>NC_057801.1:296440089-296796269 GCF_018294505.1 Triticum aestivum
GTGGCCCCCTCTTAGATCCGTTTGACCTAATTCCAACTATAAATTCCCAAATATTCCCAAACCGACATAGAGCCAACTGAAACACTTTTTCCCCTGCCGCAAGTTTCTGTTCTTCCGTGATCCATCTAGAGGCCTTTTCCGGTACTCTGTCGGAGGAGGAATCGATCACGGAGGGGTTCTACATCATCCTTGCTGCCGTCTGATGATGCGTGAGTAGTTTACCACAGACCTACGTACGGGTCCATTGCTAGTAGCTAGATGACTTCTTCCCTTTCTTTGAACTTCAATACCATATTCTCCTCGATCTTCTTGGAGTTTTATCCGATGTAATCTTCTTTTGCGGTGTGTTTCTTGGGATCCTGTAACATCCCGATTCTCGGGATATTCAAGAAAAAGTTTTCCAAAAAATCAGGACGAGATTTTTTTTCCTGTTCCTAAAAGCTTAAATTGAGTTTTTATAAATTCGGTGGACTTAATTTGAACTAATGCCAACTTAAAATAAAATTTGAGTTTTATTGTTCTCTTTTCACCCAATATTTTTTTATTGTCTTTGGCATATTAATTATGCACTTTTGTATTTTTGGAACTTCATTTGATTTTGTTGAACTTTTATATCTTCTTTTAGATTTTCCTATTAGAAAAATCTAGTTTGTTTGTTTGTTCAAACTCTGGCAGAATTTCCCAACAGATCTATCTCTTCCATGTGATCAGCCCACTTTTTCCCCCAAACTTCGTAGGCCTAACCCAATGTGTTTTCGTTTCTCTATCATTCTCTATTTCCTTTCCACCTGGGCCATAGCCCATTTCCCTCAGGTTGTGGCTGAACCCTTCTCACGTACTCATCATTAGACATAAGGAAAAACGTACAGGGAAGAAACACATGTATCCTTGACTGCTGCCCTTCCTTCTATTCCCTCTCGCTTACTTATTTCTCTCTAAGCGCTTCATCTCCTTCCACTCACGCACGCACATGTACAGGCGCACACGTACATGTACAGAGAGGAAACGCTGACATCCAGAGCGCTTCATCTCCTGCCTCCTCCTTTTAACTCCCTCTCCCTTGGCTGTTTCCACAAACCGAAGCCCTCTTCATGTGCGCCTCCATCCCCTCTTCCAATCCCGTATGAGACTGGCTTTTTAGCACCCAGGGGTCTATGCACCCCCTTATCCTGCCGTCCATGTAGTTTCCAAGTCATTGAGATCTGTGCCAAGTCTTCTACAGCAGGTTGCATTAGCAGGCCTAGTGAACAGTAAGATTGGGAGTAGAAAATTCAAAACCGAGCTGGTCCTCTCGTTGGGTACTGTTCATCATAGGCAGATTCCCCACAGCTGTCAGCGCTCACTCCACTGAGAGAGAGATGTGGGGCCCTTCATGCCTCACATCAGCTTCATACACACACAAAACAACATGCGACCCAGACTTCACCTGATAAAACAAAGGAGAGACAGTACTTTCTAGAGAAGTGTAAAAGGGTGTGGATGCAGGTAAGACAAAGAGAGTGTCACGAGAAAGAGAGAGCATGTGAGAGAGAAGAAAGCGTGAGGAGACATAATATTACTGTTCATGCATGTCAAACAGACCTGCAGCCTACATCGGGACCTGCCAGCGTACAACTACAGCTAGGACCTGCTGCATGCCTCGGCTGCCATACTGAATAAGCACGCAACTGCTGCAAATGATCTGTTGTTGGACTGACCACCATACAAATCTTAGCAAGCATGAATGGACAAGATAGAAGGGTGTCGGGACACCCGGGTGCCATCACACCTTTTCGATCCGGTATAAACTTCTGCATGTTCCCGTTCTCCTCTCTCAGTTTCTCCTCCCTAAATGCTGCTGTACCATGGACGCCCGTGTTCGTTCCCGGCGACTCCAAGCATATCCATCTATGCCATTGCGCCCGAATGTTCTACTCTTTGCTGTCACTCCATTCAGGGAAGAAGTAACTCGTTCCGCCGACCGCAGACGAACAATTTAGCATGTCCGTCTACACTGTTCGCCAAGTTCATCGCCTCATTGCGTTAAACTCAGTGAGCCTCTACCAAATTTCTTTTGCACGCATACTCGCCATCATCTAGTGTGTCCCGTAGACATCATTATTCAACCTATCTTCGTCGTTGCTCACGCCGATGCGTGAACTGATTCCATCAATGTGTCCACATAGTTTTTAGCTCCTTAGATGATCTTGTGTTCAACATATGAAACGTTTAGTAAGACCATATGAATCATGTTAGAATAATAGTTTGTTATTTGAGTTGTAGTAAGGATTTAATTACAGCCGTTTTGGCATAAAATTCGGTAGTGTTCTAGTTCAATGACTTTTCTTATTTGTCTAATATTTTAGTTGTGTTCATAATATGCATAAGAGTGCATGTTATTCGTCCCATAATCTTCATTGTGTCATATAACTTGGTAGATTTATTGTTTACTGATTACCAATTATGTAGTAATTGTTCACCATGCTATTTCATGTTGATATTTTTCTTTCGTGCGCTATGTAGTCATGTGATATGCTTATGTAAATGATTTTGTGAATTATTATCATGTGTAGGAGTTGATTCGGTGTACCGGATTATCATTGTTCATACGTGCTTGGTGGGTGTTATTTTTTTAATTAGATTTGGAGCAACTTTAGTGTAATGTCATTATTGTTATTTGGGTAATATTTGGTATTATCGTATGCTAAGATTATGCATATGTTTTGGTGATATGTTTCCATGCTTATGACTTTGTTTGATTATTCGAAGCTTTGCATGATATTTCTTATTTGATTGTTTTCATTTTTTTCCGCATAAAGATATATATCTTAGATATGTTTTCAATATTCATTTACATCCATGTAGCATGTGTGTTTTATATATTTGAAATCATGTCATGCCTATGATAGTGGTCCTGCCGGATTTCGGTTTCCGACAGACCCTTGAGGTTCGAACTCTGGGGTGCGCACGAAGATCTTTCCCCTACCGGCCCACGCGTCGAAGCCTCGCAAAGGAATCTGGGCTAGAAAGAAGAACACACAAGGGACACAAGGTTTATAATAGTTCGGTCCACCATTATGGTGTAATACCCTACTCTAGTTTGTGGTGTGGTGGGTTGCCTCAGGGGCTGATGATGAATAGTACAAAGGGAGAACAGCCTCGCGAGGGCTGTTCTTGAGCTGGTGCGATGAACTGCTTGGGTGAGTTCAGTCCCCTCTCTCTAGTCTATGCGTGACCTGGATTCTTGATGAGATCCCCCTATTCTGTGGTGGCTAGTCCTATTTATAGAGGGAGGCCCTGGGCCTCTTCCCAAAAAATGAGCGGGAAGGGCGCCAACAATTGGCCATTTTAAAGGGGAACATCTAGTACACTTATCCTGGCTAAAGTTGGTCTTTGGCTACCAAAGGCTCTGACGATGACGCTGTCCTGGGCTCCACGGTGACCTCCGTCCTGCCGTTCTGCTCGTCTTGGTCTTGTTGCACTAAAACGGTAACCTTTGCATGATGCCTTGGCCTGTGCTTGCCCCCTTTGCACCGAAGGGGAAACAAGGACACACCGCAGGCCGACGCCCGCCTGGCGCCCGCCTGGTCTCGATCGTCATGGCTTGCATCACGGGATCCTCGCGAGGTGCCCTTGCCTTGATCTCTCCGCCTCCTCGCGAGCCTGCCTGGTGAGGCTGCTCCTTAGGAAGCTTCTTGTCGTCCGCCCCGCGAGGCTTGGCCCCTCGCGAGGGTCTTGAGCGTGAGCTGATGAAGCTGGGCTGCACTGGGCCCCCACTTGAGCCACGCCACAGGCCGCAGGTAGGCAAGTCTGGGGACCCCCGTTCCCAGAACGCCGACAGTAGCCCCCGGGCCCAAGGTGCACCCGGACTTGGCCTAGCAGAGAAGCGAAGGGGCAAGTGCGAAGCGCCGCGGGCCCCAATAGCCTGCGGCCTTGGGCGCCACGTGGCGGTTGATTGGACGTGGGCGTCTCTGCTTCCCCATGACGCCTCGGCAACCGCACGACTTGACAAGTCCCTGCATGCAAAAATGGGTCATGATTACCTGCAATCGTGGAGGACGATCGTGGAGTCCCTGCACGGCACGGGCCCTTCCAGTCCATCCCTTTCTGATACTCCTCTTCTTCTTCATCCCGGCTGCTCGTCATCCCCATGTGTCGGTGTTCTGGGAACGGGGGTCCCCAGACTTACCTGCCTGCGGCCTGTGGCGTGGCTCAAGGGGTGGCCCAGCATGGACCATCTTCACCAGCACGAGTTCAAGACCCTCGTGAGGGGCCAAGCCTCGCGGGGCTGACGACAGGAGGCTTCCTCAAGCGCGGCCTCGTCAGGCTGGCTCGCGAGGAGGCGGAGAGATCAAGGCGGGGTACCTCACGAGGTGCCCATGACGCAAGCCATGACGACCAAAGGCGCCAGATGGCGCCAGCCCGCATAGTGTCCTTCTTTCCCCTGTGGTGCAAAGGGGGCAAGCGCAGGCGAGAGCATCAAGCAAAGGCATCCATTTCGGTGCAACAAGACCAAGACCGTCGCAAGGGCAGGATGGAAGTCATCGTGGAGCCCAAGCTGGCATCACCACCAGAGCCTTCGACAGGCGAGGACCAACTTTAGTTAGGATAAGTGTACTAGATGTTCCCCTTCAAAATGGCCAATTATTGGCGCCCTTCCCGCTCAATATTTGGGAAGAGGCCCAGGGCCTTTGCCTATAAATAGGACTAGCCACTCCCAGGGTAGGAGGAGGATGATAAAAAGAGAGAGGCATCCAAAGAGAGAGCAACTGAACTCCCCCTAGCAGTTCACCGCACTAGCCAAGAACAGACCCTCGCGAGGCTGTTCTTCCTTGTACTGTTCATTATCAGCCCAAGAGGCAATCCACCACACCACACGCTGGAGTAGGGTATTACACCACAATGGTGGCCTGAACCAGTATAAACTCTGTGTCTCTTGTGTTGTTCCCTTGATTGCTTAGTTCGTAGCGAGGTGGTGAGGTGCAGGTAGGCAGAAGGCCAAATCTCCGCGCGCACCCCAGTGTTCGAATCTATAGGGTCTTCCGGAACCCCAAATCCGACATTTGGCGCGCCAGGTAGGGGTGCGCTGGAATTTATATTCCACCGCCCTGTTCTTCACCGACCATCACGTCCATGTCGGACGCTCGTCGGGACCGCGCCGAGCGCCGAGCCGCTCTCGCTTCCCACGTCACCCAGACGGCCCCCGTCGGTGGCCACCCCCGCCGTTCCCCGTCACCCACCGTCAACGCCGCCACCGGCCCGGTGGGGAACGAGCAGCAGGCATCGTCCCAGCACCTGTCCATGAGGCGAGACGGCCGCACTGCCGCTCCCTCGCTCGCCCCGGCTGGTTCCTCGTCCCGCGTGCCCCGCGCGGCCAGGGAGGCTCGGGCTGCGCTCATCACGGCAAACGAGCTCCTGCGCTACCGCCCGGTCGACGACGTCTACGAAGAATGCCTCAACCGCGTCGCCGAGCTCGTCCACGCCGCAGGGGGCTCCCCCGCGCCGTCCTTCTCGTTGCACCGCGCCCCGCCCTGCGCGGGCAATGAAGCTCCGGGGGCGCCTCAGCCGCCTCCCCTTCAAGAAGGCGCCCTGGCCCCAAGGCGTGTGGCCCCTGGACGGAACCCACCCCGTCCAGTGCCAGCGCAACAAGAGCGGAGCTGCCAAGAGGTTCCTCGTCCCCAAGAAGCTGCCCGAGTGCTCCCTGCTCCAGTCCGTCGCGACCACACTCCCGCTCCGGCGCGCCAAGACCCCGTGCTGCTCGCAGCTGCAGCGCATGGGGGCCCGCAAGACCAAGCTCCTCGTCACCAGAGGCCTCCCGTGGCCACAGCAGGCTGCCGCGCCTTCACCACCGAGCTGCGCAGCATCGCGTGGCCCTGCAAGTTCAAGCCGGACCTGCCCCCTCGCTACGACGGCACGGCCGACCTTGCGGGGAAGAACGGGGTCTCGCAAGTCGGTTTGGTCGCGGTCGTGCGGATAGACCACAACACAGACTGGAGCTCGTCGTACCAGCCCCTGCCGCAGGCCTCCAGCTTCTTCTTGACGGTCCTGGTTTTGAGGCCCCTCAGGACCTCCGCGTTGGCTCGCTCAGCCTGGCCGTTGCTCCGGGGGTGTGCTACCGAAGCATAGCATATCTGCGTTCCAAGGTTAGCATAGTACGTTTTGAAGAGATTACTGGTGAATTGCGAACCGTTGTCTTTGATGATGCGGTTAGGCACCCCAAATCGGCTCACAAGGCCCTTGATGAACTTGACTGCGGAGCCCGCTGGGATGGTGCGGACAACTTCCACCTCAGCCCACTTCGTGAACTTGTCCACGGCAACGTAGAGGTAGCAATAGCCCCCTGGCACCCGAGGGAACGGGCCCAGAATGTCCAGTCCCCAAACTGCGAACGACCATGAGAGGGGTATAGTCTGCATACCCCCCGCCGGCTGATGGATCTGCTTGGCGTGGAATTGGCAGGCCTCACAAGCCTTCACCAGCTCAACGGCGTCACTGAGTGCTATGGGCCAATCGAACCCGCTGCGGAACGCCTTGCCAACGAGGGTTCGTGATGATGAGTGATGCCCACAGTCTCCATCGTGTATGTCTGCGAGCAGCTCCTTCCCTTGCTCTCTGGAAATGCAACGTAGGGACACGTCATTTGGTCGCCTCTGGTAGAGCTCTCCATCCTTGATGCAGTAGGCCGTGGCCTGCTGCGCCACATGCTCCGCTTCCTCCTCCTTCTCCGGCAGGGTCCCTTACGTCAAGTAGTTCTTGAGCTTTGCAATCCAGCATCCTTCCCGAGGCTCCAACGGCAGGAGCAGGCGTGCCCTTGATCCCGGGCCGCAGACCGGGGCTCCCGAGGCAGGCGGCTCAGGGAGCTCTTCCCGAGGTTGCACCATGCTTGATAGTGATGGTGCCGCCGAGGGCTTGAAGAGTCGCTCCTCGAAGACGCCAAGCTCCTGAGGCAGCTGCCTGGATGCCCTCTTGGCGATGTCATCAGCCTCTTAATTGGTGCCACAAGGCACATGCTATAACTCCAGCCCCCAGAACTGTTTCTCCATCCTGTGAACCTCCGCAAGGTAGGCTTCCATGTGCTCGATCTTTGGCTCGTATATCTTGATGGAGAAGTTGACGAGGAGTTGTGAATCGGCCATGATGATGAGGTGCTTTACCCCCAAGGCGAGTGCGGCTTTCAGGCCCGCTATCAGGCCTTCGTACTCTGCTATGTTGTTGGAGACCTTTCCTCCGTGCTGGAAACAGAGTTGTACGGTGTAGTAGAGCTTGTCTTGAGTGGGAGATACGACAACTGCACCGGCCCCCGCGCCATGTCGGGAGAATGCCCCGTCGAAGTACATGACCCAGTCGTCCGGTACCTCGCTTCCCAGGGAAAGTGATCGGTCCTTGCCAGCCTCGAGGACTGGTGCCTCTGCCCATTCTGCCACAAAATCTGCAAGTGCGGGCCCCTTGATGACTCTGGTCGTGCTGAATTCTAGCTGAAACGCTTGCAGTTCGATGTTCCACTCAGCGACTCTTCCAACCGAGTTGGGGGTCCTGAGCACCCTTTCCAAGGGGTATGCTGAGACGCTCTTGATGGGATGGCCTTGGAAGTAGTGCCACAGCTTGCGTGAGGCTACCAATAGTGCGAGGAGGAGTTTTTGAGGCATGGGGTACCGCGCCCTTGCGTCCCGTAGCATCGTGCTGACAAAGTACATGAGGTGCTCGACGAAGTTGAGGGTGCTGGCGCTGCTTGCGTTCTCCGGAGGTTCAGGCGCCTCCTGAGACGATGGAGCCCCCAGCGCTTGGTCGCTTGGAGGGGCCTCTTCTGCTCCGGGTGCACTCCCCTGCTGCGGCTGATCCTTTTCGGCTGCGGTCGCGGTTTCCGTGAGGCCTTCTTGGCTTTGCTTTGCTTCGACCCAGACGGTTGCTGCGTCCTTGGTCCGCCGCTCTTCCCTAACCGCCACCAGGGCTACGCTGGCGGAGTAGGGGGTGGCTGCAAGGTAGAGTACCAGGGGTTCCCGAGGACGCGGAGCTACCATCACCGGAGGGCCGGTTAGGTACCTCTAGAGATCCTGGAATGCCTTGTCGGCCTCTTCAGTTCATTCAAAGGGGCCCTTCTTCTTCATCAGCTTGAAGAAGGGCAGTGCTCGTCCCCCAGCTTGGAGATGAAGCGTCCTAGCGCGGTCACACGCCCGGTGAGCTTCTGCATTTCTCTGAGGGTCTTCGGCGGGCTCATGTCTTCGACTGCCTTGACCTTCTTCGGTTTGGCCTTGATGCCCCTGTGGGATACGAGGAAGCCCAGGAGCTTGCCTGAGGGGACTCCAAACACACACTTCTCCGGGTTGAGCCGCAGGTCCACCTCATTGAGGCTCGCGAAGGTTTCTTCCTAGTACTATATCAGGGTTTTTGCCTCCCGAGACTTCACCACAATGTCATCGACGTAAGCCTCAGCATTCCTCCCGAGTGGCCGGCCCAAGGCGATGTGCATCAGCCGCTGAAAGGTCGCGCCTTCGTTGCGCAACCCAAATGGCATGCATGTATAGCAGTACACTCCACACGGGGTCAGGAAAGCCGTTTTTTCCACGTCTTCTGCCGCCATCTTGATCTGGTGATAGCCCGAGAAGGCATCCAGGAAGCACAATAGGTCACACTCAGCGGTGGAGTCAACGATCTGGTCGATGCGAGGAAGCGGAAATGGATCCTGCGGGCAGGCCTTGTTGAGGTTGGTGAAGTTGATACACATGCGTTCCTTTCCTTCCTTTTTCGGCACGACAACCGGGTTAGCAAACCAATCTGGGTAGCGGACCTCGCGAACAACCCCTGCTGCCTCTAGCTTGCGGGTCTCTTGGATGATGAAAGCTTGTTTCTCAATGGACTGCCGCCTCGCCTTCTGCTTCACGGGGCGTACGTTGGGGCACACGTTGAGGTGATGCTCAATCACACCCCTCGGGACCCCTGCTAGCTGATCAGGTTCCCACGCGAACACCTTCTTGTTCGCGCGCAGGAACTTCACCAAAGCCTCCTCCTGCTCGGGTTCGAGGTTGGCGCCTATGGTGAAGGTGGCGTTAGTGGATCTGTCCTCGTCGACTGGTACCTGCTTGGTTTCCGCCTTGTCTTGGGTGAATAGCTGCTTCTTCTTAGCCGGCGCAGCCCCCTTGGGCTCGAGGGCATTAGTGCTGGCGGGTTGCGCCACCACGGATGTCTTCAAAGCAAGCTTGAGCGCTTGCAGTGCATCTCTTGTGTCTCCTGACATGGTGAGGACGCCGCTGCTCCTGGGCATCTTCATGAGGTTGTACGCCGGGTGAGTCGCTGCCATGAACCGGGCCAAGGGCGGGTAGCCGAGGATGGCGTTGTAAGGGAGGCCGATGGGGGCGATGTCGAAGTAGATCAGCTTTGTGCGGAAGTTGTCGTAGGTGCCGAAGGTCACCGAGAGGCGAATCTGTCCCAAGGAGGCGGTGGAACCGACTCCGACACCCGAGAAAGGCCTGCTGGGCTGAATCCGCTCTAGTGGCACGTGGAGGAGGCTAAAGGCCTCCATAGAGAGCACGTTGAGGCCAGCTCCGCCGTCGATAAGGGTCCTGGTGACGGCCACTTGGCAGATGGTGGGGGTGCATATCATCGGGAGCGCACCCAAACCGGTGGGGTTGGAGGGGTGATCGTCCGAGTTGAAGGTCAGATCGGCCTCGGGCGCCACCCAACCCGGGGGAGCTTCTCGGTGCTTGGAGGCGGTGTCGATCTGGCGGGTGAACAGATTGACGTGGCAGCTCGAAGGTGGCGCCTGTGAGCCACCCAGGAGAGCTGCGACGACCGGGGGCGCTGGCGCGGCGTAATGGGTGAGGAAGAGGTCGCGCAGCTCCCCCCAGGAGGTCACAGAAGCCGTCGGTAGGTGGAGCAGCCACATGCGTGGAACGCTGGTGAGGGCCATGGGAAACCAGTTGGCCATCACCCTGTCGTCTCCCCCGGACTCGAGGACGGCCACCTCGTACGCCCGCAGGAAAACCAGCGGATCTGTCGCGCCGTTGTAGCGCGGTGGCATCTCCGGCTTGAACTTGTGCGGCCACTGCACCTGTCGCAGGGCGGGGGCCAAGGCTCGGAGTCCCCTGGCCCCAGTGCCAGCATCGGCTGCTGGAGCGGGTGGCACGTTGTCCGCCATGAGGGCGAAACACGATGTCAGTGGAGAGCGGGTCGTCGGAAGGGAGAACTCCGGTGCACCCCTACCTGGCGCGCCAAATGTGGGATTTCGGGTTCCGGCAGACCCTTGAGGTTCAAACTCTGGGGTGCACACGAAGATCTTTCCCCTACCGGCCCACGCGTCGAGTCCTCGCAAAGGAATCTGGGCTAGAAAGAAGAACACACAAGGGACATGAGGTTTATACTAGTTTGGGCCACCATTGTGGTGTAATACCCTACTCTAGTTTGTGGTGTGGTGGATTGCGTCAGGGGCCGATGATGAATAGTACAAAGGGAGAGCAGCCTCGCAAGGGCTGTTCTTGAGCTGGTGAATGAACTGCTTGGGTGAGTTCAGTCGCCTCTCTCTAGTCTATGCGTGACCTGGATTCTTGATGAGATCCCCCTATTCTATGGTGGTTAGTCCTATTTATAGAGGGAGGCCCTGGGCCTCTTCCCAAAAAATGAGCGCGAAGGGCGCCAACAATTGGCCATTTTGAAGGGGAACATCTAGTACACTTATCCTAGCTAAAGTTGGTCTTCGGTTGCCAAAGGCTCTGACGATGACACCGTCTTGGGCTCCACGGTGACCTCCGTCCTGCCGTTCTGCTGGTCTTGGTCTGGTTGCACCGAAACGGTAACCTTTGCCAGATGCCTTGGCCTGTGCTTGCCCCCTTTGCACCGAAGGGGAAACAAGGACACTGCGCAGGCCGGCGCCCGCCTGGTCTCGATAGTCATGGCTTGCGTCATGGGCTCCTCGCGAGGTGCCCTTGCCTTGATCTCTTCGCCTCCTCGCGAGCCTGCCTGGTGAGGCTGCTCCCGAGGAAGCTTCCTATCGTCCGCCCCGTGAGGCTTGGCCCCTCGCGAGGTTCTTGAGCTTGAGCTGATGAAGCTGGGCTGCACTGGCCCCCCACTTGAGCCACGCCGCAGGCAGGCAAGTCTGGGGACCCCCGTTCCCATAACACCGACAGGTCCGTCAATCTAGTCTATTGTTTTTTAGTTTCTTTATAATAGTTTGTCGGTGTTCTGGGAACGGGGGTACCCAGACTTGCCTGCCTGCGGCCTGCGGCGTGGCTCAAGGAGTGGCCCAGTACGGCCCATCTTCATCAACACATGCTCAAGACCCTCGCGAGGGGCCAAGCCTCGCGAGGGCAGACGACAGGAGGCTTCCTCGGGCACGGCCTCGTCTGGCTGGCTCGCGAGGAGGCGGAGAGATCAAGGCGGGGTACCTCGCGAGGTGCTCATGACGCAAGCCATGACGACCAAGGCCAGGTGGGCGCCAGGCGGGCGCCGGCCTGCGCAGAGTCCTTGTTTCCTCTTTGGTGCAAAGGGGGCAAGCGCAGGCAATAGTATCAAGCAAAGGCAACCATTTCGGTGCAACAAGACCAAGACCAGCAATACGGCAGAACGGGGGTCATCGTGGAGCCAAGCCGGCGTCATCATCAAGGTCTTTGGCAGGCGAGGACCAACTTTAGTCAGGATAAGTGTACTAGATGTTCCCCTTCAAAATGGCCAATTGTTGGCGCCCTTCCCGCTCAATATTTGGGGAGAGGCCCAGGGCCTCCGCCTATAAATTGGACTAGCCACCCATAGGGTAGGGGAGATCGATCCGAGACATCGGCATCTAGAGAGAGAGAAAGAGAGGCGACTGAACTCCTCTAGCAATTCATCGCACTAGCCAAGAAAAGACCCTGGCGAGGTTGTTCTTCCCTTGTACCAATCCTCATAAGTCGCAGAGGCAATCCACCACACCACAAACTGGAGTAGGGTATTACACCACAATGGTGGCCTGAACCAGTATAAATCTCGTGTCCCTTGTGTTATTCTTCGTGTAGCTTTAGATCCTTGCGAGGCGGTGAGACATGGGTAGGCAGGAGCTGTGATCTCCGCGTGCACCCCAGTGTTCGAACCTTGAGGGTCTGCCGGAACCCGAAATACGACATTTGGCACGCCAGGTAGGGGTGCGCCGGAATCTGCCTTCCGTCGCCTCGTGTTTCGCCGCCCGTCCCATCCATGTCAGACGCTCGTCGAGCCCGCGCCGAGCGCCAGGCCGCTCTCGCCACTCGTGTTGCCCAGACGGCCCCCGTCGGCGGGGGCCCCCATTGTTCCCCGTCGCCTGCCGTCAACGCCGCCACCGGCCCGGCGGGGAACGAGCAGCAAGCGTCGTCCCTGCACCCTTCGGTGCGGCGAGAAGGCCGCGCCGCCACCCCGTCGCTGACTCCAGCCGGCACCTCGTCCCACGCCCGTCGCGCTCCCGCGGATGCGCACGCCACGCTGCTCCTGGCGTGGGAGCTCCTGCACTACCGTCTCATTGACGACCTCTACGACGAGTGGCTCGCCCGCAACATCGAGCTCGTTAGCGCCGCTGGGGGCTCCCCTGCACCGTCCCTCTTACTGCACCGCACCCCGCCCTGCGCGGGCGACGAAGCTCCGGGGGCGCCTCAACAGCCTCCCCCTTAAGAAGGCGCCTTGGCCCCAAGGCGCGTGGCCCCTGGGCGGAACCCACTCCGTTGGCGCCCGCACAGCAAGAGAGGAGCTGCCAAGAGATCCCTTGTCCCCAAGAAGCCGCCCGTGTGCTCCCCGCACCGGCCCGGCACGAACGCGTTCCTGCTCCAGCACATCAAGACCCCGCGCTGCACCTGGCGGCAGCACACAGGGACTTCCAAGATCAAGCTCTCCGTCACCCAAGGCCTCCCGCGGCCACAGCAGGCGGACGTGCCTTCTCCGCCGAGCTGTGCAGCGTGGCCTGGCCGGGCAAGTTCAGGCCAGACCTGCCCCCACGCTACGATGGCACGACTGACCCTGCTGAGTTCCTCCAGCTCTATGAGCTGGGCATCGAAGCCGCCAACGGGGACGAGAAGGTCATGGAGAACTGGTTCCCCATGGCGCTCAAGGATGGCGCCCGCACCTGGCTCCTGAACCTGGCTCCTGGCACGATATCTTCCTGGGACGAGATGCGCACCCGATTCATCGCCAACTTCCAAGGCACCCGCGACCGGCACCTGGCCATGAGCAACTTGCGCCGCATCAAGCAGCAGCTGGGAGAGACCCTGCAGAAGTTCATCCAGCGCTTCAACAACGCTCGCCTTAAGATCCCCAAGGTGTCTGAGGAGGCCATCATCTCAGCCTTCTCCGACAGCGTACGTGACGTCAAGATGAAGGAGGACCTTGCGATCCATGAGGACCTATGCACTTCCCTGGAGCTGTTCAATTTGGCGACCAAGTGCGCTAGGGCTAAGGAAGGGAGCCTTTCCCTCCTCGAGCTCCCAACTGCCGACCTAGAAGAGAAGAAGCCCAAGTCCAAGGACGTGAAGCGCAAGGGGGCTGCCGTGCTTGCGGCAGAGCCGGACACCAAGCGAGGCAGGGATCAGCCTGAGTCATCCAAGGGCAGCCGGTACTGCGTGTACCACAACCTCCACACCCAGAACACCAACGAATGCCAAGAGCTCAGGGCCGTACGGGACGTGCGTGTCGGCCGACGCCTCGAGCGCAGCGACCGAGGCTATGGCCGAGGAGGAGGAAGAGGTGGAGGACGATGGGAAGACAGTGGCCCTCGCCAAGGGTGGCGTGACCGACCTCACGAGGACCACTAGCAGGACCAGCCTCGCGAGGGAGGTTGAAGGGACCCACCTCGCGAGGGGGGTTGGAGGGATCAGCCTCACGAGGATCGCCCACAAGGCAATGTGGGCCTCCCTCCTCTGCCACCACAGCCGAGGAGGAATGAAGACCATCATCAGGACGAGGGGGTTGGAGGCTTCCAGGAGCCGTGCGCAATCGCTTGCATCTTGGGCGGCGCTCAAGCCCCGGCATCTCAGTGCATCTTCAAGCAGTTTGCTCGCGAAGTGAATGCAGTCCTCCCCAAGCTTGAGGCCACACGCCCTCTCAGGTGGTCAGCGTGCGCCATCATGTTCAATTCAGCGGATCAGCTCAAGTGCGCGGCCACAGCCGGAGTCCTCCCGATGCTTTGTTCCCCAATCATCAGCAATGTGCAAGTCACCAGGACCCTCATCGATGGCGGAGCAGGGCTCAATGTCCTATCCGTCGAGACGTTCAACAATCTCCAAGTGCCCGACAATCAGCTGCAGCCGACCAAGCCTTTCCCAGGAGTCACTGATGGTTCCACGGTTCCGATAGGGCAGGTCCGCCTTCCTGTTACCTTCGGGAAGCGTGACAACTACCGCACCGAGCTCATTGACTTCGATGTCGCTCACATCCGCCTGCCATACAATGCCATCCTCGGGTACCCAGCCCTGCCCAAGTTCATGGCCATGACCCATCACGGTTACAATGTCCTCAAGATGCTAGGAAGTGGTGGAGTCATCACGGTGCCTTGTGAAGAGAGAGATGTTGTGTGTTCTCTGGAGCGTGCTTTCCAAGCCGCATCAATTGAAGACCCAGATCATAGGAGCAGGAGGCTTCCCGAGGCTGCTCCTAAGGAGAAGAAGACATCGTCTGGCCCGACCCGGGTCTGCGCTTGTTCAGGGGGCACCTCCTTCTGTCGCATAGGAAGGCGCGCCCGGCGCCCTCCTTGAGCAAGGCTCGGGGGCTCTCTCCTGGAGGGCCATCGACTTTGCTAGGATCACGAGGGAGGAGCTCGGGCACCACTTGGAGGCGTGCTTCAACGCATGTTTCCCTCAGGAAGGAGCAACGCAAGGAGGGCCAAACCCTCGGGAGTTCGTCAGCGAGATCATTCAGGAGCTGCAGGAGTCAAGAGTCATGAGTGGCAGGCGCCGCTTGCCCACCGTAGCTCCCCATCTAGGTGAGGATGGCGGGCTGCGTGTCTGCATCGACATACCAGGTCTCAACCGAGCCGCCTCTCAGGAGCGCCTCAGACCCTCACGCGTGGGACGCTGCAAAGGTCCACCCCACATCTATGTTCGCATGACTTACAGCCTGCCGAATGCGGCTACTGTGCGTCAACACCTCATGAGGAGCATCTTGGAGGCTCAAGCGGTCAGGCATTCTGAAGTCCTGGCGGAGATGGAGATGGTCCGCGAGGAGCCGCCAGCACCTCCGGAGCCTCCCGAGGCCCCTGGGCCTGGGGGCTCGTGAAGATCGTCTACCGCAGCGCACGCCGTCCGCTACTTCAGCCTCCCTTCATCTTCAAAATTATCAGGTGACATCCTTCAAGCTTCATTTTCAGCTGGGAGCGCCCCCCCAGGGCTGCATCATTCCTAGGCCACGTGGGTCCGTCCCTGCGGCATGTATCCCTTTGATTCATGTCTTTTAGTTTACTTTATTGGGGGTGCCCCTTGGGCTACATCATCCCCAAAGTCACTCGGGCCAGGCCCAGCAATGATCGTCTTTTTTTGCACCCATCTAAATGGATTTGCTCCTTCATGATTAACATGCTTGACTTAATCGCCCGCTCGATTGACACCAGCTGATGGAGTTGCTCCCTCACGGCACGACGCTTGCGCATGGGCCCGTCCCTGCAACATTGACAAACCTGGATGGCCGAGCTCTGGCCGCGGCAACCCCGCAGGGCGCCACCTCACCAAGCCTTCAGTGCCTCATCACCTTCCCAGAGCAACCAGCAGATGGCCGGCAATTGTAACGGCAAACCCTCCTTTTTCTCATGATGAACTCGCAAGATCGCTTTAAGGAGCAGCGTCGGGCAAGGCCTCCGCAGCATCTCCTTCGCTCTCATCCATGCGAACCGCTTGCACGTTAAGGGGGGGTACCTGAGCATCGCGACTCATGGACTCTTACTGGCTCTCCAGCCCTCACCTCCTGGCCTTGACCACGGCATCGCGACCTGGCATACCAGCGACGGCTGAGCTCGCTCGAAGGCTAGGACCTAAGGACGTAGACCACAAGGGGGAGCAAAGGCGAGAGGGAAGAGGCATGTGGGGACCTCGCCAGGAAACTCCTTGGCTGTCGACGCGCGGGCTCGGTGCCGCGCCAAGGAGTGGTTTCTGACCCCCGAGATAAGTCATCCTCCGGAAACACTAGCTATCGCAGCACCAACCTCGCACCTAATGCAGTTCCGTTTTGGTGATGTCACGCTCCTTTCTCACTGAATGATGGCTGCTTGAGCGCTGAAGGGGACTCCTGAGCATCGCGACTCAGGGGCTCTTACTGGACCCCGGGCCGCTCACCTCCTGGCCTTGACCATGCCATCGTGACCTGGCATACCAGCGACGGCTGAAGCCTGCCTTGGGACTGGGACCTGTCAGCGTAGATGTCACAGCCCTAGAATTTGTTTGTCATTAGTTGCATTAAGGCATTCATGCATCATGTTTAAAATTCATGAAACTTGAAATGGGGATGACAAACTCTAGCACTAAATAAAATGCAATTAGGATCAAAATAAAAATATTTTCAATAAACCCAGAATGCCCTTTAGGAAAGTTCATTATTTTTGTTAAAGGTGAAAACCCCTGCCAACAATGATGCACATATTTCTAGGCCATTCTGGATTTTTGAATTAAATCCTATTGTATTTGACTTTGGGCATTTAAATACTATAAATAATTTAAATGTTCAAATAAATGTTGGAAATTGTTAAGGGTCACTGAAATAATTCAGAAAGCACCCATAAGTGTTTCCGGGATTTTATGAAATGGTTTGGTATTATTACTAAATCAAAACAAATAGCAAAAACTAGAAAACAGAACAGAATTAAAAAAAAGAGAGAGAAGGCCACCAGGCCACCTACCTAACTTACCTGGCGCCCACTTACCTGGCCCAGCACGGCCCAGCCCATCTCCACTTCCCCCCCCCCTGTCGCCTTCCTCCTCGCGCCAGTAGGCACAGGCGCGTGGCCGACGCACGCCGGCGCACGCCCCGGCCACCTCCTGCTTGCCGCTCCACCTCGACACCCCGGACGCCTCCATGCGTGCCACGCCGCTCCACTGGAACTCTCTCACTCTCTCCCGAACTCTTCCCCTTCCTCTGCTTCCTCTCCCTCCCGCGACCGAACGGAGCCGCCGCCACCGACGAGCTCCCTCGCGGCCACCGCCACCCCCCTAGCCTCGCCGATGCGCTCAAAGGCTCCGCCTCGACCCCCTCTTCCTCCCCACCGATCCACGGCCCTCCGGAAGCCCTGCAGCGTCGCCCTCAAGCTCGTCCCCAACCTTCGGCCGCCGGCGAACTTTCGAGGATTCGCGAGCTCCAGCCCCTCTCCGGCCTCGCCGTTGCCTCCACCAGATCCGCTGTGAGCTCTTCTTCCATTCGCCCTCCTCCTCACGCTCGTTCCCGCACTCTAGCTGCCCTTTTCACCGGAGCCGATTGCTCCTCGCCGCCGGCCATGGCGTGGCCGTGGCCACAGCCATCGCAGCTTGCTCCCGAGCCCACCGTCGTGCTCACCGCAACCTCAGGAGCCCGTAGCACCCACCAGTTCCTCCCGTAGTGCACCATAGCATCGAATCGGTCGGCGCCCGAACTCCGGCCGCCGCGGAAGCGGACACCGCCGTCGATTTAAGTCGTCTCCGGCGACCCCTCTAGCACCAGCCGACGCGGACGAGGCCCAGGGTTCCAACGGTGCCATCCGCGCCCCGAACCGTGGCCCGTGCTGCGTTTCCGGATCACGCCGCCGTCTCGGGCCTCGCCGGCGTCATGTCGCCAGCGGGTTTGACGTGTTTGACCTGGGGTTTGACCCCCCAGGGTCGCTGACTAGTGGGGCCAGGCCCTGCTAATTTTAGTTAAATATTAACTAAACCTAATTAGCCACTAACACTGACCAGTGGGCCCCGACCCCCCTAATCCTTTAATTAAGCAAATAACCCCCTGTTAACTAACTGTGACACTGACGTGTGGCCCCACACGTCAGGTTTGACTCTGGGCGACCCAGTTGACCTGCTGACCTCAGCCTTACGCCATGCTGACGCAATATTCCTTTTCTGGAATTTAGTTTATTTTAAAAATATTTAGGAAATTCCAGAAAATGCCTAAAACTTCTAAAATTCATAGAAATTCAACCGTAACTCCAAATTAAATAATTTATATATGAAAAATTATCAGAAAAATTCAAGGAATCCATCCGTACCATATTCATGCATGTTAGAACAACTTATAGCTGCTGTATAGCACAAATCAATTAAATGGCATTTGAATAATCACATATGGAGTTTGAATTTGAATCATGTATTCAAACCAACTTCATTTAAATCATAGCTAAGTGCATTAGCCCAAAACACATTCATATTGCCATGTCATAGCATGCATCATATTGTGCATTGCATTGATCGTGTTTCTTCTGTGTTGCCGGTGTTGTTCCCCCTCGGTAGACGATGTTCCGACGTTGTGATCGTTGACACTGATGAAGACTCAATGTTATCTTCAGAAGTGCCAGGCAAGCAAAACCCCTTGTTCATTCCGATAAAATCCCACTCTCTCGCTCCTGCTCTCTTTTACTGCATTAGGACAACACCGATTCATCTGTTACTTGCTGCGGTAGCTGAACCCCTTTATTCTTTGCATGACCTGTCATTGCCACAGTAAATAGATGAAACCCACTAGCATGAGTAGGAGTTGTTTGCGCCCTGTTGTGCCTACTCATTCATGCTTGTTTGTCATGCCTGCTACTGCTTAGAGTTGTGTCAGGTCTGATTCATCCGAGATGAATCAGAGGTGTATGAATATGTCCTACTGTGTGTGAGCTAAGTCTGTGAACACGATTTGGTAAAGGTAGCGGTGAGAGGCCATGTAGGAGTACATGGTGGGTTGTCTCATTGCAGCCGTCCTCAGGAACTGAGTTCTGTGTTTGTGATCCATGATTCAGCTACTACCACGCATTGGGTCCGAAACCAATGGACCCTCTCGGCTTCTTGATCACCCTTGTCCTCTGTCCAGGAGTTGCAAGTAGTTTCTGGTGTTTGTAGTATGCTGGAGGCCGTGCGCAGCGCTGACCGTAGGGGTGGGATGTGATGCGGTAGGCACGTGGCATGGTGTACCGGGCGCCCGTTTGGTGTCTCGGGAACCCTGTTCACATCGTTTGGGGCTGTGAGCGAAACTCCGGCTGGATCTGCTCATGGATGGAACCCGAATAGGCGATAAACCTGTACTAGAGACTTGAGTGTTTAGGTAGGCCGTGGCCGACACCCACGTTGGGCTTCCACTTGAAGGTTGCCGAGTACATGTCATGTAAACGGCGGTAAGTGGTGAGAGCGTGTGTGAAGAAGTACACCCCTGCAGGGTTAACATCATCTATTCGAATAGCCGTGTCCGCGGAAAAGGACTTCTGGGTTGCTTATATCAGTTCATAGACAAGTGAAAGTGGATACTCTAAAATACGCAAGATAAGCGTGAGTGCTATGGATGGCGTTCTCGTAGGGAGACGGGAGCGGATCCATAGTGGTGTATTGATATGGTGAATATGTGGACTCGTGTGCGCCACCTCAAAAGAGTTACTTGCAGTCGTAGTTTAGGTTAGCCACCGAGTCAAAGCTGGCTTGCTACAGTTAAACCCCACCATCCCCTTCGTTGAAAATGATGCATATGTAGTTAGTTCTGATGTAAGTCTTGCTGGGTACATTTGTACTCACGTTTGCCTATTTTATGTTTTTGCAGAGAGACTTCAGTCTCACTAGTAGTTCCGCTTAGACTTCGACGTTTAGCTTGTTACCTCAGCTACGATCTTGTGCCCTCGGCAGGATCTGGTAGATAGTCAGGTTTCTCAGCCTTTTTCATTTATAGTTGTCTGTACTCAGACATGTTAAAATTCCGCTTGTGCTTTGATTTGTATGCTCTGAGTGTTGGGTCATGGGACCCCTGTTTGTAATATCTCGCTCCTCGGAGCCTATTGAATAAATTACTTGAGTCGTAGAGTCATTTTGTGATGCCATGTTGTATTGCACATATCGAGCATATTGTGTGTATGTTATTGAAATGCTTGGTATGTGTGGGATCTGACAACCTAGTTGTTTATCCTTGGTAGCCTCTCTTACCGGGAAATGTCTCCTGGTGTTTCCACTGAGCCATGGTAGCTTGCTACTGCTCCGGAACACTTAGGCTGGCCGGCATGTGTCCTTCTTCGTTCCTGTGTCTGTCCCTTCGGGGAAATGTGACGCGATGAATACCGGAGTCCTGTTAGCCCGCTACAGCCCGGTTCACCGGAGTCCTGCTAGCCCAGTGCTACAGCCTGGATTCACTCGCTGATGACCGACACGTTCGATGTTGGGTCATGGATGCCTGTCCCTGTAAGTTTGTGCCACTTTGGGTTTACGACTAGCCATGTCAGCCCAGGCTCCTTATCATATGGATGCTAGCGACACTATCATATACGTGTGCCAAAAGGCGCAAATGGTCCCGGGCAAAGGTAAGGCGACACCCGTGGGAGTACCGTGCGTGAGGCCGCAAAGTGATATGATGTGTTACATGCTAGATCGATGTGGCATTGAGTCGGGGTCCTGACAGCGTTGGTATCAGAGCTTGACTGTCTGTAGGATTACCAAGCCAAACTGGTCGAAGTTGAGTCTAGAAATTCTTTAGTTATATAAGGGAATTGATTGTGGGATGGAACGTAAGGCTCTTTTTACTCCTTATACCTCATGGCCCTCTGATCTGAGTCATCTTATCTTTCCTACGGGGATTAAGGAACTAGGCTTTCTTTTCTTTCTATCAGGATCACGTGTTACTAATCCGTAGACTTATAGATTGTTGGACTTAAGCCTCAGTTCAGTTTCTACCTCTGTATGTTAATTATTGATCTCGAAACCTTGATATTGTGCTTCTGAGTGGTTATGCCACCATTTTTGTGAATGTCTCAAATCTTTTCTGAGCATTTACAGCCGTTATGCTGTCCGAGTCATCCCAGGTTTCCAAAGAGTCTGATGCATTTGCAAAATCCTTTTCCTCTGGTTTCAATGTCTTTTAGGCCAGGTTAATCACACAAATTGTTGAGTTGAGGTACTCTACTGCCTCGACCTTTATGTTGGAGTTATTATTATGACCCTAGGTGTCTCAGGGGATCATCTAGTAGTCTAGCCATGTTTTGTTTCCCGGTGTGATGATTCTGGCTTTTATTCTCGAAAGCATCCCGTGATGCCACTTAGTAGTAGGCATTCTACTCCTGGGTTCTGAACCCGAGATTCACTCTACTTACTTCATGTTGATAGGGTTTGCTAGCTCCTTTACGATATTAGTAACCTTTGCGATAGTCCTCGAGGTTCGTGGTACATCCTTCTTCCAATTACCATGAACCATTCTTGGCAGGAGTTCTTCTGAACCAAAAGATGACAACAAGAGTGCTCTCGATGAGTTCTCCATGCTATATTGTGACTCTGCCAGCTCAACCTTTCTGCATGGGTTATCCGGAAGAATTATGTTGAACTTGGTTCGACATACTAATCTATGCATCCACAACTCAGAAAGTTATATGTTCCTTTGAGTTGTCCCTCTTTAGTTGTCTACTGACCTTCGTCTATCAATTGATAGTCAAGAGTATGCATGCATTCGTTTATCGATGCCTATTACTCTTGTGGTCCGTCAAGCCATTCTATCGCGGAATGACTAGGAGAAACAAACTCCGGTACCTCTTCCATATCCAGGATTGGGTCAAAGAAGTCGTACTCCGCAGATCAAAATGCCAATCCAGCTTTTGCTCCGTTCTACCTTGGAGTATTACCATCTTTTATATCGGGATTGTTATAGGAATTGCACACCATCCTATGAACTCTTGGTACAGTGATACTTCCTGCCATCATTGTTCATTCCTCGGTTCCTGTGTTATTGTAACCGGAATGTCGACAAGTGAATCGTGATGTGTGAAATCAATACTCCTAGCAACCTTGTTGCTTGGTAGTTAAATGGACCACAACCTCATTCTTAGCATGCTGATTATTGAGTCATCATTCTAAGATTGATCGTGCTACCTAGTCCTTATTTCGGTGCACCCTTAGATTGATGAGTTAGGATCTTGTCAAGTCCTCACTCATTTGATCATATCGTCTTGCCCTCAAAAGCGAGATTGTTCTCGAGCTTAGTAACATACCGGTGGTTCGTGAGTTTCCGAATATCTTCTCGGAAGTATTACCAGGTTGTCCCCTGACTGTTATGTTGAGCTCGTGATCAAGTTGGTTTCTTGTGAACCACCTTCTCTCCAAGAATCGGTGTTAGATATCCCTGAGCTAGTTGGTTAAGCTAGACAACAACTTGGAGAGTTGGAAGATAAAAGCTTGCCTGACTTAGTTCGTTCCAAAGGGATATTCTTATGTAGTGTGTGTTGAAGAAAGATGATATCTTCATCGATTGGTCCCTATGATCAGTTGCTGGACCTATTGTCTTATCAACCCTTTGATTTGAGTGTGGGCTATCGTCAAATCAAATCAGTACCAACGATGCTCGTAATGTTGTCTTACTCGTGGTTGATCCCTCGAGCGTACACCATTACATCTTTGGTCTGACCAATGCTATCACCGTGTTCACATGATGGTGGAAGTCCAGTGATATGGAAATTCCGATGAGTTGTTGTTGAGCCCATCAGTAGCATTTTGTCTCCCCCCATGAATCATGTTGAACATTAAGCTAGTGTTGGAAACCTTTGAAAGCATTTGTTCATGCTAGCTCATGAAGCATATGTTTGGATGAAGAAGTGACTTCCTCTAGTTCATGTGCATTTGATGCAAGTTGCCGCCGTGGACTCGAGAAAGTCAATGTTGCTTTCTTTGGAATCATTCCAAATCAGTCATGCACACGTGCGAAGAATTATGTGGTTTGAAGACTTGCAACCTTCAATCTATATGTATCCCTAGCACACCAAGCCACTAATTGATTTGTTCAAGGAGAAGGAGTTCCTTCATAAGAGCTAATCCGGACTTATGTAAGGACTTCGATACCCTCGTTGATGGTTCCCCCTCCTGAACTCGGTAGTGTTTTATTATAAGACTACTTTGTGGTCATGTTTGTCTTGGACAACATGTTCACATGTTGTAGCAGAACCGGCTCGTGTTTTTGGAGCTTGCTATCATAGTTCACTCCCCGAGAATCTCGCAGCGTCATCTCGTCGATTTGTGTTGCAAACTTTCGTTTTTCTTCTTAGACTCGATGAGTCTGGAATATTCTGACACCAACCAGATCTGAATCTCAGGCAGATGTGATGGTTGGAACATTTCCCAAGAACTATAATATTGGTCTCGCGATAACTGGTAAAGTGGATGTCGTGGCCAACACACCCAGTCGGAAGACCTGCTATTATAATATCTTGATTGAGGAAGTTGGCCACCTCCCCATAAGGATCTCGTAGAACTTATTCTAGTAGTTGTTCCTTATGGATTTTTGTGCTCCCGAAGTCCGACCTTTTTACTTAATGGTCTGGTTACCAAACCATATCAATAAGTGGATTACGCTAGCACATCAAGGAGAACATTAGAAGCGGAGTGCTAAATGTCTCTCGGTCGATCATCCAGATTTTGTTTCCTTGGCCTCGCTAAGGTGAAATCTGAGAAGGTGTTATCTTCCTTTGCATCTGCATCCTCCATCACCATTCATCATGGTAGCAAGTTGTGGTGCCAGGATCCTTGACACGGATATTGGTAAAATCTTGATGATTATGGAAATGCTCAAGTTCTTGAGAGCACGCACAAGCGCTAGGTGTTATCATCGACACTAACTAGGATTGCTCTCAGTTCCCTCGATTATGCTATAACTTTCAAACAGTGAATTCACTCTCTATTGTTGGGTTCTTCCCCAGTTACCAGAATCATTCCCAGCATTTGCATTCTGTTCCCAGCTTGCACCGCCAATGTGCCATTCTACCATGGGTCCCTTCCATTTCCGGTGGTAAGCAAAATCATCCATTACGTTATCTTCAACAAGGTAATCCACATCATCCAAGTCCGAGTATGCCATTCTACCGACCCCCCTCCAAACGATCGCTCGAGAATTGCCTTAGGCTGGTTTAAAGAGTTTCAATGATCTTTGAATCAAAGGTAATTCTTTTTGCCACTTAAGGGGATATTTCTACGAGTCACGTTCCCTAAGGTGCATCGTTATGGTATCATGGAAACTCAACTCCTCGCTGCGCTGACAACCGATTACCACCTTCTTAAGCGTGAAATTGTTGTCTACCTAGTGAACCTTCGTCATCTGCTTCACTCCATTCCTATGGGTGTGTGCTTCGTGTCTCAGCTCGGGAGATGTTGCTATGTTTCCTTTCGTGAGTTGATCCTGAGTTGTTCGACCTTCGAGAAGAACGATTCTTTTAGGGTCTTTCCTTCCTCTCGTTGTCATGATAGCTGGAGTTCTCAGAGAAAGACTTCGAGATAATGATGGTGGACGAATCAACGTCCATTTGAAGTGCAACTGGATCGTGAAGATTGTGCTAGTTTGCGTTCCCCCTTCACCTTACCCTACGCTTGAATCTCGGGACGAGATTTTTGTTTAGTGGTGGTGAGTTGTCACAGCCCTAGAATTTGTTTGTCATTAGTTGCATTAAGGCATTCATGCATCATGTTTAAAATTCATGAAACTTGAAATGGGGATGACAAACTCTAGCACTAAATAAAATGCAATTAGGATCAAAATAAAAATATTTTCAATAAACCAAGAATGCCCTTTAGGAAAGTTCATTATTTTTGTTAAAGGTGAAAACCCCTGCCAACAATGATGCACATATTTCTAGGCCATTCTGGATTTTTGAATTCAATCCTATTGTATTTGACTTTGGGCATTTAAATACTATAAATAATTTAAATGTTCAAATAAATGTTGGAAATTGTTAAGGGTCACTGAAATAATTCAGAAAGCACCCATAAGTGTTTCCAGGATTTTATGAAATGGTTTGGTATTATTACTAAATCAAAACAAATAGCAAAAACTAGAAAACAGAACAGAATTAAAAAAAAGAGAGAGAAGGCCACCAGGCCACCTACCTAACTTACCTGGCGCCCACTTACCCGGCCCAGCACGGCCCAGCCCATCTCCACTTCCCCCCCCCTGTCGCCTTCCTCCTCGCGCCAATAGGCACAGGCGCGTGGCCGACGCACGCCGGCGCACGCCCCGGCCACCTCCTGCTTGCCACTCCACCTCTACACCCCGGACGCCTCCATGCAAGCCACGCCACTCCTCTGGAACTCTCTCACTCTCTCCCGAACTCTTCCCCTTCCTCTGCTTCCTCTCCCTCCCGCGACCGAACGGAGCCGCCGCCACCGACGAGCTCCCTCGCGGCCACCGCCACCCCCCTAGCCTCGCCGATGTGCTCAAAGGCTCCGCCTCGACCCCCTCTTCCTCCCCACCGATCCACGGCCCTCCGGAAGCCCTGCAGCGTCGCCCTCAAGATCGTCCCCAACCTTCGGCCGCCGGCGAACTTTCGAGGATTCGCGAGCTCCAGCCCCTCTCCGGCCTCGCCGTTGCCTCCACCGGATCCGCTGTGAGCTCTTCTTCCATTCCCCCTCCTCCTCGCGCTCGTTCCCGCACTCTAGCCGCCCTTTTCACCGAAGCCGATTGCTCCTCGCCGCCGGCCATGGCGTGGCCGTGGCCACAGCCACCGCAGCTTGCTCCCGAGCCCACCGTCGTGCTCACCGCAACCTCAGGAGCCCGCAGCACCCACCAGTTCCTCCCGTAGTGCACCATAGCATCGAATCGATTGGCGCCCGAACTCCGGCTGCCGCGAAAGCGGACACCGCCGTCGATTTAAGTCGTCTCCGGCGACCCCTCTAGCACTAGCCGACGCGGACGAGGCCCAGGGTTCCAACGGTGCCATCCGCGCCCCGAATCGTGGCCCGTGCTGCGTTTCCGGATCACGCCGCCGTCTCGGGCCTCACCGGCGTCATGTCGCCGGCGGGTTTGACGTGTTTGACCTGGGGTTTGACCCCCCAGGGTCCCTGACCAGTGGGGCCAGGCCCTGCTAATTTTAGTTAAATATTAACTAAACCTAATTAGCGACTAACACTGACCAGTGGGCCTCGACCCCCCTAATCCTTTAATTAAGCAAATAACCCCCTGTTAACTAACTGTGACACTGACGTGTGGCCCCACACGTCAGGTTTGACTCTGGGCGACCCAGTTGACCTGCTGACCTCAGCCTTACGCCATGCTGACGCAATATTCCTTTTCTGGAATTTAGTTTATTTTAAAAATATTCAGGAAATTCCAGAAAATGCCTAAAACTTCTAAAATTCATAGAAATTCAACCGCAACTCCAAATTAAATAATTTATATATGAAAAATTATCAGAAAAATTCAAGGAATCCATCTGTACCATTTTCATGCATGTTAGAACAACTTATAGCTGCTGTATAGCACAAATCAATTAAATGGCATTTGAATAATCACATATGGAGTTTGAATTTGAATCATGTATTCAAACCAACTTCATTTAAACCATAGCTAAGTGCATTAGCCCAAAACACATTCATATTGCCATGTCATAGCATGCATCATATTGTGCATTGCATTGATCGTGTTTCTTCTGTGTTGCCGGTGTTGTTCCCCCTCGGTAGACGATGTTCCGACGTTGTGATCGTTGACACTGATGAAGACTCAATGTTATCTTCAGAAGTGCCAGGCAAGCAAAACCCCCTTGTTCATTCCGAAAATCCCACTCTCTCGCTCCTGCTCTCTTTTACTGCATTAGGACAACACCGATTCATCTGTTACTTGCTGCGGTAGCTGAACCCCTTTATCCTTTGCATGACCTGTCATTGCCACAGTTAATAGATGAAACCCACTAGCATGAGTAGGAGTTGTTTGAGCCCTGTTGTGCCTACTCATTCATGCTTGTTTGTCATGCCTGCTACTGCTTAGAGTTGTGTCAGGTCTGATTCACCCGGGATGAATCAGAGGTGTATGAACATGTCCTACTGTGTGTGAGCTAAGTGTGTGAACACAATTTGGTAAAGGTAGCGGTGAGAGGCCATGTAGGAGTACATGGTGGGTTGTCTCATTGCAGCCGTCCTCAGGAACTGAGTTCTGTGTTTGTGATCCATGAATCAGCTACTACCACGCATTGGGCCCGAAACCAATGGACCCTCTCGGCTTCTTGATCACCCTTGTCCTCTGTCCAGGAGTTGCAAGTAGTTTCTGGTGTTTGTAGTATGCTGGAGTCCGTGCGCAGCGCTGACCATAGGGGTGGGCTGTGATGCAGTAGGCACGTGGCACGGTGTACCGGGCGCCCGTTTGGTGTCTCAGGAACCCTGTTCACATCGTTTGGGGCTGTGAGCAAAACTCCGGCCGGATCTCCTCATGGATGGAACCCAAATAGGCGATAAACCTGGACTAGAGACTTGAGTGTTTAGGTAGGCCGTGGACGACACCCACGTTGGGCTTCCGCTTGAAGGTTGCCGAGTACATGTCGTGTAAATGGCGGTAAGTGGTGAGAGCGTGTGTGAAGAAGTACACCCCTGCAGGGTTAACATCATCTATTCGAATAGCCGTGTCCGCGGAAAAGGACTTCTGGGTTGCTTATATCAGTTCATAGACAAGTGAAAGTGGATACTCTAAAATACGCAAGATAAGCGTGAGTGCTATGGATGGCGTTCTCGTAGGGAGACGGGAGTGGATCCATAGTGGTGTATTGATATGGTGAATATGTGGACTCGTGTGCGCCACCTCAAAAGAGTTACTTGCAGTCGTAGTTTAGGTTAGCCACCGAGTCAAAGCTGGCTTGCTGCAGTTAAACCCCACCATCCCCTTCGTTGAAAATGATGCATATGTAGTTAGTTCTGATGTAAGTCTTGTTGGGTACATTTGTACTCATGTTTGCCTATTTTATCTTTTTGCAGAGAGACTTCAGTCTCACTAGTAGTTCCGCTTGGACTTCGACGTTTAGCTTGTTACCTCAGCTACGATCTTGTGCCCTCGGCAGGATCTGGTACATAGTCAGGCTTCTCAGCCTTTTTCATTTATAGTTGTCTGTACTCAGACATGTTAAGCTTCCGCTTGTGCTTTGATTTGTATGCTCTGAGTGTTGGGTCATGGGACCCCTGTCTGTAATATCTCGCTCCTCGGAGCCTATTGAATAAATTACTTGAGTCGTAGAGTCATTTTGTGATGCCATGTTGTATTGCACATATCGAGCATATTGTGTGTATGTTATTGAAATGCTTGGTATGTGTGGGATCTGACAACCTAGTTGTTTATCCTTGGTAGCCTCTCTTACCAGGAAATGTCTCCTGGTGTTTCCACTAAGCCATGGTAGCTTGCTACTGCTCCGGAACACTTAGGCTGGCCGGCATGTGTCCTTCTTCGTTCCTGTGTCTGTCGCTTCGGGGAAATGTCACGCGATGAATACCGGAGTCCTGTTAGCCCGCTACAGCCCGGTTCACCGGAGTCCTGCTAGCCCAGTGCTACAGCCTGGATTCACTCGCTGATGAACGACACGTTCGATGTTGGGTCATGGATGCCTGTCCCTGTAAGTTTGTGCCACTTTGGGTTTACGACTAGCCATGTCAGACCGGGCTCCTTATCATATGGATGCTAGCGACACTATCATATACGTGTGCCAAAAGGCGCAAACGGTCCCGGGCAAAGGTAAGGCGACACCCGTGGGAGTACCGTGCGTGAGGCCGCAAAGTGATATGATGTGTTACATGCTAGATCGATGTGGCATTGAGTCGGGGTCCTGACAGTAGAGCGTCAAGTCCTCGCGAGGTTCGAAAGGAGGAACTAAGCTAAGACGGGACGAGCATCCCTCACCGCTTCACGATAAGGATCATATTAACAAATGGAACTACAAGCACCTTACAAACCGCCACGCGGTGTGTTCTTCGATTCCTCGAAGGGAACAAAAGGAGTAAATCCTAAAGAGTTCTAACTACACGCGCCTCCGCAAGAGACGCCATCATCAATAGTGGGCCGTCAGCCATTGGCGCCAACCCCATACAGATCAGTGGGGACGGCGTCCGGACGAGCCCGCCCTACTCCGAGAGCGACGTAAGCTCTGGGGATCGTAGCTGTCATCGCTCGTCTCCGGAGTCGCGAAGAGCTCGGTGGAGTCGCTGGATCCTCCGACACCTCCGCTGCCTGAGGAGCTGCTGGGGAAGCAATTGGCGAGCCTAGTCCTCGCCGCGGCTGGGCACCGGCCGCCTTTCTCAGGGCAGCACTCCAGCCGGCGTCCCTCCGTGTCGAAGACCTTGAAGAACATCAGGGAGGCACCGTCATACTCGAGGTGGATTACGAGGGCACCACCCGTCCTGCAGACCCGGGCGATCGCGCCCCAGCCACGGGTCAGGTAGACCCTGCCCGGAGCAACAACCTCGACCTATGCTTTGGTCGCAGGGGTACTGCAGTCAGCATGCTACAGCCAAAGCTCGATAGGCCCCCTCGGCGGGATGTCGAAGGCGAAGGAAGGAGGGAGGAAAATCCAGGACCGAGGAGGCATGGCAGCGTGAAGCACGAGCTCGCGAGAAGAGCCCTCGGCGTGAACTCCAGGAGGAATGACGCGCACCGCCGTGATCCGCCGATAACGACGGCACCTCTGGCGATGCCGCTCGGCACCAGCGCCTTCAGTACCCTCGATCCGGGCGTAAAAGAGTAGTGGGAATCCAGGCGGCGGCCGCTCAAACCATGGCCTCGACATGTCACACCCTAGCTAGTCATGCATCAGAGTGTGTGCATCATGTTTAAAATTCCATTTAAATTGAAATGGGGATCTGTGAAACCCTCAGAATCATTTTTGAAAATGATCCAAATAAAAATTTCTCCAAAAAGGTCCAAGAAAATGCTCATGTTGCTCTCTGAAAATATTGGACAGAGATAAAAATCAAACCAATATTTTCAAGAGCTCATAGGTATTTATTTTGGGCATTTGGAATTAATGCATAAATATTTGCATTGGAAATATATTAGTTATATATATTAATATATGTCCAAATATTATGCCAATTATAAAGGAGCTCTGGAATAATATATCTAGCCCCTGCAAAAATTGGCATAAGGTAAATAAATGATTTAATATTTTATTTAAATCAAAACAAATGTCAGAAATTAGAAAAAGAAAAATAAATAAAAGGAGGAGCTTACCTGGGCTCCTCCCTGTGCAGCCCAGCCAGCTGGCCGGCCCAGCCAGCAGGCGGCCCAGCCCGCCTCCCTCCTCTGTCGTCTTCGTCCTCGACAGAGGGAGGGGAGTGTGGCCGGCGCGCGCGCGCCACCGCGCCACGCCACCTGCTCGCCTGCCTGCCTGCCCTCCCCTCCTCGCCTCGATGCCCCGGACGACGCCACGCCCTCCCCCCTGCTCTCTCTCACTCTCCCTCGGTTCCTCCCTCCTCGACCTCGCTCCCTCTCTCACGGCCGAACGCCACCATCGCCGCCGTTCGCCATAGCAGCCGTCACCGGCCACCCCTCGCCCCTCCGCTGTGCTCAGGAGCTCCGCCTCAACCCCCTCTTCCTCCCCACCGCTCCACGGGCCTCCGGAAGCCCTGCATCGCCGCCCACGTCGCCGTTCCCCTCCTCGGCCACCGGAGATCGTCGCCGTCGAATCGGGAGCTACCGGACGTCCCCGAGCCCGCTAACCATCCCTGCAGCTCCTCGGTGAGCCACTGACCCGATTCCCCCTTGCCCCATCGTCCCTAGCATCCCGTAGCTGCCGCCCCCTTGAGCTCCGAAGCTCGCCGCCGCCGTGCCTCGTCGCCGTCGTGGCCACAGTCACCGTAGCGCCCAACCGAGCACACCCACGTCCTCACCGCACCGCGTAGAAGCCGTAGGTGCCAACCCCGCATCTCCGCAGCCGTTGTAGCCTCGACCCCGAGCTCAACCGAGCTCCGGCAGCCGCCACGGTCGTCGCCGTCGTCGGTACCGGCCACCTTAGGCACGGCCACCACCACCGTTCGACGCGCGGGAGCAAGGGCTCTCCAACGAGCCCAAGCACGGCCTCGCCCGTGCCCTGTAGCGCGTTTCCGCATCGCGCCGCCATCTCGGGCCCCGCCGGCGTCATGTCGCTGGTGGGTTTGACCTGTTTGACCTGGGGTTTGACCCCCCCAGGGTCACTGACGCGTGGGCCCGTCGGCCAGGAGGTCGGATTAGTGCTAATCACCGCTTAATTAACCCCCCTGACACTGACAGTGGGCCCCAGCGCCACTAACCCCTAATTAGGATTAAATTAACCCTGTTAAACCCCCCTGTCACTGGCGTGTGGACCCCACACATCAGGTTTGACCCCAGCCAGCCGCAGTTGACCACTGACGTTATGCTGACGTCATGCTGGCGCAATATATATATTTCTGGATTTAATTTAAATCAGGAAATTCCAGAATATTATTTAAACTTCAAAAATTCATAACTTTTATTCTGTAACTCCAAATTAGACAAATTATATATGAAAAATGATCAGAAAAATCCAATCTATCCATTTGTACTATTTTCATGCATGATCAAACAAGTTAAATTGATGTTTTAAGCAGAACAAGGAAAAGCACTTTAAAAGGCCATGTTTGAGTTTGAAATTTGAATCTTTGATTCAACTTTGTTCAAACCCTTCTGGTCTTAGTTGCATTAGCCCAACACACTCATGATGGTTGTGTATCGATGTCCTTTGCGACAGGTTCTGCCTCCGAGGAGTACCGTGATTACCCTAACGAAGAACCGTATCAGTGCATCGAACCATCAGGCAAGCAACCAACCAGTTGATCATATCGATACAATCCCATGTTCTCGCTCCTGCTCTCTTTTACTGCATTAAGACAACGCGTTTCAAACTGCTGTGTGCTACGGTAGTTGAACCCATTTCCTCTGCATGACCTGTCATTGCCACAGTAACTAGATGAAACCCACTAGCATGTGTAGGAGTTGATTGAGCCATATGTATGTGTTGTTCCTACCTTGCTATGCCTGCTATGCCTAGAGTCGTGTCAGGTCTGGTTCATCTGGGTGATGGGCTAGAGTGAAATGATTATGTCGTTAATGAGAGTGGTGTGGTGAACACGATTTGGTAAAGGTATCGATGAGAGGCCATGTAGGAGTACATGGTGGGTTGTTTCATTGAAGCCGACCTTAAGCACTGAGATCTGTATGTGTGATTTAAGATACAGCTACTACCATGCATTGGGCCCTGAAATATGACCCCGCTCGACTTCTTATTCACCCTAGCTCTCTGTCCAGGAGTTGCAAGTAGTTTCTGGTGTTTGTAGCCTACTGGAGGCCGTGGACAGCGCTGACCATAGGGGTAGGCTGTGATGCGGTAGGTACGTGGCCGGGTGTACCGAATACCCATTAGGTATCTCGGGAACCCTGTTCACATCGTTCGGGGCCGTATGGGAAACCTCGGCCGGACTCCCTGCGGATGGAACCTGGATAGGCGATAAACCTGGACTAGAGGCTTAAGTGTTTAGGTAGGTCGTGGTCTACACCCACGTCGGCTTTCGCTTGAAGTCTGCCGAGCACATGTCGTGTGCAGACGCTAAGTGGTGGAAACATGTATGAAGAAGTACACCCCTGCAGGATTATCATAATCTATTCGAATAGCCGCGTCCGCGGTAAAGGACTACTTGGTTGCCTATACAGTTCATAGACAAGTAAATGGAAACTGCTACATGCCTCAAGATAAGTGTGAGTGCCGAGGATGGCTCTTCCGTAGGAAGACGGAGGCGGATCCTCGGTAGTGTAATGAAGTGGTGAGTAGTGGACTCGTGTGCGCAAAACCATTTCAAGTTGGAGTATCGTAGGATAGTCTAGCCAAGAGTCAAAGCTGGCTTGCTGCAATAACTCCACCAACCCTTCTTGATAATATGCATGTATGTAGGATCTGATGTAAGTCTTGATGAGTACCTTTGTACTCATGTTGCTATAATCTACATTTTTACAGAAGACGCTGCAACCCCTTCTGATGGGTTCTATGTAGACGTTGACATCAATGAGTAGGCTAAAGGCCCAGGTGGTGATCCTGAGCTTGTGAAGGACCATGTAGTATAGCTAGGCTTTCCAAGCCTCTTTTATTTTACTAGTTGTCTGTACTCAGACAAGTTACTTCCGCTGCTGGTTTGTATGACTGTATGACTTGAATGCTGGGTCGTGTGACCCGTACCTTGTGTATGTTATGTATGGCTCCCTGAGCCTTAAATAAAGTACTTGTGTCGTAGAGTCATGTTGTGATGCTTCGTTGTATTTGCACATATCGAGCATATTGTGTGTATGATTGAAATGCTTGGTATGTGTGGGATCTGACTATCTAGTTGTTTATCTTTAGTAGCCTCTCTTACCGGCAAATGTCTCCTAGTGTTACCGCTGAGCCATGGTAGCTTGCTACTGCTCTGGAACATTTAGGCTGGCCGGCATGTGTCCTTCTTCGTTCCTGTGTCTGTCCCGTCGGGGAAATGTCACGCTTTGAGTACCGGAGTCCTGTTAGCCCGCTACAGCCCGGTTTACCGGAGTCCTGCTAGCCCAGTGCTACAGCCCGGACCCACTTGCTGATGACCGACACGTTCGAAGCTGGGTCATGGATGCCTGTCCCTGTAAGTCTGTGCCACTTTGGGTTTACGACTAGTCATGTCAGCCCGGGCTCCTTATCATATGGATGCTAGCGACACTATCATATACGTGAGCCAAAAGGCGCAAACGGTCCCGGGCAAAGGTAAGGAGACACCCGTGGGGATACCGTGCGTGAGGCCGCAAAGTGATATGAGGTGTTACCGGCTAGATCGATGTGACATCGAGTCGGGGTCCTGACAGCGTTGGCATCAGAGCCGGACTGCCTGTAGGTTCTCCAAGCCAAACTGGTCGATGTCGAGTCTAGAAATTCTTTAGTTATATGTAGGGGAATTGTTTGTGGGTTGGAACGTAAGCTCTTTTTACTCCTCTATCTTGTGACATTCTGATCTGAGTCAGTCCATTCTTCCACCGGGGGTTAAGGAATTAGGACCTATTCTCTCTATCAGGATCACGTGTTACTAATCAGTAGTACCTTATAGGTATGATGGATACAAGCCTAGTTCAGTTCTTTTACCACATTATGTTGCTAGGATGGTCTCAGAACTTTGATATGATGATGTTGAGTGTGTATGAAATCCTTTGTCAAATGTCTCAAAATCCTTCTTGAGCATTTACAGCTGTTATGCTGCCGAAATTTTGCTAGAAATTCTAATGCCTTTGCATTATGATTGTGCTTTCAGATGGCCACTCGCGACCTCAATCAATTGGTTCGCCTGACTCGATGCCTAGATGTACCCGGCCATACTGCCAAGTTGGTCAGGGTAATGACTGAGGCTGGATACCGCTGGTATCCTGAGTACATGGTCGAAGAGCAATTTCGGGACTTCAATCAAAGCCAGTATCTCTGCACTGTCCGGATATTTCCATCTTATCCTGGATCCACCGAGCCCCTTCACTGCTCCTATGGACTCGGGGTTACTATTGAGATGGTTGTGCAGGACGCCGCCTACTCTATGATGACCATTATGCGAGTCAGATCTGGTCTATTTCGGGACTCTGATTTCCGGTATATGCCAGGATCACTTCCGGGAGCACAAGGGTATCTCCAGGCTATTTATGCTGACCCCACTCAGGAGGATTCACGGACTCGCACCACTGCTGAGATGCTCGAGGATAAGGACCGTGAAAATCGGGCCTTAAGGTTAGAGCTCTTCAATACCCGTGCTGACCACTGGGCCACTTTGACTCGGTTCGCACCCGCGGTGCAAGCTGGATATTCAGATATGCGCGATCTCTATCCTGTGAGATCTGCTCTGCCAGACATGGTGGGTTGGCGTGATGTAGGAGGCATCACCCCACCTCGTGGTCCCCGCAGGCCACCGTCTGTTGGTCCAAGACCTCATCCTAGCCCCTATGGTCCACAAGCTCCGCGAGATCGTCTGTTTCCGGATGATCATGTTGAGCTTCCAGGCTATGGAGGTGACTTCTACGAGGACTACTACGGATCGGTCTGAGTTAGTGGCTGTATCACTAGTTCGCACTAGCTGTGTCGTCTATCGTCCTGCGTGACTCGTGGGATATGACCTAGTTTGTACTCTTTCCGGAGGTGTAGAAAAATAATGCATAGGAGCTTGGGATGCCTCCGATGAGATGTAATCCTCTTTTCACCGTAATAGTACTTTGTTTGGTCTTGTACTAAACCCTGTATGGTGTGTATGACGATGGAATAAAAGAAGCAGTTTCTGTATCTACCATGTCATACGGATGATCATCTTGCATTCCGAGTTATTCCTTACATTTTGTATCCTATGTTGGAATTTTATCATCCTGACTAAATCATTGTCTTGTTTACCTAGGATGGTCAACACGCGCGCTAACCCTGCTCCTCAAGAGCAGGCCGAAGGCAGTGAAGTCAGGGATGCAAATCTGCCTCATCCTCCTTCCCTAGCCGAGGTTATGATGGAAGCTGAGAGAAACAAGCGGGAGACCAACCGTTTGTTGGAGCGTATTGAACAGAACACAGCACACCATCAGAGGACTAACGTGGTGTCACTCAGTGATTTTATCAAATTACATCCACCCACGTTCCACCACTCCGTCGAGCCTCTCGACGTTGATGACTGGCTTCGCAGTATCGCTCACAAACTGCGTTCCGCGCTGGTAGCGGAGGCTGACAAGGTCACCTTTGCTGCATATCATCTTGAAGGCCCCGCCAGTCTATGGTGGGAGAATTATGGAGCTATGCGCCCAGCGGGCCATGTCACTACTTGGGCTGAGTTCAGTGAGGCTTTCCGTGAACATCACATTCCGGAGGGTCTCATGGACCGTAAACGTGAAGAATTTTGCAGTTTCACCCAAGGCCGACTTTCTGTGGATGCCTATAGCAGGGAGTTTGGTAATCTCGCCCGATATGCAACTGAGGAAGTGTCTACTGACGCCAAGAAGCAAGCAAGGTTCCGTAAGGGCCTTAGTCCTGAGCTTCGCCGTGACCTCCGTCTGCATGAGTGCACATCTTTTTCGAAACTTGTCAACAAAGCCATCAGTGCTGAAACTGGTCAGACTGACTATGACGCAACACGCAAGCATGGCCGTGACATGGGTTCCTCATCCGGTGCTGGTCCTCAGAAGCGCCGCGTGTGGGTACCCAACACCGCCCTGCCACCCAGGTTCACACCGAGGCCATCTTTCCAGGCGCCTCGCCCTGTTCAACAGTCTGCTCCAGCCAAGCCCTATGGGGGTCCAACTAACAATGCTCCTCCACGTACCAGTTCCGTGACTTGTTTCAAGTGTGGGGAATCTGGCCACTATATGCGTGAGTGTCCCCAGACCAACCCCAACCAGTCTGCTAAAGCTGTTGGCCGTGGCAAGCCGACAGGAAAAGTATTCCACGCCAAGCCGATCACCGCTTCACATGGCCATGTCAACTGTATCTCTGCCGAAGAAGCTCAAGAGGATCCCAACGTCGTTCTCGGTACGCTTCTTGTTAATTGCCACCCGGCATCTGTTCTTTTCGATACAGGAGCCTCTCATTCTTTTATATCCGAAAATTATGCTCGTTTGCATAACGTTGCATTCTGTGACATGCCATCCACTATGGAAATTTCTACTCCTGGTTCTAGATGGCAGACCTCTAGGGTAGGTTATGGAAATGAAATCCAAGTCGACAGACTTGTTTTTCTTGCATCTTTGATAGCCCTTAAATCTTCAGATATTAATATCATTCTGGGTATGGACTGGATGTCAGCTCATCAAGCCAAAATTGATTGCTTCTCTAGGACTGTTCAACTCACCCATCCTTCGGGGAAGATAGTCAATGTCTTGACCCGAATAGCCAAGCGACAATTATATTCTCTTAACGCTAGCCCTTTACCAGACCTTGAGGACATTCCGATAGTCCGTGACTTCCCGGATGTCTTTCCAGAAGAATTGCCAGGTGTTCCACCTGACAGGGATGTTGAGTTCGTAATAGACCTCATTCCAGGAACCGTTCCGATTGCTAGAAGACCTTATAAGATGACACCACTAGAACTAGCCGAGCTTAAGAAACAACTCGATGAGTCCTTGAAAAAGGGTTTCATCCGACCTAGCTCATCTTCGTGGTCTTGCCCCGTCCTATTCGTCAAGAAGAAGGATGGTACGGACCGGATGGTTGTAGATTACCGACCTGTCAATTTGGTCACAATCAAGAACAAATATCCGCTTCCCAGGATCAACGACCTGTACGATCAGCTCGCTGGATCCTCAGTCTTCTCCAAGATGGATTTGAGGTTGGGCTACCATCAAATCAAAATCAGAAACGGGGACATTCCTAAAACGGCCTTTGTTACTCGTTATGGCCAATACAAGTACACCGTCATGTCCTTCGGTTTAACCAACGCTCCAGCCACCTTTTCTCGGTTAATGAACTCAATCTTCATGGAGTATTTGGATAAATTCGTCGTGGTTTACCTCGATGATATACTCATCTACTCCAAGAACGAGGAAGAACATACCGAACATCTAAGGCTAGTGTTGAAGAAACTTCGAGAGCATCGCCTTTATGCCAAATTTTCTAAATGTGCATTCTGGTTGTCGGAAGTGACCTATCTGGGTCATGTAATATCTAGTAAAGGTATTGCTGTTAACCCTGAGCGAGTTCAAGCCGTCCTTAATTGGACTCCACCTGAATCGGTCAAGCAAGTTCGGAGTTTTCTGGGCTTAGCGAGCTATTGTCGTCGTTTTGTCGAGAACTTCTCCAAGGTTGCCAAACCTCTAACCGAACTCCTCAAGAAAGATAAGAAGTTCGAGTGGACTCCACAATGTGAGCACAGCTTTCAGGAACTGAAAAGACGCCTGACCTCTGCTCCCGTACTGGTACCGCCAGACTTCTCCAAGGACTTTGTTATCTACTGCGACGCCTCGCGACAAGGACTAGGTTGCATTCTCATGCAAGATCGACACGTAATTGCCTACGCTTCACGGCAATTGCACCCACATGAGGAGAATTATCCTACTCATGATCTAGAGCTTGCAGCCGTAGTCTATGCACTTAAGACCTGTCGACATTACCTCCTCGGTAATCGTTGCGAAATATTCACTGATCACCAAAGTCTGAAGTACATTTTCACCCAACCGGATTTGAATCTCGGGCAAAGACGTTGGGTTGAATTGATCACAGACTTCGACTTAGGAATAACCTACACCCCAGGGAAAGCCAACGTCATGGCTGATGCGCTAAGTCGTAAATCTTATTGTAACAACCTGATGTTACAACAAAGTCAACCGCTTCTCCATTAGGAATTTCGGAAGCTTAACCTTCACATTGTACCTCAAGGGTTTCTTTCCACCTTGGTGGCAAAACCTACTCTTACGGATCAAATCATCGCTGCCCAAAAGCGAGATAAGGGAATATCTAAAATCAAAGAGAACATTGCTAGCGGAGGTGCTAGCTGTTTCTCCACAAATGATCATGGTGTTGTGTACTTTGAGAACCGTCTAGTGGTTCCCAAGAACCAGCATCTACGGCAGTTGATCCTTAAGGAGGCTCATGAATCTCCTCTCACTATTCATCCCGGTAGTACTAAGATGTATCAGGACCTACGCCAGAGGTTCTGGTGGACTAGGATGAAGAGAGAAATTGCTCAGTTTATTGCAAATTGCGACGTCTGTCGTCGTGTAAAAGCAGAGCATCAACGGCCTGCTGGCACCCTGCAACCCTTAGCTATTCCTGAATGGAAATGGGATAAAATTGGTATGGATTTCATTACCGGTTTTCCCAGGACCAAGAGAGGGAATAATGCTATTTTCGTCGTTGTCGATCGTCTTTCCAAAGTAGCCCATTTCCTACCTGTTCGTGAGAGTATAACCGCTAGTCAATTGGCAGACTTATACATCTCCCGTATAGTGTCTCTCCATGGTGTTCCTTTGGAAATTAACTCGGATCGAGGAAGTCTTTTCACCTCTCGATTTTGGGAAAGTTTCCAAAATGCTATGGGAACTCGTCTCTCCTTTAGCACCGCTTTCCACCCTCAGTCGAGTGGTCAAGTGGAACGCGTCAACCAAATTCTAGAAGACATGCTTCGAGCCTCTGTTATCTCATTCGGAATGGACTGGGAGAAGTGCCTTCCATTTGCCGAATTCGCTTACAACAACAGCTATCAATCTAGCTTGGGTAAAGCCCCTTTTGAAGTTCTCTATGGACGACGGTGTCGAACACCCCTTAACTGGTCAGAGACCGGGGAAAGACAATTCTTTGGCCCGGATATGATTCAGGAAGCAGAAGAACAAGTTCGTATCGTTCGTGAAAAGTTGAAAACAGCCCAATCTCGTCGAAAGAGTCAATATGACCGAAAACATAAGGCTATGACTTTCGAGGTTGACGAGAAGGCTTATCTTCGGGTCACCCCTCTGAAGGGAACCCATCGTTTCGGTATCAAAGGCAAATTGGCTCCTCGTTACATTGGACCTTTTCGTATTCTCGCCAAACGAGGAGAAGTTGCCTACCAGTCGGAACTACCTCCGCATCTCTCCAGAGTCCACGATGTCTTCCATGTTTCTCAACTCAGGCGTTGCTTCTCGGATCCTATCCGTGGAGTGGACAACGAAACGCTTGATCTCCAAGATAATCTTACATATCGAGAGTACCCCATTCGTATCCTCGATCAGGCCGAACGTACCACCCGATGTCATAATTTCAAGTTTCTCAAAGTTCAATGGTCGCACCATTCTGAGGATGAAGCAACTTGGGAAAGGGAGGATCGTCTTCGACTTGAGTATCCCGCCTTCTTCCCGGAGGAACCCAAATCTCGGGACGAGATTCTTTTGAGTGGGGGTGAGTTGTCACACCCTAGCTAGTCATGCATCAGAGTGTGTGCATCATGTTTAAAATTCCATTTAAATTGAAATGGGGATCTGTGAAACCCTCAGAATCATTTTTGAAAATGATCCAAATAAAAATTTCTCCAAAAAGGTCCAAGAAAATGCTCATGTTGCTCTCTGAAAATATTGGACAGAGATAAAAATCAAACCAATATTTTCAAGAGCTCATAGGTATTTATTTTGGGCATTTGGAATTAATGCATAAATATTTGCATTGGAAATATATTAGTTATATATATTAATATATGTCCAAACATTATGCCAATTATAAAGGAGCTCTGGAATAATATATCTAGCCCCTGCAAAAATTGGCATAAGGTAAATAAATGATTTAATATTTTATTTAAATCAAAACAAATGTCAGAAATTAGAAAAAGAAAAATAAATAAAAGGAGGAGCTTACCTGGGCTCCTCCCTGTGCAGCCCAGCCAGCTGGCCGGCCCAGCCAGCAGGCGGCCCAGCCCGCCTCCCTCCTCTGCCGTCTTCGTCCTCGACAGAGGGAGGGGAGTGTGGCCGGCGCGCGCGCGCGCCACCGCGCCACGCCACCTGCTCGCCAGCCTGCCTGCCCTCCCCTCCTCGCCTCGATGCCCCAGACGACGCCACGCCCCCCCTGCTCTCTCTCACTCTCCCTCGGTTCCTCCCTCCTCTCCCTCGCTCCCTCTCTCACGGCCGAACACCACCATCGCCGCCGTTCGCCATAGCAGCCGTCACCGGCCACCCCTCGCCCCTCCGCTGAGCTCAGGAGCTCCGCCTCAACCCCCTCTTCCTCCCCACCGCTCCACGGGCCTCCGGAAGCCCTGCATCGCCGCCCACGTCGCCGTTCCCCTCCTCGGCCACCGGAGATCGTCGCCGTCGAATCGGGAGCTACCGGACGTCCCCGAGCCCGCTAACCATCCCTGCAGCTCCGCGGTGAGCCACTGACCCGATTCCCCCTTGCCCCGTCGTCCCTAGCATCCCATAGCTGCCGCCCCCTTGAGCTCCGAAGCTCGCCGCCGCCGTGCCTCGTCGCCGTCGTGGCCACAGTCACCGTAGTGCCCAACCGAGCACACCCACGTCCTCACCGCACCGTGTAGAAGCCGTAGGTGCCAACCCCGCATCTCCGCAGCCGTTGTAGCCTCGACCCCGAGCTCAACCGAGCTCCGGCAGCCGCCACGGTCGTCGCCGTCGTCGGTACCGGCCACCTCAGGCACGGCCACCACCACCGTTCGACGCGCGGGAGCAAGGGCTCTCCAACGAGCCCAAGCACGGCCTCGCCCGTGCCCTGTAGCGCGTTTCCGCATCGCGCCGCCGTCTCGGGCCCCGCCGGCGTCATGTCGCCGGTGGGTTTGACCTGTTTGACCTGGGGTTTGACCCCCCCAGGGTCACTAACGCGTGGGCCCGTCGGCCAGGTGGTCGGATTAGTGCTAATCACCACTTAATTAACCCCCCTGACACTGACAGTGGGCCCCAGCGCCACTAACCCCTAATTAGGATTAAATTAACCCTGTTAAACACCCGTGTCACTGACGTGTGGACCCCACACGTCAGGTTTGACCCCAGCCAGCCGCAGTTGACCACTGACGTCATGCTGACGTCATGCTGGCGCAATATATATATTTCTGGATTTAATTTAAATCAGGAAATTCCAGAATATTATTTAAACTTCAAAAATTCATAACTTTTATTCTGTAACTCCAAATTAGACAAATTATATATGAAAAATGATCAGAAAAATCCAATCTATCCATCTGTACTATTTTCATGCATGATCAAACAAGTTAAATTGATGTTTTAAGCAGAACAAGGAAAAGCACTTTAAAAGGCCATGTTTGAGTTTGAATTTTGAATCTTTGATTCAAATTTGTTCAAACCCTTCTGGTCTTAGTTGCATTAGCCCAACACACTCATATTGCCATGTTTCATGCATGCATCATATTGTTGCACATTGTTTGGTGATGGTTGTGTATCGGTGTCCTTTGCGACAGGTTCTGCCTCCGAGGAGTACCGTGATTACCCTAACGAAGAACCGTATCAGTGCATCGAACCATCAGGCAAGCAACCAACCAGTTGATCATATCGATACAATCCCATGTTCTCGCTCCTGCTCTCTTTTACTCCATTAAGACAACGCGTTTCAAACTGCTGTGTGCTACGGTAGTTGAACCCATTTCCTCTGCATGACCTGTCATTGCCACAGTAACTAGATCAAACCCACTAGCATGTGTAGGAGTTGATTGAGCCATATGTATGTGTTGTTCCTACCTTGCTATGCCTGCTATGCCTAGAGTCGTGTCAGGTCTGGTTCATCTGGGTGATGGGCTAGAGTGAAATGATTATGTCGGTAATGAGAGTGGTGTGGTGAACACGATTTGGTAAAGGTATCGATGAGAGGCCATGTAGGAGTACATGGTGGGTTGTTTCATTGAAGCCGACCTTAAGCACTGAGATCTGTATGTGTGATTTAAGATACAGCTACTACCATGCATTGGGCCCTGAAATATGACCCCGCTCGACTTCTTATTCACCCTAGCTCTCTGTCCAGGAGTTGCAAGTAGTTTCTGGTGTTTGTAGCCTACTGGAGGCCGTGGACAGCGCTGACCATAGGGGTGGGCTGTGATGCGGTAGGTACGTGGCACGGTGTACCGAATACCCGTTAGGTATCTCGGGAACCCTGTTCACATCGTTCGGGGCCGTATGGGAAACCTCGGCCGGACTCCCTGCGGATGGAACCTGAATAGGCGATAAACCTGGACTAGAGGCTTAAGTGTTTAGGTAGGTCGTGGTCTACACCCACGTCGGTTTTCGCTTGAAGTCTGCCGAGCACATGTCGTGTGCAGACGCTAAGTGGTGGAAACATGTATGAAGAAGTACACCCCTGCAGGGTTAACATGATCTATTCGAATAGCCGCGTCCGCGGTAAAGGACTACTTGGTTGCCTATACAGTTCATAGACAAGTAAATGGAAACTACTAAAAGCCTCAAGACAAGTGTGAGTGCCGAGGATGGCTCTTCCGTAGGAAGACGGAGGCGGATCCTCGGTAGTGTATTGAAGTGGTGAGTAGTGGACTCGTGTGCGCAAAACTATTTCAAGTTGGAGTATCGTAGGATAGTCTAGCCAAGAGTCAAAGCTGGCTTGCTGCAATAACTCCACCAACCCTTCTTGATACTATGCATGTATGTAGGATCTGATGTAAGTCTTGCTGAGTACCTTTGTACTCATGTTGCTATAATCTACATTTTTACAGAAGACGCTGCAACCCCTTCTGATGGGTTCTATGTAGACGTTGACATCAACGAGTAGGCTAAAGACCCAGGTGGTGACCCTGAGCTTGTGAAGGACCTTGTAGTATAGCTAGGCTTCCCAAGCCTCTTTTATTTTACTAGTTGTCTGTACTCAGACAAGCTACTTCCGCTGCTGGTTTGTATGACTGTATGACTTGTATGTGGGGTCGTGAGACCCGTACCTTTGTGTATGTTATGTATGGCTCACTGAGCCTTAAATAAAGTACTTGTGTCATAGAGTCATGTTGTGATGCTTCGTTGTATTTGCACATATCGAGCATATTGTGTGTATGATTGAAATTCTTGGTATGTGTGGGATCTGACTATCTAGTTGTTTATCTTTAGTAGCCTCTCTTACCGGGAAATGTCTCCTAGTGTTACCGCTGAGCCATGGTAGCTTGCTACTGCTCTGGAACACTTAGGCTGGCCGGCATGTGTCCTTCTTCGTTCCTGTGTCTGTCCCTTCGGGGAAATGTCACGCTTTGAGTACCGGAGTCCTGTTAGCCCGCTACAGCCCGGTTTACCGGAGTCCTGCTAGCCCAGTGCTACAGCCCGGACCCACTTGCTGATGACCGACACGTTCGAAGCTGGGTCATGGATGCCTGTCCCTGTAAGTCTGTGCCACTTTGGGTTTACAACTAGTCATGTCAGCCTGGGCTCTTTATCATATGGATGCTAGCGACACTATCATATACGTGAGCCAAAAGGCGCAAACGGTCCCGGGCAAAGGTAAGGCGACACCCGTGGGAATACCGTGCGTGAGGCCGCAAAGTGATATGAAGTGTTACCGGCTAGATCGATGTGACATCGAGTCGGGGTCCTGACAGCGTTGAATTAAATCAGGAAATTCCAGAATATTAATTAAACTTCAAAAATTCATAACTTTTATTCTGTAACTCCAAATTGGACAAATTATATATGAAAAATGATCAGAAAAATCCAATCTATCCATCTGTACCATTTCCATGCATGATCAAACAAGTTAAGTTGATGTTTTAATCAGAACAAGAAAAGGCACTTTAAAAGGCCATATTTGAATTTGAAATTTGAATCCTTGATTCAAATTTGTTCAAACCCTTCTGGTTTTAGTTGCATTAGCCCAACACACTCATATTGCCATGTTTCATGCATGCATCATATTGTTGCATATTGTTTGGTGATGTTTGTGTATCGATGTCCTTTGCGACAGGATCTGTCCCCGAGGAGTACCGTGATTACCCTAACGAAGAACCGTATCCGTGCAACGAACCATCAGGCAAGCAACCAACCATCTGATCATATCGATACAATCCCATGTTCTCGCCCCTGCTCTCTTTTACTGCATTAAGACAACGCGATTCAAACTGCTGTGTGTTACGGTAGTTGAACCCATTTCCTCTGCATGACCTGTCATTGCCACAGTAACTAGATGAAACCCACTAGCATGTGTAGGAGTTGATTGAGCCATATGTATGTGTTGTTCCTACCTTGCTAAGCCTGCTATGCTTAGAGTCGTGTCAGGTCTGGTTCATCTGGGTGATGGGCTAGAGTGAAATGATTATGTCGGTAATGAGAGTGGTGTGGTGAACACGATTTGGTAAAGGTATCGATGAGAGGCCATGTAGGAGTACATGGTGGGTTGTTTCATTGAAGCCGACCTTAAGCACTGAGATCTGTATGTGTGATTTAAGAATCAGCTACTACCATGCATTGGGCCCGAAACCAATGGACCCTCTCGGCTTCTTATTCACCTAGTTCTCCGTCCAGGAGTTGCAAGTAGTTTCTGGTGTTTGTAGCCTACTGGAGGCCGTGGACAGCGCTGACCGTAGGGGTGGGCTGTGATGCGGTAGGTACGTGGCACGGTGTACCGAATACCCGTTAGGTATCTCGGGAACCCTGTTCACATCGTTCGGGGCCGTATGGGAAACCTCGGCCGGACTCCCTGCGGATGGAACCTAAATAGGCGATAAACCTGGACTAGAGGCTTAAGTGTTTAGGTAGGTCGTGGTCTACACCCACGTCGGCTTTCGCTTGAAGTCTGCCGAGCACATGTCGTGTGCAGACGCTAAGTGGTGGAAACATGTATGAAGAAGTACACCCCTGCAGGGTTATCATAATCTATTCGAATAGCCGCGTCCGCGGTAAAGGACTACTTGGTTGCCTATACAGTTCATAGACAAGTAAATGGAAACTGCTAAAAGCCTCAAGATAAGTGTGAGTGCCGAGGATGGCTCTTCCGTAGGAAGACGGAGGCGGATCCTCGGTAGTGTATTGAAGTGGTGAGTAGTGGACTCGTGTGCGCAAAACCATTTCAAGTTGGAGTATCGTAGGATAGTCTAGCCAAGAGTCAAAGCTGGCTTGCTGCAATAACTCCACCAACCCTTCTTGATAATATGCATGTATGTAGGATCTGATGTAAGTCTTGCTGAGTACCTTTGTACTCATGTTGCTATAATCTACATTTTTACAGAAGACGCTGCAACCCCTTCTGATGGGTTCTATGTAGACGTTGACATCAACGAGTAGGCTAAAGGCCCAGGTGGTGATCCTGAGCTTGTGAAGGACCATGTAGTATAGCTAGGCTTTCCAAGCCTCTTTTATTTTACTAGTTGTCTGTACTCAGACAAATTACTTCCGCTGCTGGTTTGTTTGACTGTATGACTTGAATGCTAGGTCGTGTGACCCGTACCTTGTGTATGTTATGTATGGCTCCCTGAGCCTTAAATAAAGTACTTGTGTCGTAGAGTCATGTTGTGATGCTTCGTTGTATTTGCACATATCGAGCATATTGTGTGTATGATTGAAATGCTTGGTATGTGTGGGATCTGACTATCTAGTTGTTTATCTTTAGTAGCCTCTCTTACCGGGAAATGTCTCCTAGTGTTACCGCTGAGCCATGGTAGCTTGCTACTGCTCTGGAACATTTAGGCTGGCCGGCATGTGTCCTTCTTCGTTCCTGTGTCTGTCCCTTCGGGGAAATGTCACGCTTTGAGTACCGGAGTCCTGTTAGCCCGCTACAGCCCGGTTTACCGGAGTCCTGCTAGCCCAGTGCTACAGCCCGGACCCACTTGCTGATGACCGACACGTTCGAAGCTGGGTCATGGATGCCTGTCCATGTAAGTCTGTGCCACTTTGGGTTTACGACTAGTCATGTCAACCCGGGCTCCTTATCATATGGATGCTAGCGACACTATCATATACGTGAGCCAAAAGGCGCAAACGGTCCCGGGCAAAGGTAAGGCGACACCCGTGGGGATACCGTGCGTGAGGCCGCAAAGTGATATGAGGTGTTACCGGCTAGATCGATGTGACATCGAGTCGGGGTCCTGACACGACACCTCCTGCCAAGCACCCCCTTCCCCGTGGCAAGAGACTGGCCATTTCTTCGGAGGAAGCGGGACATGACTCTCTCGGGGGGCCTTCCCCTTCTCTTTAGCAGAAAACCGACAGATCGGTGCCATTGGCGTAGGGAGGAGCGAGGACGAAGAGGAAGACGAAGAGTAGCAGAAGAGATGGACTGGAAGGGCTCATGCCGTTTCGTACATATAGCCGAGGGAGGCCAACCATCGACTTCCACGATCACAGGTAATCATGATCCGTTTTGCATGCAGGGACTTGTCAACTCGTGCAGTTGCCGAGGCATGATGGGGGAGCCAGGATGCCCACATCCAATCAACCGCCACGCGGAGCCCAAGGCCGCAGGATATTGGGGCCCGCGGTGCTTCGCACTTGCCCCTTCGCTTCTCTGCTAAGCCAAGTCCAAGCGCGCCTTGGGCCCGGGGGTACTGTCGGCGTTCTGGGAATGGGGGTACCTAGACTTGCCTTCCTGCGGCCTGCGGCATGGCTCAAGGAGTGGCCCAGTACGGCCCATCTTCATCAACACATGCTCAAGACCCTCGCGAGGGGCCAAGCCTCGCAGGGCGGATGACAGGAGGCTTCCTCGGGCACGGCCTCGTCAGGCTGGCTCACGACGAGGTGGAGAGATCAAGGCGGGGTACCTCGAGAGGTGCTCATGACGCAAGCCATGACGACCAAGGCCAGGCGGGTGCCGGCCTGCGCAGAGTCCTTGTTTCCTCTTTGGTGCAAAGGGGGCAAGCGCAGGCAAGAGTATCAAGCAAAGGTAAACATTTTGGTGCAACAAGACCAAGACCAGCAGGACGACAGAACGGGGGTCATCGTGGAGCCCAAGACGGCATCATCGGCAGGGTCTTTGGCAGTCAAGGACCAACTTTAGTCAGGATAAGTGTACTAGATGTTCCCCTTCAAAATGGCCAATTGTTGGCGCCCTTCCCGCTCAATATTTGGGGAGAGGCGCAGGGCCTCCGCCTATAAATAGGACTTGCCACCCACAGGGTAGGGGAGATCGATCCGAGACATCCACATCTAGAGAGAGAGAAAGAGAGGCGACTGAACTCCCCTAGCAGTTCATCACACCAGCCAAGAACAGACCCTCGCGAGGCTGTTCTTCCCTTGTACTGTTCCTCATTAGCCCCAGAGGCAATCCACCACACCACAAACTGGAGTAGGGTATTACACCATAATGGTGGCCTGAACCAGTATAAATCTCGTGTCCCTTGTGGTGTTCTTCGTGTAGCTTTTGATCCTTGCGAGGCGGTGAGACATGGGTAGGCAGGATGTGTGATCTCCGCGTGCACCCCAGTGTTCGAACCTTGAGGGTCTGCCAGAACCAGAAATCCGACATAGTTATTATGAGATGGTATGATAATTTAGAACATAGTCTTGCTTGCGGCAAATTGCTTGTTGATGCATTATGGTTCGAGATGATTGTATTACTTGTGTTAGCCCATATTTAGTGTGACATGACATGTTTCATGGGTCATTTAAGTAGCAACTTTTGAGTAGTCTTTAACTCTATTTGGTAGATGTTGTTATGCGAGATAGCATGGTTGGTTCCTTTATGTCATGTTTTAAATTTGTATTCTTAAATATAGTTTACTCTTGTGACATAGAACTTAAGTTATTACTTATTGTTATTTACCTAAATGTTTTATGTACCTAGGATGATAACTAAGCATGCTTAGTTGATTGTTGGGTTGTGTTAGTACTTACTCGAAGTGGAATGCATGTTTCCGTGTTATGCCTACCATGTGCTATAGGATTGCCAATTGTATTGTATGTTGAGTCATATGGTTAGACCGCGTTTGGTAGTGATACATGTTAGGGATGCGTCGATCGTGCATACTTTTAATAAGTGTGGTTACTTCTTGTCAATAGCATGGCATGATGTTGTTCGGATTATATAACTAGGATGCATGACATGCGTGTACTACTTCAATATCTTTTGGAGATGCTAGTTGTATGTCTTATGTGTTTGCAAGTGTTGGATGTAATATACAGAAATGTATGTCCGTTTGTTACTCAAGCTAGTATAGTACATTGCTCAATGATGTCGATAGTACTTCTCTACATACTTAGTATGCTTCCTCGGTGTACTTATTCGTCATAAATACTACTAGGGTTGTGCGCTCATACTATACTTCATACTTAACTCACTTGTTATGAACCAAGTTATGTTATAGTTGAATTGTGTTATTGGTAGCATAATGTGGTACTCATGTGATGATCATTCATGATCTTACTATTTCATTTGTGGTACCTAAGCCTAGACATCATGTTGTGATAGTGATATTTCATGTTTTATTACGGTCCTTTAGTGGAGTACTTAGTCCCTTGTACTCCTTATAGATGATTGCCCTTGTCAAATAATAGCATTAGGAGTGTTGGATAGATTTTACAATAGTTCATCACATACTATTGTCAATTCGTCGTTCATCATAGTAGTGTTGTGCTTTGATCATATTCTTAATGTGCAAAGTTTGCTCTCTCGTTTAAGTATGTGGTGTGGCTGTTTTTGGATATTGGTTGCTTTCTTTATTATTAAGAGCATGTTCGAGTTTAATATCTTCCCATGATCACATATGTTTGATGCTTCTGTCGTTAGATAGGACATCTTTATGATTCTCCCCTCACATTCCTTGTATGAAATGTGTCTTATTATTTAGTTGTAAAATTAGCTTTCACCATAGTATTGTGCTAGATCTTGTTATAGACATGGTTGCTAATAGTTGTTATGATTGGGGTTTAGTCTTTGCTTGTTGTTAACCATTATAAATATTTGGATTCATCCAAATATTTATTTGTGGTTGCTTATTAATGTTAATCATATCATGTCTAGGATAGTTGTTCATTCATTTGTTCCATGTGTCGTATGGTTTCTTGTTAATTGTTTGACAAATGAAGTGGTTGATATAAAGTAGTTGATCCTATTTTATTTTAATAATGATTTATGGCTAGACCAAGATCATTTCAAGTTAGGTTGTTGAACTATGTTTGATAGCTTAACTTGTATGGTTTATAATGTTGGTTTGGTTGTCTTGGGCAACACTTGCTTATCAGCTATTATATAATTGATGTATATGTTTGTCTGCTATTGACCATTATAAATACTAGGTTCTATCTAAATATTTATTTGTGGTTAACTTTTTACCTTCATCATGTCATGTTGTAATTGTGTGGTAAATGGATAGGATGGTTCCTTTTTGATGCGAGTAGAATTATAAACGAGCGAGACAAGGAACAAATGATTGAATCAAAATCTTTATTGATGGTTATAGAATCCTTATATACAATGAGAACAGACGGGTTCGTAAGACGCGACTGTTCGGGCGTGGCCACGACGGGCAGCGGGGATTATTCCCTAAATTAACGCTTTGTTAATTAAACTCAACACTCCCCTAATCACCTCTTGACCGCATAAGGATCCATCAACTTCGATTAAATCTCCTCCAAAAACCCTGTGAGGAAAATAGGAGGAGTAGTGTAGGATATGCTAGTAAAACTCCTTCAAACCCTATGGGAAAATAAGGAGATATTGATCCAACATATAATGATTATTGCCTTTGTAACTCAATATGAAGTATATCCATAGAATTTAGAGGGCAATAAATATGTCGTATATACTTTCCTAAAAACCCTGGTGGGGAAAACGAGAAGTATGACATATAATCTTGTGTTTATATTACCTCATTAAAAACCTTTATGAGAACCTCTATAGTAAACTCATGAAGGAAAAAATAGTATAATATGATGCATTGAACATGAACGATTCAGGAAGATACCCCCCTGATTCTTGCAAATTTCGAAGCCGTCACACACCAATTCCAAGAAAATATATCTGGAATGTAGAAGTTGGTAGAGACTTCATGAACAAATCAGTCATATGGTTTGACTTGCAAGATATACAATATAGCGATATTGCTTATTATGTAACCTGTTTGCATCCCGACAACACAAGAAACATTATCGTTGTGATAATGGTTGGTGGATGTAGCCATGAGGTCTGTTTTGAAGACTCTCCATGAGAGGGCTACCAGACCTAGTAGGAATACTAAGCTTGTCTACGATCCGATATAATAGGGACCTGATCGATGTATCCAATGATATCAGTGTTCACATTACTGTGAAACTAAAAACCCAGGACAAGATGTTTGATGCCTTGGAGATATCGAAAGATACTCTTGAGTACCAACCAATTGTGTTTGGTGGATCCAATGGCATTATGGAACATTGAGTCCCAATATCTCATTTCCATCATCTCTTGGTCTAAATAGATTTTCTCCATGTCTAGAGAATGAACTACCATGGGAGTTATGGATGGATAAGATTTGTCCACAATGAATTTCCGCAATATATTTTGGATATAGACAACCTAGTGTACCATAATGTATGAATGAATGTGCTCAAGTTGTAGTGACGAGCGGTATTTTGGTTTTCCCAAATCCTTCATTTTAAACTCCGTCATTTAGATGATTACATGTGTCGTCATTGCAGACACGTAGACATGGATAATCATCGTTGTAGGAGTAATCCTTGTGTATAAGGATCTCAATACGTTAGTTGTACCTTATGTACCAACAACAATAAGTCGTATGGTGACTTATTGATTTTACACAATGTATGTTGCATTTTGTATTTTGATTCACAATTGAGATTCAATCGGGAATCAGTCATATATGTCTGAATCTAGTGATCCACATGGATATGTAATCACTACATCTATCAACTTCAAAGATAGATGCTTTTGAACTGCCAATGATATAAGTTAACGGAATGAAATTCCACCTCGGGAGAATAGTTGGGTATCTGCGTGAACCCTTGTGCTACAATACTTGCTATTTGTTTCACCACCTCATTGTTCTCAATTCTGTTTCTAGAAGAAAACTGGTGTGGGTATTGCTTATGAATACCTTCCCATTATTTATTTCTACCTAGATTATACCCTTTGCTTGAGTTCAGGCCGAGTGTTATTCACACTTTGCCATGGTCATGGTGTTTGGATCTGAATCATTTGAAAGGTTTTTGCAATCTAGTTGAGAAATGTATGTCGACAATTGTAGACTTCTGGTTATATGATTCTCCAGAACCTATATATCAATATATAGTTGATGAAAATATTGTTACCCATAGTGACTGCTTGCGATTTCCCAATGCAACTAGGTCGGGTATTCCGATGTCCCGGTTATTGTGTGCACTATGACCTTGGTTGGTGGAGGTTTCCCGTCTACTGGGTGTATACTACCCATCAGGTGTCTACCAATGTGAAGTTGACTTGCATTTATTGATTCACAGGCCTTGATATCATTGCTTGAGATAAGCTGAATCCTGATGTACTTTTGCCATACATCTCTCGTTGTTGCTTTGAACGGGGAGTGGAGTTGATTTTGTTGGTACCTCCACTCTTTCAGGTGTACTTTGCAGGATTGTAGGGTTGTGTGACACCTTTATAGTCAGAAAATGACTCTGGTACGTTATTTGCAATGTGTTGCAAATCTTCTGAACGCATAGTTTAGATCTTTGAGTACGTGGAATTGAGGCAGAAATGTGTTGAACAATCCACTAATTTCCTGGCATTCTTTATGGCACTTGAAATCCCCCTAATGCCCGGAAATATTCCTAATGAATTAGCATACTGGCCTTGAATAACTCCCCATGTGAGGGGCTCGAGGTATTGACGGAAATACAATTATTACTCACATAGATACCAACTATATATTGAGGAGCCAATGATGTATGTAGGGTGGTGATCTCGGTATGCAGCTGAATTACCGCATATAGGAAATACTTGGTAGATATCCACATATCAAAGATAGAGGGGAATAAGATTATGCAGTTATGTCATGAGTGTAAAACTGCGTGACTCAAACGTAAAGTTCGTTAATTGCAATTCCAAAGTAAAGATAATGCAATGAGCTTAACTCTTAGGATAGGATTCTAGCAAACCATTTTGAGTCTAGACATTAGGAAAAATTGGTAAACGTCAATCCAAGGGCCATAGAGAAAGCACTCGAGGAGAATTCTGCAATGTTATCCATTTGATTTGCTTGAAATTGATTTCAGGAAAATGAGCCAATGGTTTTGTGTGAATAAAGCACACAGTTAAGACCATCATGTAGATATGTCTTTTAGAACCATGGAACACCTAAATAGTCTAGTTAATGGATGGGAAGAGCCACTTACCTCAACTTTATGCATTCAAGGAGTCTGAGTGGTTCAGCGTAGACTTTAAGGTGTGTGAGCCTTAAAATTAGCTTCCCTGTGTCACTTGTTGTGCACACAAAATCCAATTGTTGTTAGAATTTAGCATCATAATAATCATAAACTATTGGAATTGCTGATAGTTTTGGTTTCAACCCAATATCTCGATGACCAAGGCGAGTATGCCAAGTTTGTCATGTATAAGACACTCTCGAAAACTATCTCATACGCAACATGTGCTACAGGTTGAGTCGTATGTGTAGTACAATTCAGATGATACACAGAGAATGTGCTTTCAAACTCCATTGCGTATGGTAAAGAAAAGTTGTTTCTCTTTGTTGTCATCATAAGTTTCACTATGGAAACTATTTTTATGGATACCTCCATAGTTTAGTAGGGTACGAGTTAAACCAGAAAGCAATAAAGCATCCTGACGTTACTCGAGTACCCACAGGGACAGTAAATATGACTCGAGTTGAGTCAACAAATACCTCATCGCGTCTAGCACTTTTAAAATATCTCCTTTCTCTCAACGAGAGTGGAAACATTTCACTTCCCTGAATATAGAGTTTGTGGTGCATATGTCAGCATGGCACAAATCATATTTCATCACATTTACCCCCGTAGAAATCTATATATAAACATGAAGATTTTCAAAATGAAAACCAAAGTCAGATATATAGAATACATACAAATGTATTTGTACCAAAGTGCTGATACAATATATTGTGATATACAATATATGATGACAACAATAATCATGTTCACATTAGAACATCAGAAATGGACATAAATAAATAGATCACTAAGGAGATTGAGGGACTAAATGTAGTCTCCAAGCATGTCAGTTGATGCATATTCAACCTTCATGTTCTCCGTGCTCATAGAGTCCTGTGACAGCTGGATAGTCATTTTATTGCTCGATTCTAGAAGAATGTCATGCAAACAACTGACTGCCATGATGGTGTTAGTTTGAAGGTTTGGAGTGACCTTCAAACCTTTTTCCCTTGAGGTTCTTTGTATCCCAGGGATTGCTTATACAGAATAACCAGATGCTGAGATCAGGATCTATATAATGCCTTGTGATGCATAAAGCAACATGTTTATTCTATTAGTGGTGTGACTCCAACCGTAGGAGAATTTGACAGGTCTTGGATGACACACATTATCCCATGAGACACAAGAGCGATCATGATGTCCATGGCCCAGGTAGGGCAGTGGTGTGGCCATTGAGGGTAAATGCCTCAATTCTCTTGCCATCGGTTACCAGAGATAATTAATTTATGATCAGTAAATTAAAGACCATAACGGTTAGTGTTGTAATGAATTCTGCAAAATTAATGCAAATTTCAAGAAGTTGGCTTGAAACCATTAATGTGAATCTCAAATTGCTAAGTATGACACCTTGAAGATAATCTCCAAAATAGAGTAGATCTGCGGCTTAGGGAGTATAATCTGATAAAATCAGTAGATACTCACTCATGATGCCTTATGTCATGACTTAGTAAAATGTGTGGGAGAGCACTTTGTAAAGCAATCATAATGTTGAAACGACAAAATATAGGCTTTATCAGTAGTCATTGATAATCTGGGTAGGCAGTAGATCCATATGACTACCGTGTGATCTCAAGCATCAATTTGAAGAAATCACCTTGAATTTTGCATATGTATTTGCAAGAAATTGAAAATCTCAATTGCAAATAGACGTATTATTCTCGACATGTGTTTAACATGGAAATAGATACATCATAGAAATATTCCTGAATACTGCGTACTCAACAAAGAAATAGTACTGTAGAAGTACTTAATTTCTTTGCAAGAGATTCAAAATCTCACTGCAAATAATAGATATAAATAATCTCAATCTTTATAGGCGTGGAAATTATTTATATATGTAATTTCTGAAGCATTATACTCAATAGAAAAATGTTTGAAACAATGGGGTCTAGAACAGGTAAATACTAGTAGTAGTTAGTACTTTTATTAGGACCGATTTGTCCCCTGTTTTAGCCTATTTTACCATTTCCTACATATGGGAGGATCTTAGTGCAAAATGGCGAAGGGATAAGATTTCACTATCTTCTCCCGTGCAGCTACTGCAACTGCCACCGCCCCTCGGGCTCGCCAGCCACGAGCACAGCTTGGCGGAGGCCAAACGGTCGGGCGCGGGCGCAGCGTGGCGCACAGCCGGGCAGAAGGATGCGGGGCGCGTCTACGACGTAGAGGCCGTGGTACCACTGGGCAGCTGGGCAGAGCGCAGCCACGAGAATGGCCAGCACGGAGACCGAGCAGCCGGGTGTGGGGTGCGGCTGGTGCAAGGTGCTGCCGAGGTAGCCGGGCGGCGCGAAGGCCGTCTCCTGGGGTGCGGCGTGGCCACAGGCACGACGGGCCAACCTTGGCGCGGGTAGGAGGGCGCGCGACCGGGCGTAGCGTGGAAGGTGCGCATGGCGGAGCATGGTCGCCGAACGAAGCGTGGAGCAAAGGCTCCATCAACGCGCACACTCATGGTGTGCCATGTGCAGGATCCCGCTGTCAAGCAAGGGCTCGGATCATGGACTATCCATGTTGATGGATTTCCTTTGTACACGAGTATGCATTGCATGCCAACACATGCACGGACAACATGCTCGCCGCGTTCAGCGCCGATGGTGATTCTACCACGCGCAGGCCGTGGAGAGGCGTCTCCGCACGAGCTATCGCTATCCGGGGAGACGAGCATGCACTGGGAGGCCGAGTGGCCACTGGCGTGGCGCTGCAGGGCGCGGGGCGGCCACGGAGCACGGGCGGGCACGGCCAGACACTGCGGGCGCGAAGGCCGGTGAACGCAACGGCGATGCTGCTTACCTCCTGTTTGCCGGGGAGTGCGTCACCGGAAGTGCTCTGCTGGGAGCGTGCTGATAACATGATGCGAGTAGAATTGTAAACGAGCGAGACAAGGAAAAAATGATTTAACTGAACTCTTTTTTAACATCAGTACAGACACAAGCGCTCATATACACGCGCATACACTCACCCCTATGAACGCACGCACACACACCCTACCCCTATGAGCACGTTCGAGAGAATGAGCCGGCATATCATCTTGAAATTTACAAAGTCACTGTAGGAGCCTCGTCGTCAACGGGAACGTCTCCTCCCACTGAAAGCACATCGCCAGGAATCCTGAAATAAATTCACGAATAATGCGAGCACCAGGATTTGAACCCTGGTGGGTTGGGGATACCACTGTCCACCTAACCAACTCAACCACAGGTTGATTCACTAAACTCTTTATTGATGGTTACAAAATCCTTATATACGATGGGAACATACGAGTTCGTAAGACGCGACTGTTCGGGCGTGGCCGCGATGGGGAGGGGATTGTTCCCTTAATTAATGTTGTGTTAATTAATCTTAACACTTTTCATGTGTGTTGATGCCATTCGGTTTGTTATGTAACCATTTTCATATAGTAAGCTCGGATGTGTAGTGCTCAGATGTGTAGTGGGCACTGCTAATGGTTAGTATGATAGTTCGTATTAGAACATTAGTCTTGTTGACAAGCTTTGCTTAGTCATCTTCTACCTAAACCCCGACTATCCGTCGAATCCTCTCTATTTACCTTCCACAACTGCAATCAGAGAATTTGCCGTTTGTCAGTTCTTTGCTGTTAGCTTGCGTACGGCAAAGAAATTCTTTGCCGTCAGCTCACAAAAAGCTGACGGCAATGAACTGGTTGATGACAAAGATGCAATTTGCCGTCAATCAGTTCTTTGCCGTCTGCTAGCGGACGACAATAATTCTTTGCTATAACTGCCCACCCCAACATCTTTGCTGTCCGCTAGAGGACAGCAAAGAGGTTGGTCCATCCAAACTAAAGGTAAACCCCTCCCTCTCTCTCCCCAGTCCCACCCCTCTGTCTCTCTGTCCCCTCTCTGTCCGCCCGCGCCTGCACCACCCTGCACCACCCCGCCATGCTACGCACCACCCCGCCGCCATGTCGCCCATCTCCCTGCCGCGCCCCGCACCGCCCTGCAACCATGTCGCCCCCATCGCGCCCCGTCGCCCCGTCGCGCCCAGCACCTCCGCCCCCACCGCTCCACCCCGCCACCCCGTCACCCCCGCCGCACCACCCCGCCGCCCCGTCGCCCCCGCCCCGCCTCCCCGTCGTGCCCCCGCCGCGGCTGCCCCAGGACGCCCCGCCCCCCTCCTCCATTGGCCTCCACCTCCACCACTTCGGCGATCCCCCTCACCCTCTCTTTTTTTTATTTTTTTCTATGTTAGTGTAGTTAGTTTAGTTAGATTTAGTTTAGTTTTAGGTTTAGGTTTAGATTTAATTTAGTTTAGGTTTAGGTTTAAGTTTTCTTTCTGTTTTTTAGGTTTAGGTTTAGATTTAGTTTAGTTTAGGTTTAGTTTAGGTTAAGAAGAAAGACGAAAGATGAAAAAAATAAGAAGAAGAAGAGGAGGAAGAAGAAGAATTAAGAGGAAGAAGAAGAAGAAGAAGAGGAGGAAGCAGAAGAAGATGAAAAAAAGAAGTAGAAAAAGGATAAAAAGAAAGAAAAGAAGGTCGAGGGGTCGAGGGGTCGCCGAGGGGTCGAGAGCCGAGGGGTCGAGGGGATGAGGGGTCGAGGGTCGAGAGGTCGAGGCATCCCATTGCAAATATTTAGTTAGGTTGATGGCAAAAACAATAATGCTATGTTACTCATCTTTTGATTTCAACGTGCAGTTGTTTCGTCGCTGCGAGGGTCTGGTGTTCGACGAGCTCCGCCCCTACGTTCGTAGGTGAGCACCAATGACATCTCCTCCTCCTCCCTTAATTATTTGCTTCGTTCTGGCCTTCGTGCCGATGACACTATCTAGGTAACTACAGTCGCGTAACCAGTATGTGTCTCCCGTCCGAAAGGTGCATCGATAAATATGCATTCAGTTGCATATTTATCACCATAACTCATTCGGATTGTCCAGCGATTTCCGCGGACAGCCCGAGTATGTGTAGGTTGGGTACGTTCTGCATGCTCTACCCCATTCTGAGACAAAATTTCATCAGTGCCTCCCTATTGTTCTTCGAATGGACATTCTTTCGATTTTTGCCGAGACGTGTATCAGCAGAGCAGCGGGGAGGTGCTGCCAAAATTTTGTCTCGGAACAGGGTAGAGCATGGAGAACGTACTCAATCTACACATACTCGGGTGGGATTAGGACCTATCTTTACCTATTAGAGTGTAGGTTGAATGGCCGTAATAAAATTGACAAGCCAGATTAACTGATGAATATACATGCTGAATTATATATATATATATATTTCATGTCTGTCCAGTAGCTAAGCAAGATGAGTGATCGTGCATGGATGTGCATCGGTCAGATAGAGACTAGCAATGAATGGTTAACAAAAACCAAGGAGTTTGTGAAAGCCGCATTTGCAAATGGCCAGAGGAAACACTGGTGCCCCCGTGTCCGGTGCAACAATTGGGAAAAGAGGACAAAAGATGAAATGGGAAAACACCTGCAAAAGAGTGGTTTTACGCCTAGTTATACGGTGTGGACATTTCATGGTGAGTCTGCCCAACGTGCCAGAGCTGAGGTGGTTCAGGGTCACACTGACGAGCATGGTACCGGGATGGAAGACATGGTGCAAAACTTTGATGATGCTCGGGATTCGGACGATGAGATGGAGGAATCTGCATAGGGCTTTAATGAAATGTTGGAGTCTTCGATACGTCCTCTCCATGAGAACACTTAGCTTTGTCAGCTGGATGCCATATCACAAATAATGGCTCTGTAGGCTCAATTCAACTTGGGCAGAAAATGCTATGACACGATGATGACAATATTTAGATGATTTCTACATAAAGACCATGTAATGCCTGCAAACCTGTACTAGTAAGACAAAATCCTTTGTGCTCTTAAGATGCCCTATGAGAATATACATGCATGTGAGAAAGGATGTGCCTTATTTAGGCTTGAGTATGCGGACTTGAACTATTGTCCCATTCGCAAGTCTTCCAGGTATATTGTGGTAGACAACAGTATGGGTGAGAAGACGCAGACCAAAATCCCAGTTAATGTTCTTTCGTATATGCCAATCGTACCAAGACTTAAACATCTTTTCATGGTCGAAGAGATGGCCAGATAGATGACATGGGACAAAACGGGCAAAAGAACCAAACTAGATGCAGATGGGAATCTAATGATGGTACACACATTGGATGGTGAAGCATGGAAGCGCTTCTATGCATTACATGCGGGAAAAGAGGCAAATCCAAGGCATCCTCGAGTCGCCATCAGCACGGATGGGTTTATTGTGTTTGGTCTGACGGCAACCCAATACAATTGTTGGTCCATATTTGTCTTTTCACTCAATCTCCCCCAGACAGATTATGCAAAGAAAGAACATTTTCCTGACATTGATAATTCCAGGGCCGAACAATCCGTGGAAGAATATGAATGTGTGCATGCAACCGCTTAAGGACGAATTGCAAGAAGCTTGGGATAATGGGTTCAAGACATACGACGCCTTTAACAAACAAAATTTCATAATGCGTGTCTGGTACATGTACTCAATGCATGACTTGCCGTCGTATGCGTTATTAGTTGGCTGGTGTGTGCATGGAAGGTTCCAATGTTGCACATGCAAGGTAGCTCTTGAGTTTCGTTGGCTGCTGGCGGGTCGCAAGTTTTCTTGCTTCGACTTGCATAGACAGTTCCTTGACCCTCGCCATAAGTTCAGGAAAGACAAGAAGAAGTTCATGAAAGGTAGAGTTGTCAAAAAATCTGCACCACCTCCGTTGACATGCCAAGAGACCCTGGATCAGTTAAACGCTCTCGAGCCAGATCTAGAGCGTCCAGGGTATTTCAAGGGGTATAATTTGAAACACGCCTAGACTGACAAGACATGCTTGTGGGATCTCCCTTACTTCAAAGACCTCCTTTTCCCACACAACATCGACATGATGCACACTAAAAAGAATATCGGCAAGGCACTTTTTGGTACATTGTTCTGCATAGAGGGGAAGTCAAAGGATAATACTAAGGCTATAGTCGATCAAGAGGCACTATGTGATAGACCGTTACAAAACATGAAAGAACCGAAAGGAAAGCAGAAATGGATGAAGCCAAAGGAATGGTTCAATCTTGGAAGGCCAACTACGAGGGAAATTATCTTGTGGGTGCAAATTCAGTTGATGTTCCCCGATGGGTATGAAGCGAATCTAAAGAGGGCAGCGAGTCTTGATAAATTGAAGATATTTGGTCTCAAGAGTCATGATTGGCACATATGGATTGAGCGGGTAATGCCGATGATGTTGCGTGGCTTTATCCCTGAGGATGAATGGCTAGTACTGGCCGATTTGAGCTATTTCTTCCGTGTTGATTGTGCGAAAGAACTATCACCTGTCGTGCTAGAAGAAATGGAAGAGTTGGCACCGGAGTTGATCTGCAAGTTAGAGAAGATCTTTCCGCCGGGCTTCTTTAATCCGGTGCAACACTTGATTTTGCATCTCCTGACTGAGGCAAGATTAGGGGGGGGGCGTGCAAAATCATTGGTGAAGCACGTCTTTCCAACTGAGAGGATGCAGAAGACGCTCCGAGCAAAATGTAAAAATAAAAGTAGAACTGAAGCATCGATGGCCGAGGCATTCATTACTGAGGAGGCGGAAAACTTCGTGAAAGCACACTACGAAGCCAAAAATCATCATTTGCATAATCCAAAGCCTCGGTACAATGCCGGCGACCCTAAAAAAGGTGGATCCAACCTCAGCCTATTCAAAGGGAATCTCGCACTAGCCGGATTTTCTAAAGCAATGTCGTTGGATGTCGAAGAATGGCGGGCCATTTCGTTGTATATCTTCAACAACCTAATAGAAGTGCGGCCGTATATCGAGTAAGTTATCGCGGTACATTTTTTATCAACTTCCAATTCCTTCGAAAATCTCTTATTCCCGGATATTTGGTACAGTCGATACGTTGCCAAATTCTTGGATGGAGCGGAGGTCGAAAAGGAATCCATCAAAGAGTATGAGCTTCTGGAAAAGAAAGGAGGCGGCTTTCCCGGTTTCATCTCTTGGTTCAAACAAACGGTAATTTCCATTAGACCATTCTCATTTTCTTCTTACAATTTGCGGCTAATGCAACAATCCTTTCGTATTAAACTTGTGTGCTAATTCAGAGTCTATGGACACCTAAATGAGACAAGTCGCTAATGGTTTTGACTACAAGGTCTGTTCATTTGAAAAATATGACATCAATAGGTATCGCTTTCGTACCTATGGCAAAGAGCTATCTATGGCCGACCGAAAGTCTACAAATTGTTGTATCTCTGCTATCGGCGATGGAGGTATCGAGTATTATGGGAGAGTTGAAGCAATTTATGAACTTCTATTCTATGGTGAAAAGCCACCGAACATCATAGTCTTCAAATGTTATTGGTTCTAGCTGAAGGAGACTAGAAGGACTCATGAACATATAGGGCTAGTCGAAATCAAACAAAGCACCCATTTAGATGTTCCTGGTGTCTATATTACGGCTCAACAGGCGACCCAAGTTTTCTATCCACCTTGGGCCTACCAAACTGATCCAAATCTGAATGGTTGGGGTGTCATTTATGAAGTGCCCCCACGTGTTAGACCACCCCCAATGAAGAGGATTATGAAGCTCACATTAACCTAGGAATATATGAAGGTGAATTCTTCCAAGAAACACGTCTTTCCAAAAAACACTTCAAGAAATGCTCTACCTCACCCCAGAACATTGAAGTAGACAGCGAGAGTGAAGCCGACTTCACCCCTGAGCCGGACCAAGAAGAGCGTGAACAATAAGAGGTTACTGCTGCGGATGATTTGTCAATGCTCGACCGATTTCATAAAGGTGGCCTTCCACATGTTGATGCCGCTGAACCCGATAAGCACTTCATGCATAATAGTGATGATGATGATGCATTTACTGCTTCCGAAGCATTTATTGAAGCCGACGATCAAGCTTATTATTATGTATTCAATTTTTTATGTTGTACTTGATTTATATAGTTACTTGTATGAATGTATGATTTATATAGTTACTTGTATAATTTTTTTACTTTACATGATTGTTTGTTATACATAGGGCCATGGTCTTGATATCCATCCCCGTCACCCTCGCCCGGTTTATGATTCGGATGTGGTATATTCTCTTTTATAACTATTTTTCGCATTTCGCATTTATGATAATTATGGCCATCAAGTTGACATAGAAATATTTTTATCTACAAGGTATGTGAACCAGAAATTGCAACCGACCATCTTGTTCAGAAGTTAAATTTAGTTGAAAAAGAAAACAAGTATTTGAAAGAAAATATGAAAAGAATTGAAGAAGAGAAGATGAAATTGGAGTCGTATGTTTGCCGATGTCGTCGATGATCACAAGATGAAGATGGATGCAATGCGCTTGAAGATTAAGAAGATTAGAAAATATGCCATTGATAATGAGGCTTGGTATTATTATGTCGTTGGATCAATTGTTACCTTAGTTGCGATCTTGATCGCATTTGTTGTGATGAGGGTAAGTTACCTCCAAAATGACATAATTAGCTTATTTAGTTCTTTTACGACATAAGTAGCTTATTCATTTCAAAAATGACATAATAACCTTGGTTCTCTCATAGATGGCATATACTTAGCTTATTTTCCTCCAAAATGGCATAATTACCTAAGTTAGATAAGAAATGAGCTATACTTACGTAAGTTGGCTAAAAAATGGCATCATCACCTAGGTTAGCACAAAAATGACCTATACTTACCTTATTTTCCTCCAAATTGACATAATAAGCTTAGTTAACTAAAAAATGTCATAGTTACCTTAGTTAGCTATAAAATGACACAAATAAGGAATAATAAGAAGAAAAACAAGGAAGAGGAGAAAAAGAAAGAATAGAAGAAGAAAGAGAAGAAAAAGAAAGAATAAAAGAGGAAGAATGAGAATTAGGAGGAAAAGGATAAAAAGATAGAATAGAAGAAGAAAGATGAGAAAAGAAGAAGAAGAAGAAGAAGAAGAAGAAGAAGAAGAAGACTTCTAGTCTTCTTCTTATTTGACTTTCTTACTCCCATTTTTGCAGGTTTGATTCACTTCATGGAAGTAACATTGATGGACTGCTAGTGTTTAGTACTTGTTTTCATTTGTATTGATGCACATTGTGAAAGTATGTATGTATATATGGATGAACTCTGTGAAACTATGTATGTATTGGATCTTTTAATACCCTCTGTGTTCTGTTGCATTGACGGACTGCTAGATGTTTGATACATGGGCTATGTTTGAGGCTGGAACTATATATATCATATATATCTTTTGAAAATTCAAGGACATAACAGGAAAAATAGAAACAATACAGGAACTTTGCCATCTGCCAGCGACGGCAAAGGGGCCTTTGCCGTCAGCCATGGACGGCAAAGAGGCCATGTGGCAGCAACCTGTGCAATCTTGGGGATGACCCATTTGGTTACTTTGCCATCCGTGGCGGACGACAAAGAATGCGGGAGTTTTCCGTCTGTGGCAAACAATAAAGACTTGGGGGGCATGATGTATGGGTGATGTAAGATGGCAAATGACAACGGGCGGGCATGTTTGCCATCTGCTGGCAGACGACAAAGTCCACCGTTAGCCACCTAATGTGGCTAACGCCTGTTATTTGCCGTCGATGTTCTTTGCCATTAGCCATGGACGGCAAAGGGCCTTTGCTGTCCTCTTTAGCAAAGCATATGGCAAAGAACCTGTTTACTGTCACTTTCTTTGCTAGACAGCTTTGCCGTCAGTGGCAGACGACAAAGAGGTTTGTTGTCCGCCTTTGGTGTCTTTTCCGTCCTCCATGGCAGACGGCAAAGAACCTGATTCCTGTAGTGTTCCAATCATGCTGTCTTCTTTTGGAATCTCCATGTTGATCAATATCTTGCAATCTATCCACTCTTAAATTGTTTTGGATGTTATTTGGATTTGATATTGCTATAGTATTTATAGTTTGTCATTTTATATGTTACAACGAGTAGCGAGTGACAAGGTTGGACATTGACAGAACCAGGTTACCGATGAAGGACCCAACGACGAAGGCATGCCTCCTTATTGATCATACTTATCCTATGTTTTACAAAATTGCATTTTTTATTGTTACATGCTATTTTAATTCTCGTAGCTAGCGTGTCGATTGACACATTACCTTGATCTATTTGTCGCCTTTTTACTTGACACCAGAGTAGAAGAATGTAGTTCCGGTAGAGTAGAAATGCTTAGCCATGCTAATAACCCTATAGGTGCTTTGTTGAATGACCTCTGAGTCATTGACACTTGAACTTAATGCTGAGCTAGGCCAGTTGGCCCTTATTGACCTTCTCTATCCTCTTCTACTTTGGGTGAAGCTTACCATCTGAATACTAGCGCGAGCAACAACTAAATCAAGGATGGAAGGAGCGATTGGCTGCCCTTCACAAGTTGAAGGGGGCAATCAGTCGCCCATGCCACAGAAGGCCTAATAAGTCTTCGATTTGAAGATTGTGATAACAATACAACCACATGCTATATGGGCAGTGACTTGGTTAAGTAAGCTAGTCAGCCTTAGGTGCTGATATCGTTGTACTACAGATGGGATAGCTGCCCTACGGGGAGTATCCTCAGCATAGATGGGGGTCCCGATTTGTGGATGTACTCTCAGTTCCGTGTGCCAGACCTGGTGGACATGTCACATCTTTGGGGGATCTAGTCCAAAGACCTTGTCACAATTTCCCTGCTGGTATACTAAATGGTGTACTATACCAGCGGCCACTGGTGGCATCACGATGAGATTGTGTCGTGTGGCTAAAGTGTACAACCTCTGTAGAGTGTAAAACTATTTGAATAGTCGTGTCCACGGTCATGGAAGATGCATAAATCTTTCTTGACATACAAGACCTATCTTGCGTATTCCCTCTTTGCCACTATTCTTGGAACCTATGAAAAGTGTGAGCTGATCGAGGATCCTCACTTTGATGAAAGTTATTCTTGACATAAAACATGTTCTCATCTAAAATTTCTTCTATCCAACTACTATGTTTTTACAAACAAAATTAGTTTTACGCAAATGAGCCATACAGCCTTCCTTTGAAGCTACATGTAGCTATTAGGTCCTTCTCCAAAGGAGGCATGTTGAGTACATAGTGTACTCATGGCAATAATTTTGTTGAACAACAGAGTTCCACAAAGACGAAGGTGATGACTACGACTACTATGGCGAGCCGTAGGAGTGAGGTCACATGGACTACATCGACTGCCTGTGGCTGAGATGGAGTTGCTACACATTTTACTTTCCATTGTTTTCTCACTTTAATAAATGTCATGGGAAATTTCACTAGGTATGTCTTGTGACAAATATACTACTTGTAATACTTTTATGTATTGTGCAATGATACAATTTCTCTGTGTTGTCAACAATGACCCCGAGGTTGACAAATATACATAGGAGGGTCTGGAATTTAATTTCGGATTCTCACAGATCCAATGAATTGTGTATTTATGATTAGATTATCAATTGAAAGTAATTGAGTTTTTTCTGAATTTTATTATGCATGATTGTTATAGCTTTGTATTTCTCTCCGATCTATCAGTTTGGTTTGGCTAGATTGTTTTATCTTCAGTGGGAGAGGTGTGTTGTAATGGGTTCTATCTTGTGGTGCTCTATATCCCAGTGACATAGTAGGCGAGAAGACACGTATTTGTATTGTTGCCATTAAGGGTAAAACGATGGGGTTTATTCATATTGATTGAGTTTACTTTGTATACATCATGTCATCTTGCTTAAGGAGTTACTTCATTTTTCATGAACTTAATACCATAGATGCATGCTGGATTGCGGTTGATTGGTGGAGTAATAGTAGTAGATGCAGGCAGGAGTCAGTCTACTTGTCTTAGACGTGATGCCTATATACATTATCATTGCCATGAATACTTCGTAACTATGCTTTTCAAGCAATTGCCCAACAATAATTTTTTCACCCTCCTTATGCTATGTGTTCGAGAGAGAAGCCTCTAGTGAAAACTTTGGCCCTCGGGTCTATTTTAATCATATTATAAAAAATACTTTGCTGCAATTTATTTACTTTTATTTTACTTTGCAATTTATCCATCTACCTATACAAGATTTGGTCCTTGCAGCTAAGGAGTTCAAGGGGATTGACAATCCTCTTGCCCATGTTGGGTGCAAGTTTTTCTTTTGTGTGTGCTGGTGCTAAAGACGGGAATTTGCGTGGATCTTCTATTGGTTTGATAAACCTTGGTTCTCACTGAGGGAAATACTTATCTCTACTGTACCGAATCTCCCCTCCTCTTTGTCGAAAATCCCAACGCAACTCATAGGTAGCAGGAAGAATTTCTGGCGCCATTGACGGGGAAACATCATCAAATTCTTATCAAGTACCTTCACACAAACTATCATCAACTTGCTCTATTTTTTATTTGCCTTTTTATTTTATTTTTATTTGACTCTCTTTTTCATCTCCCCCACTAATAGTGACATGTACCAAGGGTAGGGTCCTAGGCCTGACCTATATGCCCTTCCCAAGGACAGGACACAAGAAGCCAATGCCTATAAAGTTAAAAGGAAGATACCGACTGGAATCCTCAAGAAGTGCAATCCAGTAGACATACGCTTCCACTTGGATACCCCAAATCCACTCGACGAGTATTATCTCACTCGGAAGAGAGGAATATACTCAGAGGATAGAATACCTAGAGTCACCCCAGGATGGCAACGGTCAGGCATTCACTCTGTCGTCATAAAGACCATTTGTTACGGGAGTTACCAGTAACATTGAGGACTGATGTCTACTACACAACCTTCTTCTTATAGACGTTGTTGGGCCTGCAAGTGCACAGGTTTGTAGGACAGTAGCAAATTTCCCTCAAGTGGATGACCTAAGGTTTATCAATCCGTAGGAGGCGTAGGATGAAGATGGTCTCTCTCAAACAACCCTGCAACCAAATAACAAAAAGTCTCTTGTGTCCCCAACACACCCAATACAATGGTAAATTGCATAGGTGCACTAGTTCGGCGAAGAGATGGTGATACAAGTGCAATAAGGATAGTAGATATAGGTTTTTGTAATCTGAAAATATAAAAACAGCAAGGTAACTAAGGATAAAAGTGAGCGTAGACGGTATTGCAATGATAGGAAACAAGGCCTAGGGTTCATACTTTCACTAGTCAAGTTCTCTCAACAATAATAACATAGATAGGTCATATAACAATCCCTCAACATGCAACAAAGAGTCACTCCAAAGCCACTAATAGCGGAGAACAAACGTAGAGATTATGGTAGGGTACGAAACCACCTCAAAGCTATTCTTTTGGATCAATCTATAAAAGTGTTCATACTAGAATAACACCTTAAGACACAAATCAACCAAAACCCTAATGTCACCTAGATACTCCATTGTCACCACAAGTATCCATGGGCATGATTATACGATATGCATCACAAAATCTCAGATTCATCCAACCAACACAAAAGTATTTCAAAGAGTGCCCCAAAGTTTATACCGGAGAGTCAAGAACGTGTGCCAACCCCTATGCATAGGTTCATGGGCGGAACCCGCAAGTTGGTCACCAAAACATAAATCAAGTGGCACATGATATCCCATTGTCACCACAGATAAAAACGACAAGACATACATCTAGTGTTCTCATAAAAGACTCAATCCGATAAGATAACTTCAAAGGGGAAACTCAATTCATCACAAGAGAGTAGAGGGGGAGAAACATCATAAGATCCAACTACAATAGCAAAGCTCGGGATACATCAAGATTGTGCCATAGAGGGAACATGAGAGAGAACACGAGAGAGAGAGATCAAACACATAGCTACTGGTACATACCCTTAGCCCCGAGGGTGAACTACTCCCTCCTTGTCATGGAGAGCGCCGGGATGATGAAGATGGCCACTGGTGATGGGTTCCCCCTCCGGCAGGGTGCCGGAACGGGCCCCCGAGAGGTTTTTGGTGGCTACAGAGGCTTGCGGCGGCGGAACTCCCGATCTATCTTGATATTCGATGGTTTTAGGGTACGTAGGTATATATAGGCGAAAGAAGTCGGTTGGGAGGTGCTCGAGGGGTCAACAAGACAGGGGACCACGCCTTGTAGGGGGGGCGCCCCCTATCTCCTGGGCTCCTCGAGGGTCTTCTGAATTGATCTCCAAGCCTCCAGGATGATATTCTTCCAAAAAATCATGATGCCGAAGGTTTCATTCTGTTTGGACTCTGTTTGATATTCCTTTTCTTCGAAATACTAAAATAGGCAATAAAACAGCAATATGGGCTGGGCCTCCCGTTAGTAGGTTAGTCCCAAAAATGATATAAATGTGTAAAATAAAGCCCATAATCCAAAAGGGGTAATATAATAGCATGGAACAATAAAAAATTATAGATGCGTTGGAGACGTATCAAGCATCCCCAAGCTTAATTCCTGCTCGTCCTCGAATAGGTAAATGATAAAAACAGAATTTTTGATGTGGAATGCTACCTAGCATAATTTTCAATGTAATTTTATTTATTGTGACATGAATGTTCAGATCCAAATGATACAAAATAAACTTTCATATTAACATGAAAATGGTGATACTTCAAGCATACTAATCAAAGTAATCATATCTTCTCAAAATAACATGGCCAAAGAAAGTTATCCCTACAAAATCATATAGTCTGGCTGTTGCTCTATCTTCATCACACAAAGTATTTAATCATGCACAACCCCGATGACAAGCCAAGCAATTTTTTCATACTTTAATAATCTCAAACTCTTTCAACTTTCACGCAATACATGAGCGTGAGCCATGGACATAACACTATATGTGGAATAGAATGGTGGTTGTGGAGAAGACAAAAGAAGGAGAAGATAGTATCACATCAACTAGGCGTATCAACGGGCTATGGACATGCCCATTAATAGATATCAATGTGAGTGAGTAGGGATTGCCATGCAACAGATGCACTAGAGCTATAAATATATGAAAGCTCAATAAAAGAAACTAAGTGGGTGTGCATCCAACTTGCTTGCTCATGAAGACCTAGGGCACTTTGAGGAAGCCCATCATTGGAATATACAAGCCAAGTTCTATAATGAAAAATTCCCACTAGTATATGAAAGTGACAACATATAAGACTCTCTATCATGAAGATCATGGTGCTATTTTGAAGCACAAGTGTGGAAAAAGAGATATTAGCATTGTCCCTTCTCTCTTTTTCTCTCATTTTATTTTTTTTCTTTTCTTTTCTTTTTCTTTTCTTTTTTTTTCTTTGGCCTTTCCTTTTTTTGTCCTTTCTCTTTTTTTTCTTTCTTTTCTTTTTTTTCTCGTTGTAAAGTCTGAAGTCTCATCCCGACTTGTGGGGGAATCATAGTCTTCATCATCCTTTCCTCACCAGGACAATGCTCTAATAATGAATATCATCACACTTTTATGGATTTACAACTCAAAGCTAGAACAAGATATGACTCTATATGAATGCCTCCGACGGTGTACCGGGATATGCAATGAATCAAGAGCGACATGTATGAAAATTATGAAGGTGGCCTTGCCACAAATACAATGTCAACTACATGATTATGCAAAAAGCAATATGACAAAAGTAATGTGTGTCATATGAACGGAACGGTGGAAAGTTGCATGGCAATATATCTCGGAATGACTATGGAGATGCCATAATAGGTAGGTATGGTGGCTGTTTTGAGGAAGGTAAATGGTGGGTATGTGATACCGGCGAAAGTTGCACAGTACAAGAGAGGCTAGCAATAATGGAGGGGTGAAAGGGTGCGTATAATCCATGGACTCAACATTAGTCAAAAGAACTCATATACTTGTTGCAAAAATCTAGAAGTCATCAAAAATCAAAGCACTACGCGCATGCTCCTAGGGGGATAGATTGGTAGGAAAAGACCATCGCTCGTCCCCGACCGCCACGCATAAGGAAGACACTCAACAAATAAAATTGTGCTCCAACTTCATCACAAAGCGGTTCACCATACGTGCATGCTACGGGAATCACAACCCTTAACACTAGTATTTTTCATAATCACCTCAACTAGCATGACTCTAATATCACTACCTCCATATCTCAAAACAATTATCAAGCATCAAGTTGATCATAGCATCCAATTCACTTTCTATGACAGTTTTTATTATACCGAACTTGGATGCTCATCATTCTGGGACCAAATTTGTAACCATAGCAAATACCATGCTGTTTTAAAAAGACTCTCAAAATAATATAAGTGAAGCATGAGAGACTAGCAATTTCTACAAAATATAACCACCGCCGTGCTCTAAAAGATATAAGTGATGCACTAGAGCAAACGACAAACTACTCTGAAAGATATAAGTGAAGATCAATGAGTAGCTAAATAATTATGTAACTATGTGAAGACTCTCTAACATTAAGGAATTTCAGATCTTGGTATTCTAATCAAGCAGCAAGCAAAACAAAACAAAGTGACATTGCAAGGATATCACAACTCATGTGAAGAAGCAAAAACTTCGGCTCAACCAATACTAACCGATAGTTGTTGAAGAAGAAAGGTGGGATGCCTACCGGGGCATCCCCAAGCTTAGATGCTTGAGACTTCTTGAAATATTATCTTGGGGTGCCTTGGGCATCCCCAAGCTTGAACTTTTGTGTCTCTTTAATTCCTCTCATATCATGGTTTCTCTTTTTATCAAAAGCTTCATTCGCAACAAACTCAACAAGAACTCGTGAGATAGGTTAGTATAAACCAATGCAAAACCTTATCATTTTCTACTGTAACAAATCAATAAAATTATTATTCAACATTGAATACTAAATGCCTCTGCATATTTAATAGTCCTATCCTCAAATAGAGTCATTAAACAAGCAAACATATGCAAACAATGCAAACAGTACAGCAATCTGCCAAAACAGTAAAGTCTGTAAAGAATGCAAGAGCATCAATACTTCCCTAACTCCAAAAAATATGAAATAAAATTCCCACTGTAGTAAATTTGTCAGATCTCATTATGAAAAAGGTTTCATCGTTATATCATTCTCTGAATTTTCTAGGGAATGTTTGCAACAGCGGTAAACTTTCTGTTTTCAAACAGCAACATGTATACTAGCAAAATAAGCATGGTAAAGGCTATCCTTGACTTGTTATTGAAACTAAAGATACAAAACACTATTCTAAATAACATAAAGGAAATACTAACAGAAGAAAATGACGCTCCAAGCAAAACACATATCATGTGGCGAATAAAAATATAGCTCCAAGTAAAGTTACCGATGAACGAAGACGAAAGATGGGATGCCATCCGGGGCATCCCCAAGCTTAGGCTCTTTGTTGTCCTTGAATATTACCTTGGGGTGCCTTGGGCATCCCCAAGCTTAGGCTCTTGCCACTCCTTATTCCATAGTCCATCGAATCTTTACCCAAAACTTGAAAACTCCACAACACAAAACTCAACAGAAAACTCGTAAGCTCCGTTAGTATAAGAAAATAAAACCACCACTTAGGTACTGTAATGAACTCATTCTAAATTAATATTGGTGCAATATCTACTGTGCTCCAACTTATCTATGGTTCGTACCCTCCGATACTACTCATAGATTCATCAAAATAAGCAAACAACACATAGAAAACAGAATTTGTCAAAAACAGAATAGTCTGTAGTAATCTGTATCAAACGTATACTTATGGAACTCCAAAAATCCTACAAAATTAGGAAGTCCTAAGAAATTTGTGTACACATTCAGAGCAAAAAGAATCAGATCAGAAGCACGTTTCTGTGAATTAAACAAACTAATTTACTAGGTGAAAAAAGTTAACTCAACTATCACCATAAGCTATCCTAAAGGTCTTACTTGGCACTTTATTGAAACAAAAGCTATAAAACATGATTAATACAGTAGCATAATCATGTGGACACACAAAAATAGTAAGGATAAATATTGGGTTGTCTCCAAACTAGCGCTTTTCTTTAATGCCTTTCTAGCTAGGCATGATGATGGAAATGATGCTCACATAAAAGATAAGAATTGAAACATAACGGGAGCATCATGAAGCATATGACTATCACATTTAAGTCTAACCCACTTCCTATGCATAGGTATTTTGTGAGAAAATAACTTATGGTAACAATAATCAACTAGCATAGAAAGTTAAAACAAGCATAGCTTCAAAGTTTTAAGCACATAGAGAGGAAACTTGATATTATTGCAATTCCTACAAGCATATATTCATCCCTCATAATAATTTTCAGTAGCATCATGAATGAATTAAACAATATAACCAGCACCTAAAGCATTCTTTTCATGATCTATAAGCATAGAAAATTTACTACTCTCCACATAAGCAAAGTTCTTCTCATGAATAGTAGTGGGAGCAAACTCAACAAAATAATTATCATGTGAGGCATAATCCAATTGAAAACTAAAATCATGATTACAAGTTTCATGGTTATCATTATTATTAATAGCATACAAGTCATCACAATAATCATCATAGATAGCAACTTTATTCTCATAATCAATTGGAACCTCTTCCAAAATAGTGGAATCATCACTAAATAAAGTTGACACTCTTCCAAATCCACTTTCATATTCATCACAATAAGATTTAACATCCTCCAAAATAGTGGGATCACTACTTACTAAAGTTGACACACTTCCAAACCCACTTTCATCAATATAATCATCATAAATAGGAGGCATGATTTCATCATAATAAATTTGCTCATCAAAACATGGGGGACTAAACATATCATATTCATCAAACATAGCTTCCCCAAGCTTGTGGGTTTGCATATCATTAGCATCATGGATATTCAAGGAATTCATACTAACAACATTGCAATCATGCTCATCATACAAAGATCTAGCAAGCATTTTAATGCATTCTTCTTCTAGCACTTGAGCACAATTTTCTTTTCCATCATACTCACGAAACATATTAAGAAGATGAAGCGTATGAGACAAACTTAACTCTACTTTTTTGTAGTTTTCTTTTATATACTAAACTAGTGATAAAACAAGAAACAAAAAGATTCGATTGCAAGATCTAAAGATATACCTTCAAGCACTCACCTCCCCGGCAACGGCGCCAGAAAAGAGCTTAGTTGACGGGGTGTGAGTGAGTGCCCTTTACCTAGCCTCCCCGGCAATGGCGCCAGAAAAGAGCTTGATGTCTACTACACAACCTTCTTCTTGTAGACGTTGTTGGGCCTGCAAGTGCACGGGTTTGTAGGACAGTAGCAAATTTCCCTTTAGTGGATGACCTAAGGTTTATCAATCCGTAGGAGGCATAGGATGAAGATGGTCTCTCTCGAACAACCCTTCAACCAAATAACAAAAAGTCTCTTGTGTCCCCAACACACCCAATACAATGGTAAATTGTATAGGTGCACTAGTTCGGTGAAGAGATGGTGATACAAGTGCAATAAGGATAGTAGATATAGGTTTTTGTAATCTGAAAATATAAAAACAGCAAGGTAACTAATGATAAAAGTGAGCGTAAACGGTATTGCAATGATAGGAAACAAGGCCTAGGGTTCATACTTTCACTAGTGCAAGTTCTCTCAACAATAATAACATAGATAGATCATATAACAATCCCTCAACATGCAACAAAGAGTCACTCCAAAGCCACTAATAGCAGAGAACAAACATAGAGATTATGGTAGGGTACGAAACCACCTCAAAGCTATTCTTTCGGATCAACCTATAAAAGTGTTCGTACTAGAATAACACCTTAAGACACAAATCAACCGAAACCCTAATGTCACCTAGATACTCCATTGTCACCACAAGTATCCATGGGCATGATTATACGATATGCATCACACAATCTCAGATTCATCCAACCAACACAAAAGTACTTCAAATAGTGCCCCAAAGTTTATACCGGAGAGTCAAGAACGTGTGCCAACCCCTGTGCATGGGTTCATGGGCGGAACCTGCAAGTTGGTCACCAAAACATACATCAAGTGGCACATGATATCCCATTGTCACCACAGATAAACACGGCAAGACATACATCAAGTGTTCTCATAAAAGACTCAATCCGATAAGATAACTTCAAAGGGGAAACTCAATTCATGACAAGAGAGTAGAGGGGGAGAAACATCATAAGATCCAACTACAGTAGCAAAGCTCGGGATACATCAAGATCGTGCCATAGAGGGAACACGAGAGTGAATACGAGAGAGAGAGAGATCAAACACATAGCTACTGGTACATACCCTCAGCCCCGAGGGTGAACTACTCCCTCCTCATCATGGAGAGCACCGGGATGATGAAGATGGCCACCGGTGATGGGTTCCCCATCCGACAGGGTGCCTGAACAGGCCCCCGAGAGGTTTTTGGTGGCTACAGAGGCTTGCGGCGGCGGAACTCCCGATCTATCTTGATATTCGATGGTTTTAGGGTACATAGGTATATATAGGCGAAAGAAGTCGGTCGGGAGGTGCTCGAGGGGTCAACAAGACAGGGGACCACGCCTTGTAGGGGGGTGCCCCCTATCTCGTGGGCTCCTCGAGGGTCTTCTGACTTGATCTCCAAGCCTCTAGGATGATATTCTTCGAAAAAATCACGATGCCGAAGGTTTCATTCCGTTTGGACTCCGTTTGATATTCCTTTTCTTCGAAATACTAAAACAGGCAATAAAACAGCAATATGGGCTGGGCCTCCTGTTAGTAGGTTAGTCCCAAAAATGATATAAATGTGTAAAATAAAGCCCATAAACATCCAAAAGGGGTAATATAATAGCATGGAACAATTAAAAATTATAGATGCGTTGGAGACGTACCAAGGACTTAACTCTCATTGAACCCTTTTGTAATTGAGTGTAGCGAAGGGCCGGCGCACTCTATATAAGCCACCCTTCCCCTGTGGCACAAGGGTTCACACCCCCTGTAACTATTTCCACACTACAGTCGACAAGCCTCTGTTGCATCGAGACGTAGGGCTATTACCTCCTCTGTGAGGGGCCTGAACTCGTAAACTTGTGTGTACAACCTCACCATAGCTAGGGCCTGACCCTTCTCCTATGTACCCCTTACTTCTACTATTAGACTCATTCCCACGACAGTTGGCATCCACCATGGGGCAGGCGGCTTCGTGACTTCCGGTGAGCTTGCAGTATTCAATCTTCATCAACATGGTTTCCGGTGGTGGATTGCCCTTAGGCCGCGAGATCCATCTCGGCGCACTCACTTTCATCACCGACGATTCGGCCTCGCTTCAGGAGGCCCCCCTCGATCTCCAGGAACTCCCCATCCACAGGGCAGCGCACTTCCGCACGAGAGCTTGCGACGTCCTCCTGCGGCAGCTGTTGATTTAGTATCGATTGGCTCCCTTGGCATCTTCACTTCCCGTGGGTCATCGCCGCAAGCGATCCAGTTGCTCACGGCTACATCAGTGGGTGAAGCACACGGTGGCTCATCAGTCGGCCGCACCTTAGGTCACGACAATCGAGCCTGATGAATCCCTTTATGGCTTGTTCGACTTGTCGACTGGCCATTCGGACACTCTCTTCGAGTGTGAAAGCAACGACCCCGCGGTGGAAGTTCTCATGGTCGGCTCCCAACGAAGCCCACCAGGATTTCCTCGTGGCGCGTGCGGCAGCAGCGGTCATGCGCGCGACAACGACGACTATTATCTAAAAGCTCTCAATGCAGAGTAGAGGGAAGATTTGCAGCGCAGGCAAGATCAGGCTTTGGAGGATATCCAGACCCCCATCGTTGGGGAGACCCCCGAGGCTCGGGCCTTGGAGGCTGCTTGCGTAGCCACTTTGGCTGAGTGTGTGCGTTTGGAGAATCTTCAACAAGCACTCAACGACCGCACCCGCAGACATATCCCAAGTTCCAGTCGACGGCATCGGCAGCTCCTTCCGACTGGACCTAAGGATGATTGTCAAGTATTCCGTACTCTGATCCAAATGTTGTAGTAGCTGCATGCATTGCAAAATCGATCCAACCATCCCGTTCTGAGGTAGGTACAGGCTTATAGCAGATTCGGACATTGCTCAGAGCGGTCGGGGAATAGAACTCAACTATTTCTCAGTCGTGTAATAGGATTCACAACGGGTCAGTTATGGCAGATACAGTTTAGTCGGCTCGAAGACCAAGATCGCCCTTGCAGCATGAAGATCGTGGTAACCACCAGGATCAGTACCTGGGAAGAGGCCATAGGCAGTTTGACCCTCGATATCACTGTGATGACCCCCGTCGAGTGCCTACTGTCGGTGTCAAAACCGATAGATCTTGGGTAGGGGGCCCAAGCTATGCGTCTGAGGATCAATGGTAACAAATGGACAAAGGGACACAAGTTTACCCAGGTTCGGGCCCTCTTGAAGGAGGTAAAACCCTACGTCCTGCTTGATTGTATTCGATGAGTATAGGGGTTACAAGAGTTGATCTACCTCGAGATCGTATTGGCTAAACCCTAGCTTGTCTAGCCTATGAATAATATGATCCTCTCTAAAGACTAACCCCTCCAGTTTATATAGACACCGGAGGGGCCTAGGGTTACACCAAGTCGGTTTACAGGGGAAGGAAAAGACATATCCAGACACCAATCTTGCTATCCACGCATACAGGAGTCCTACCCGGACACGGGGATGATTCTCCACTCTATCATCATGGCCACTGGTCCGGACCGTATTGGATAGGCCGGACACCTGGGGACCCCTGAATCCAGGACTCCCTCAGTAGCCCCCGAGCTTGCCTTCAACGGCGATGTAGTATCCGGCTTTATGTCTTCAGCTTTGCAAGGCGGGTTCTTTAATCATACTTCGGACCGACCGTAGTCCAACTTTGTCCTTCATGCTTTGTCTTTATGATCTCTCCCGTTGTCGCCTCGATTTCCACGCGTTAGGTGAATGCGAACGGTCCATTATTTTCTGACCAATTACCTCCCTGCCTCGTAGGGGATACATTTATATAAATAGGTCAAATCCCTCAAATGCCATCCCACATCGCGCAAGGAGCCTCGAAGCAGAAACCACGAAAAAACTCCAAAACATGACAAGCGCCCCTAGCTCTTCCTCGCGCCCCCATGTCCCTCAAGAGGGTGATTGGCGAAGCTGCTCTGTATCTCATCTCTAGTTGAGTCGACTTCAGACTCAGGGATATCTTCCTCCCATAGATCTAGTTTCTGTATGGGCGGGATTGGCTTCAATGGGCAGTGATGCGCTAGTGTAGAATTTCCCCAATCCCAGCCAGGGGGAGAGGGTATGCTTCGTCTCTTTTCTTCTGAGGGGCTTAGGATTCCCGATTCATCCCTTTATCAGGGGTCTGTTGGAATTCTATGAGATCCAGCAGCACAACCTCATGCTAGGTTCAATCCTGCACATTTCGGGCTTTGTTGCTCTCTGTGAGGTGTTATTAGGCTGCGAGGCTCATTTGGAACTATGGAAAAAGTTCTTCTGCCTCGTCCCCTGCCATCAAGGTGGCTCTATATTTGAAGTGGGCGGCACCAAAGTATGGCGCATAGCCGGATCAGGATACCCTACAGGAACTCCCAAGAAGGGATCCGCAGAATGTTCTTTGGCATGGTTCTATTGAAGATGTTCCCCTTCTAGACCCAGTTCACCGCAGGCCTCCCAAATTCTCCAATGCCCCTCAAAAGAAGTTACTTAATTGGCGTCCCTAGAGCCCCAAGCAAGAGGACAGTGTGGAAGTAATGTGGTTAGTTAGCAAGATCAGATTACTTGCCCACTATGGACTCTCGATCATCAAAGTCATGGCTATCGCGATAAAGCGATGTTTCCAGCCTCTTCAATCCAGAGTGACCCCATTATGGTGCTACAACAGGGATAACAACGCGTCTCGCTATAAGCGCGAGGGTCCGGACACCTCAGCCACTCTGGCTGCCATTCTGTCCGATCTTTATAAGGGGGAGGAAGAAGAATTCCTCTGCTTGAATTGCCGGGAAGGCTTTTCCATGTATAACCACTATTGCAAGATGCTGCTAACGCGACACTACTATCAAAGACCCTTCGAGAAACAGTGTGCGATGCAATAATCGCAAACAGTGGTGTCAGAGAACCGTCAAAAATGTTCAAAATGTTTGCGATGACAAATGCATCAAACACGTGTCAGATTTTAGTTGTGTGTGCGATGCAGGGCATATGGTTGATTCAGAAGAACTTTTTGCAATAAGGAAGAACAACAGAAACGGGAAACCATATCAATGTGTGTGCGATATACGGCATACAGTTCGCTCTGATGAACCGTTTGCGATGATTGAGGTGAACACAAACGATTCAGCGTAACAAGATGTGTGTGATACCCGCCAAACAGGTTGGTAATCAAAATTGTGTGCGATCATTATAGACAGCCAATACGGTCTTTTTTGTGAATTGTGTGTTTTTCAGGGCACACAGTTCAACAAACCAACCTTTGGGCAATAATGTAGAAGATCTGTGTCGAATACATATTACTAACCGTCTGCAGTGAGATTGACAGGATAAATAGAGATATATACAGTCTTCTTAATTTAGTCCTTCTTCTTGTTGTTGTTGTTGTTGGATGGCCCCGCGACATTGTCTTGGCGAGGACGCTTCTTGCCTCTGACCGTTGGCTTTTCATTGCTGCCGCCGTCGTCATCGTCATTGCTATTGTTGTCGTCGTCCTCCTCGTTCGACCATTCCTCCTCCTCCTCATCGTCGTCCCAATCTTCTTTGTCCTCCGACGGATCCTTGTCCTTCTGGTTGTCGTCCGATGACTCCGGAGGTGGCGTCCCTTCCATGAACCGGATATAATCGAGGTCTGGCTCACCGCCGACTCATGGAAGACAAGCGGGATCATTCCGATGTTGACCTATCATCAGGCGCCAGGGTGCTGGTCGAACTGTCATCCTCGATGTCGCTCGACATGGCTACAGAGTGTGTGCTAGTGTGTAGCGCAGCCTGCCGGGGACGATGAAGATGGTGGAAACTTAAGCGGGGTATGGAAAGAAGAGGAATTGCCAATTAAAGCAGGGGTTGACGTATTATCTAACCGCAATTATTTGTACCAAGTCGCTCCAAATTCCCGGGGTTGCGCAGGACTCCTATTGGCTACTTGGCTGGTTTCCTTTTTCAGGACAAAAATAAGGAACGAGTTTTCGGATTATGAACCGGTAACAGTACAAATGGTGTAGGACAGTTGGCAAGCAATACATTGAGCTCTTCTTATTGATAAAGCCGGTAATAATCAGACTAGAAAGGAAAGCAAAAAAGACAAAGAAAAATATCTGCACAAATCTTCACGTAACATCAATGGCATAGGAGTACCTAGATGTGCATTATTTAGAACACATCTAGATGTGCTTTAGCAATACTGTGAAACAAAACCCCTAATCATCATTGCAAACAGCGCATAGAACATGGCTAATGCGACAACCACAACTAAACATGCTAGTTCCTTCTTGTCTCTTGCTTTCATCTGTTGCCAGTGATTGATTCTCTCTTGCTTCATCGAACTGATTGTACATTCAAGATCAGCTAGTTTCTTCTTCAGCTTAGCGTTATGTTCTGCGAGCTTTGTGATAACACTCCGAGCCCTATCATGCCATTCTTCATCCAGCCAGTTAACAAATGCACAAGCCTCATATCCCTATCAATGTTAAATAGTATTCAGGATGAGCAGTGGCATTAACTCAAGTAAAATGATGAACTTAGCACTAACCTCCAAGTGGCAACTGAGAAACCGCCTACCAATGTCGAATCCCTCTGTGCATACACATCGAGCGGGAGTGTGACCGTGCACACAACTTAGCTTTTGGTACTTCTCGGTGGCGCAAAACTCGGAGTCGAACTCATGTTCCGGGAGTCTGGAGTCATGCTTCGGATCCAGTGGCATATCGCTTTCCTGGGTGGGGGGGATTCAATTCAGGACGGATTCAGCAAGGAGCTACTTTGGACATTCTCAGAAAGATCGGGAGAGATTGGAACCTGACAGGACGATTTGGATCTGTAGTACACCTGCCTTCTGATGACCTTAGGCAAGTGCTTGACGGCGACCGCCGTCGTGGCGGCGATACGAGCAGGAACAGCCGCACCGAAACCATCAGCACCACTCGCCTGCATTCCCCCAATGTCAGCTCCATGCGAGGGAATTTGGAGGCTATGTAGAGATTGGGGGAAATGGGGAAACTGAGGGGATAAGCTAATGGTCAGAACTACTTATGGTACTATATGTTGGAGTATACGGCAGACTGTTTATACATGTCGTTTGTGCCAGGTATTACACCGTCACACACGATTTGCGCACCAAACCGTGTGAGAAGACAACGTAGGTGAGACACGGTTGCCGTTACATAACCATATGTGATGTACTACCCTGTACATATAATTGAGTTATAGTGATACCGTGTAAACAACCGCTCTGTGGATATCCGTAAAAAACAGCCGGTACGCATCTAGAGATGGCGGCGGCGGCCTAGGAAAGGGCTACCGGAGAAGAGGTCAATCCTGGGTCAGTGGGCGGTGGTGGCGTCATAGGAGGTCGATCCTCCATGTGCAGTAGGAGATAGGAGGAGCTCAGCCGTCGAGGTCGGCAGCGGCGTGATTCGAGCACATCCACCGCGGTCGATGGCGGGATAGTGGAGATCGAACTTCAGGCGGAAGCCGCACTAAGCTTTGCTCCTCGACCCTGCTGTCTCGGCATGCCGCTGCATCGCGCTTCTCTGTCTGCTAGGTGGAGGACTCCGCGCGGCTACTTAATTAAGGTATTCTTTTCGTGAGTGGCTTAATTAAGGTATCCAATTCCTAAGGGTAGTGTTGTACTAGTACTCTGCGTGTACATTGACTGGCCATGAGTTTTTGTCATTGGACGTCTGGATAACAATATGGAGCGCCCTCAGCAATTATGAAAATAAAGCCTTGTGATTTACGCACGCATCATTGGGCAGCAGTTAAGCCGTGTATCAGTGTTGTTGTTTTGATTTTAATTACCATTCATGTGGTGCAGATGGAATGATCTGAATGGATGAAGGATAGGAATACCGCAGATTTTATCAGTGGCGTGATAGAGTTCATGAATTTGGCTGAAAGTACAAAGAGGAGAATTGGTGATGCAGATTACATCCTGTGTCGATGTGCTGGTTGTGCCAATACAGAGTCACGTGTAGTTGTAGATGTCAAGTGGCACTTAGTCTCTCGGGGATTCATGGATGGATATACACATTGGACCAGAAACGGTGAAGACAAGGTCATGTATGAAGATACCTAGGGCTGCGAGATGCCAAACCCCGATCAGTGTCACTTGGATGTTGAATCTAACATCGGGGCAGAGGCATCAAGCTACCAATTGAACACGGGAAAGCCGAAACGCCCACGGGAAAACCAAGACATTGACGCAGATGACGACGATCTTGATATGCCAGATTTTCCTGCTATGATTGCAGATTTCGAGGGCCCAGACAAGGATATTATTGGGTACAAGGATCTGCCAACCATTAATGCGGACTCCAAGAAATAATTGTATCCAGGTTGCAAAAAATAAATAATCCACGTTGAGTGCCACCCTGGCGCTTGTCAGATTTAAAGCAGCAAACGGTCTATCAAACAAGGGATTCACAGAGATGTTAGGTATTTTCAAAGAAATTCTTACGGAAGATAATGAGCTCCCTAGAAGCACGAATGAAGCGAATAAAATTGTTTGCCCATTGGAACTTGAAGTACAGAAGATACACGCTTGTGTGAATGATTGTATATTGTACCGTGGTGATTACAAAGATTTGCGTGCATGTCTCGAATGCAAGCATGCACGATACAAGCGCAGGAGAGCAAAGGACAAGTACAAATTGGACAACAAGATCAAGAAAGGAATCCCATTCAAGGTTGTTTGGTACTTGCCTTTAATTCCAAGGTTGAGGCGATTGTTTGCAAACCATAGAGAGGCAAAGAGGTTGTAGTGGCATGATGATGAGCGAATTGCGGATAAGTATATGAGGCACCCGAAAGATGGGGCTCAGTGGGAATTAATCAACAACAAGTTTGAAGACTTTGCCAAGGATCCTAGAAGTATAAGGCTCGAGGAGTGTACTGATGGGATGAATCCTTTTGGCGATATGAGCACCAATCACAGCACATGGCCGGTGCTTCTGTGCATATATAACCTAGCTCCTTGGTTGTGTATGAAGAAAAAATACATTATGACGTCAATGATTATCCAAGACCCGAAGCAACCTGGAAATGACATCAACATTTACTTTCAGCTACTGGTAGAAGAACTATTGACAGTGTGGATAGATGCACCTATTGTAAAATGTTATGATGCTTACAAAAAGGAGATATTCGGTCGACATGCGATGCTGGTGCACACCATTCAAGATATGCCGGCATTAGGTAAGACATCTAGGAAGAAAACAAAGGGAGATGTAGGGTGTGTCACATGCATGGATAGGATAGCTAGCAGAAGACTTCCCAACTCGTGCAAAACCGTGTATTTGCATCATTGTAGGTTCTTACGGAAAAATCACCCATACCGAAAGATGAAAGCTGAATTTGATGGTATGGCAGAGGTAGAAGTGGGCCCAAGACCCTATGATGGGGAGGTGGTCCACAACGTGGCCAAACAAATTAATGTTGAGCTTGGCAAGAATCACGCTAAGACGGTGAAACAAACACCCAAGGGTCAAGTTTTTAAGAAGAAATCAGTGTTCTAGAAATTACCTTACTGGGAGATTCTACGTGTACATCACCGCATCGATGTCATGCACGTAGATAAGAACGTATGTGAAAGAATCCTTGGTAGTCTGCTCAAGATTAAAGGTAAAAGAAAGGATGGTGAGGGTTCATGGCTCGATATGCTTGCTCATCAATCAAAAGGCAAGAGTGAAGCAGAAGATGATGACAAATTCATGAAAGCTCGCTAGAGTTACAATTTTAGTACAAAAGAAGCAACACAGTTTTTCACCTATTTGTTGTCAGTTAAGACACCCTCTTCCTACTCCGCAAACATCAGAAGTCTCGTGGATGTGAGACCAGGTAAAATGAAGTTGGGACACATGAAGTCACATGATTGCCATGTAATGTTAACATAAATCCTCCCGGTGGCCATCAGGAATCTGTTGGACAAAGATATAAGGAACACACTCATTGAGCTATATGTTTTCTTCAACCAACTATGGCTGAAAATTGTAGATCCTGAAGAGCTAGATCATATGCAATATGATTTTGCAATAATATTGTGCAACCTAGAGATGTTTTTCCCACCATCATTCTTTGATGTCATGGTCCATCTCACTATGCACCTTGTTGACGAGATAAAGTATTGTGGTCCTGTGTTTCTTCGCAACATGTATCCCTTTGAGCAGTTCATGGGAATACTGAAGCGCTTTTGTCGGAACCGAAACCATCCAGAGGCAAGCATCCTACAAGGTTATACCACAGAGGAGGTGGTTGAGTTTTGCACCGAATACATGAAACAACAACCTATAGGTTTGCCCCTCTCTTGCCATGAGGGAAGGCTGAAAGGTAAGCCGGTCCTTGCTGGCATGCAAATGGCTGCACCAAGAGAATTGGCAGAGAAAGCCCATTTGACAGTACTGATTAACAACCCAGTTCTCACTGCTTATGCAGAAGAACACTTGGCGGAGATACGCCAAAGCTTCTTACCAATGGTGCCTTCATTAGATGTGGAGATGAAGGAGCACACTAAGAACTACGCCAAATGGCTGAAGAAGCGTTTGGCACAAGGATCCATCGATGACATTGCTACGTGGTTTTCATAAAAGCCATCACCTACGGTGTTGACCTACCAAGCATATGACATAAATGGATACACGTTCTACATTGATGAACATGATGAGAAGACCTCATATCAGAACAACTATGTTCGAATAGAATGCATGACTATAGATGAAGCTGATAAAAGGGTATACTATGGAACCATCAAAGAGATTTGGGATCTTGACTATGTGAAAGTTAAGGTGGCATTATTAGGTGCTCATGGATCCCTCTTGGTTAAGTAAAGGTTGATGATTACAGGAAGACCTGTGTTAACAGGACAACGATGGCATATCACGTGGACCCGTTCATTCTTGCCAGCGATGCTACACAGATTTTCTTTGCTGAAGACCCTTTGCATAAGAACTACCATGTAGTGATGCATGTGAAGAGGAGGATACTGGGTGTTGACGATGTTGCTAATGAGGATGATTATGATGAATTTGATGAGTTGCCAGCCAAGGGATCATGCAACCCTGTAACAGAGGAGCATAAAATCATCAAAAAAAAACCAAGTTCATTCGGGGTCAACTTAATGATCCCAGTTCCCCCATGTACATGGGAATTAAGCCGCAAGACTAGTCTTTACGCCTACACCGCAACTTAATTCGTTCAATTTAGAACTGTCGCGTGTACTAAATTTGTGAGTTATGCCCGGTTTTCTGTTGATGTAAGAACCATTACTATGTTGACCTTGATATGCTGTCAGCTCAGGCAATGAATATGAACTGCTTTTTGTTATTGTTGTTGTTATTATTATTATTATTATTATTATTATTATTATTATTATTATTATTATTATTATTATTATTATTATATCATAGAGGTAGCACACTCAATTGATCTCACTATAGTATGTGTGAACAAAAAAATGTATTCAATCTGGATTGCGAATAGCACACTGTTCATTGATGAAAGCAATGTGCCGACAAAACCCTGCCCACGATCTGAATCGTGCATTCTGATTGGCCTGAATCCAAACCCCACGGATCGTACATCTGCACCATTGGATGCTCCCAGATCGAACGTCGATCCTCATCCCTTTCGACAGCACATGCAATTCCGGTTGGAATTTTATTTTTATGTTCAAAATGCATGTTAAACCTAAAAAATGTCTTAAATATAGCTAACGATACCCGAAATATGCCAGAAAATAAAACCCGTGGTACAATGGTGATTGTGTACCGTGGAAATATTTATGAGGCCAAATGATGAAGTCAACGGCCACAGGAGTTTGAATTGACACGTCTCCTTTGGGAAACCATGATCCTTCATGTGAGATGGTCCGGTTTGGAAGTAACGATCGTCAAAACTTGTGCCAAACTTTACCATTTTTTCCATGGGGTCATGATAGCACGCCACAGGCACACATCTATTTTGATGAGATGTACGGACTCCGTCTGAATTTCCTATAATTCAAATATCAACTAGGCCTACGCCAGTGGCCGCACCTCACGGCCAAAATGTCTGAAACTTCTCCCCGCTTCTCGAACAAATGGATAAAAACTCGCGAAGCGACGCACAAATAATCTGTACACCTTCTTTGCTAGGCTGGTCGTAATGGGATATCATAGCTAGCATCATGCCAACTAGGCAATTTTGATGAGCTGTCATAGAATTAAATGAAGAAAGAGAGGGTCAAGTATCATATCATGAAACCATGTGTCATAATAAATGCTATATATGCTACTATGTTTCATGCATGATACTAGTATATGATCGATACTCCCTTCGTCCGGGTTTATTAGGCCTAAAGACAACTTCTCTTAGACCAAGACACATAGTAATTTGCTCACGTTAATTATTCTATTCCACTCCCAATGCACTCTCTCACATGCATGTAACCAATGAAAAAGCATGCATGAAGTGTATTAATTTTCCAACCATGGCACCAACAAAATGGCTTTCAATGCAACCAAGAAAATCATTGCATGCATGCACCTTTCCAAAGCGGGGCCTTATAAAATGGGGCATGCATGCTTGTTTTGCTGAGAGGCCTAATAAACCCGGATGAAGGGAGTACTAGCTAGCTATCTCTGTAATGCACGCATAATATCATAAGTTAGACTACGTATACCCACAGTGGGAGTAACATAGGTAGTAACATCACACATATCTAGATAAAATAGATGATGTGGCAAGCAATAAATGAAGAAAGAGAGGCATGTGATAACATAGCTAGTTACTAATTAAGACTTGCCACAATGCATAGTAACATACACTAGTAACATAAAACTGAGACATGTGATGTTACGGTAACTAGCTAGGTTACTCAAACTACCTCTCCTCATTAACTCATTGCCACATAAGCATATTTGCTTAGTTGGACTTGATGTTACTGCTGAAGTTACTCCCATTGTGGCTAGTCTAATAGTATGAGTAACATCACACATATCAAGGCAAGATGAGTCTATAGCTTAATAAATGAAGTGTTGCGCATGTTACCACACATATGTTACTCCCCACTATAGAGGTAGTAACATCGAGTAGTAACATGGGCAGGTTACACTACCCATTATGGCTAGTCTTGTTATCTTAGGTTGCCTTATTAATTGCCATGCATGACATAAAGTAGTGGAACATTTAATATGTGATACAGTATATCATGATATGATACCCGGCCCACACCCTCTTTTTCCTCATTTAATTGTGTGCCACATCATCCAAAATGTCTAGTTGGCATGCATATGATGCCGCTTGATAATCCCATTACGACCAACCTTAGGGTGGCCATAGTGGAGGTATCATAGCCGATATCATGCACTTGAGAATAGCAAATATGATGATGTGTGGCAAAGAAGCAGCAACATAGATATTGTAACATATATAATATAAATGTTATACTACTTTGTGTCATGCACATGGCCATAAATACAGTCATCTATGGTATATATACTAGCTCTATGATACTATATATATGCACTATAAGAAGGTACGTACGTAGTATCATATACTATATAGTATAATATGCATGATACTGTAGTATATATGATACTTCCCTACTATACAAAGGCTGGCCATAGTGGTGGCATATGTATATCATAACTGCACTCGGAAAATAGCAAGTACACTGATGTGGCAAAGAATTAAATATGGTGAGGGTTAGAACGTTAGACTAAGATATAGGTAGACACCGTATCATGTTAAATGCGATGCTAATTTGTGTCATGCATGGCACTAAATATGATCTATGATACTATATATACTCTATGTATTATACTATGCGCTATAATTGAAGGTAGTATCGTCGTACACTATAGCTAGTATATATATATAGTGGGTCTATTATGATAACACCCCTTAAGACCTTATTATGCACACCGCTTTCTTATTCTGCTAACACCCCACCTAACCGACACCGACCTGACGTCGCATCTGAACCGCACAGAAAAAAAACCCACCCCACCGGTCCACCTCCCCCACTCCTCCCCCAATCCCCTCCACCTTCCTCCTCCCACGCCCCAGCCCCGATCCACCAACCCACCACCGCGCCCCCCGCCCCGATCCAACTCACGGCCAGCGCCGCCCCGCCTACTCCTCCTCCAGGCCGGCGCCGCCCCGCCCCCTCCTCCTCACGACCCGTGCCGCGCTGCCCCATCCTCCTCTAGGACGGCGCCACCCCGCCTCCTCCTCCTCCAGGCCGGCGCCGCCCCGCCTCCTCCTCCAGCCCGTCGCGACCCCGCCTCCTCCTCTAGCCCGTCGCGGCCCCGCCTCCTCCTCCTCCTCCCGCTCGGATCCCACAGTGATCCGGCCGCCACAAGCCCCGAAAGCGGCCATCCCCACCAGATCTGGCGGCCACCGGCCTGGGCACGGCCAATCGCACCGGATCCGGCGGCCACCGGCCTGGGCACGGCCAATAGCACCGGATCCGGCGCCGCCACCGAAGCCACACTGGCCATCTACGCGCGAGCACCTCCGGCGTTGGGGTGTGCTGGGAACCGCCACACCTTGCTCCTCCAACATGCCAAAGACGCAAAGGAGAGGATCCCCTGACCCCCCTGCCAACCGTCGCAGCATGCGACCTCCTCTCCCTTCGAGCTCGCCGGCCCCCTCATCTCCTACAACCATGAAGTCCGACGACCACCGCCGTGTAGCTCGGACAAGTGGGCAAACGCAATGAAGTTCCTTGCTCGTGCGTGTGTTGTTTGATGGATACAAGTGCACTGCAGCTCCTCCGAGGTGGGGAGGCGGCGATAACTCTCATTTTTTAGCCCCCGACGAGCTGCCCCTCCTCCATTTGCAGCCCAACTGCCCCGGCCTTGCAGTGCACCGGCGCGTGCAATGCTGTTTCACGCGTTGCAGAGCAGTTGCCCCTCATCTCTGCGTTTTCTCTGTTCTTCTGAAGATAAATAAATGTGCAAATGCAGTCCACTATTCTTTTGCGCTTGAGGTTCACTTTACTCTCTTTTTGCAGAAAAAGATAGGCGGTGCAGTCCACCGGCCTCCTCCCACATGCCCACGAGTGCACTGCTGTTGGGCGCCCGTGAATCAGCGGCGGATGTCATGCAGTACGCATCAACGATAGGCGTAGCAACCATTCCAGAATTTTGGTTGTTGTTGATGTAGTGCAATGCACCTCTTCGTGTAGTTTGGCTCTATTTTTTGCAGCCCACTTTTGCTAGTCTATTTTGCTGCCCACTTTTGCTCGTCCCGACCAGTCGACGGGGCTCCTGTCCGACCACTTAAGATACTTTTGAAGTTCTGTAATCGTGGTCGTGCAGTCTATCACTTTGATTCAGTATGTAAAAATGGGGAAAGAGAAACCAGGTAGTTCCTTATTCTCGACAAAGGAACCTAGATTCGAGTTGTGTGCAGATTTGGAACATGAGAAAAACGTAGTCCCCTTGTTGCGAAAAAAACAGCAAAAACGTTGATTTTTTTTCATACAATTCACTCTGTTGTTGTACTGCTGTAAAAAACATGAAGGAAATGGCACTTGGGTAAAAAAAGAAGTCCACTACGAAGGACTCTGTAGTACAGTTCATTTCAAACAAAAATGCATTTAAAAAATTTTGTGGTTCCCTTACTGCAGTGCACACGAAAGTAAAATTGCATGGGGAGTTACAGTGCACTTAGTTGTTGCGTACACACGATGATTTTCAGACTGTTTGATGCAGTGCGGTTTCGGTCTAAAGCAGTGCACTGATCTATCTGATGCAGCGCACTTCGTTTGTCGCGTACACACGATGATTTTCACTCCGTTTTGATGCAGTGCGGTTTCAGTCTAAAGCAGTGCACTCATCTGTCTGAAGTAGTGCACTTTGTTCATCGCGTACGCATGAAAATTTTCAGTCTATCAGATGCAGTGCGGTTTTCAGTCTGAAGCAGTGCACTATCTGTCTCATGCAGTGCACACGACGATTTGGGTGTCGCAAAAAACAGAGTATCCGCATTTTTGTAAAATAGAAACTGCTCTTAAACCATAAAGAATTAGCGGAAGTGTTCTACACAAAAAAGTTGCGCCTCGTCGATATCTTTCCAACGGAGTATAATTTGAATCATTTCGACCAGCGGTTTGTGAAAATTTCGCCAAAAACGGCCGTTGCCACTCGTCGTCCGCTGCACGATTTTCAAAATTAACTTAAAACCGTAAGGAATTTCAAAAATATTTCAACATATGAAAGTTGCGCCTCATTCGTAGCTTTCCAACCGCGTATCGCACGCCTCGTTCCGACAAACGGTTCACAAACGGGAGCGAAAACAGTACCAAAAATTTAAAAAAAACTTGAAAAACATAATTCCGCGATTTAGTAAATTTGAAACTGCTCTTAAACCGTAACGAATTAGAGAAAGATTTATATATGAAAAAGATGCGTCTCCATGATATCTATCCAACGGCGTATCATTTGCTTCATTCCGACAAGCGGTTTAGAAAAAAACGCGAAAAAACGCTCGCTGCCACTCGTCATCCGCCGCACTTTTTTCCAAACTGCTCTTAAACCGTGTGGAATCTCGAAAAGTGTTCAACATGTCGAAGTTGCGCCTAATCCATAGCTTTTCAATGGTATATTACACGCCTCATTCCGATAAAAGGTTAAAAAATTAGAGCGAAAACAGTACCGAAAAAACACCGCATGCAATTTTTTTCGACACCAAGTTCACTAGTCTCTATTGCAGTGCTCGTCGTCAAAATGATGCAGTGCGCTTCTGTTGAGCGTGCAGTGCCAAAGTGGTGTGCAGAATAGACCGTCTGTATATATATATATATAGTCGCAAATACACATGCGTGTTAGCGCAAGATCATTTGGGTGTCGCTTTGCGAGTTTTCATTCATTGTGCGAGAAACGGGAAGAAACTTCAAACAGTTCTGCCGCAGCGTGCAAACAGAGGCATAGGCCTTCTTGGTATTTTAATTTCAGGAAATACATACAGAGTCCCGAAAATAACGAAAATCATTGTGCCACTGTGGTGTGCCCCTCACGACGGCATGGAAAATATTAGGTAAAGTTTGGCACAAGTTTTGGTGCTCGCATCTTCCATACCGGAGCATCTCACAAGAAGGATCATAGTTTCCAAAAAGCAGACGCAACACTTTGACTACAAATCATCATTTACTCTACATCATTCCGGCTCGGAAAAAAGCATGGTAAACAATCGCGGATATACCCCTTGGTTTGATTTTCCAGCCCATTTAGGTCGTCTGCGATGTTTAAGTCATTCTTTGCACTTACCTCTTGCATTTTAGTGCATATAAAGTCAACAACCCTACTACGACTACATGTGGGTGTTTTAGTTAGGCTATACTTAATTAATTAGGTACTCATAGCGGAGAGTGTCGTATACTATATCATGTATATATATATATATATATATATATATATTGTTGGAAATATGCCCTAGAGGCAATAATAAATTAGTTATTATTATATTTCCTTGTTCATGATAATCGTTTATTACCCATGCTATAGTTGTATTGATAGGAAACACAGATACATGTGTGGGTACATGAACAACACCATGTCCCTAGTAAGCCTCTAGTTGACTAGCTCGTTGATCAACAGATGGTTACGGTTTCCTGACCATGGACATTGGATGTCGTTGATAACGGGATCACATCATTTGGAGAATGATGTGATGGACAAGACCCAATCCTAAGCCTAGCACAAAGATCGTGTAGTTCGTATGCTAAAGCTTTTCTAAAGTCAAGTATCTTTTCCTTAGACCATGAGATTGTGCAACTCCCGGATACCGTAGGAATGCTTTGGGTGTACCAAACGTCACAACGTAACTGGGTGGCTATAAAGGTGCACTACAGGTATCTCCGAAAGTGTCTGTTGGGTTGGCACGAATCGAGACTGGGATTTTTCACTCCGTGTAAACGGACAGGTATCTCTGGGCCCACTCGTTAGGACATCATCATAATGTGCACAATGTGACCAAGGGGTTGATCACGGGATGATGTGTTAGAATGAGTAAAGAGACTTGCCGGTAACGAGATTGAACAAGGTATTGGCATACCGACGATCGAATCTCGGGCAAGTACAATACCGCTAGACAAAGGGAATTGTATACGGGATTGATTGAGTCCTTGACATCATGGTTCAGCCGATGAGATCATCATGGAAGATGTGGGAGCCAACATGGGTATCCAGATCCCGCTGTTGGTTATTGACCGGAGAACGTCTCGGTCATGTCTGCATGGTTCCCGAACCTGTAGGGTCTACACACTTAAGGTTCGATGACGCTAGGGTTATAGGGAATAGATATACGTGGTTACCGAATGTTGTTCGGAGTCCCAGATGAGATCCAGGACGTCACGAGGAGTTCCGGAATGGTCCGGAGGTAAAGATTTATATATGGGAAGTCCTATTTTGGCCACCGGAAAATGTTCGGGATTTTTCGGTATTGTACCGGGAAGGTTCTAGAAGGTTCCGGAGTGGGGCCCACCTGCATGGGGGGACCCACATGAATGTGGGTAGTGGGGGCAAGGCCATACACCCCTGGTCAAGGCGCACCAAGATCCCCCCTTAGAAGGAATAAGATCATATCCCGAAGGGATAAGATCAAGATCCCTAAAAAGGGGGGATACCAATCGGTGGGGAAAGGAAAGGATGAGATTTCTTTCCTCTCACCTTTGCCAACGCCCCAATGGACTTGGAGGGAAAGAAATAATCCCCCTCCACCCCTATATATAGTGGGGAGGTGCATGGGAGCTGCACCCTTGCCCCTGGCGCAGTCCTCCCCCTCTCCCAAGTCCTCCTCCTCTCCTGCGGTGCTTGGCGAAGCCCTGTAGGATTGCCACGCTCCTCCATCACCACCACACCGTCGTGCTGCTGCTAGATGGAGTCTTCCCCAACCTCTCCCTCTCTCCTTGCTGGATCAAGGCATGGGAGACGTCACCGGGATGTACGTGTGTTGAACGCGGAGGTGCCGTCCGTTCGGCACTAGGATCTCCGGTGATTTGGATCACGACGAGTACGACTCCTTCAACCCCGTTCTCTTGAATGCTTCCGCTTAGCAATCTACAAGGGTATGTAGATGCACTCTCCTTCCTCTCGTTGCTAGTTTCTCCATAGATAGATCTTGGTGACACGTAGGAAAATTTTGAATTTCTGCTACGTTCCCCTACAGTGGTATCAGAGCTAGGTCTATTGCGTAGATTCTATGCACGAGTAGAACACAAAATAGTTGTGGGCGTTGATTTTGTTCAATATGCTTACTGTTACTATTCCAATCTTGTTTCGACGGTATTGTGGGATGAAGCGGCCCGGACCGACCTTACACGTACTCTTACGTGAGACAGGTTCCACCGACTGACATGCACTTGGTACATATGGTGGCTAGCGGGTGCCAGTCTCTCCCACTTTAGTCGGAATGGATTCGATGAAAAGGGTCCTTATGAAGGATAAATAGCAATTGGCATATCACGTTGTGGTTTTGCGTAGGTAAGAAACGTTCTTGCTAGAAACCCATAGCAGCCACGTAAAACATGCAAACAACAATTAGAGGACGTCTAACTTGTTTTTGCAGGGTATGCTATGTGATGTGATATGGCCAAGAAGAATGTGATGAATGATATGTGATGTATGAGATTGATCAGGTTCTTGTAATAGGAATCACGACTTGCATGTCGATGAGAATGACAACCGACAGGAGCCTTAGGAGTTGTCTTTATTTATTGTATGACCTGCGTGTCACTGAATAACGCCATGTAATTACTTTACTTCATTGCTAAACCATTAGCCATAGTAGTAGAAGTAATAGTTGGCGAGACAACATCATGGAGACACGATGATGGAGATCATGGTGTCATGCCGGTGACGATGATGATCATGGAGCCCCGAAGATGGAGATCAAAAGGAGCAAAATGATATTGGCCATATCATGTCACTATTTGATTGCATGTGATGTTTATCATGTTTATGCATCTTATTTGCTTAGTACGACGGTAGTAAATAAGATGATCCCTCATTAAAATTTCAAGAAAGTGTTCCCCCTAACTATGCACTGTTGCGAAAGTTCGTCGTTTCGAAGCACCACGTGATGATCGGGTGTGATAGATTCTTACGTTCACATACAACGGGTGTTAGCCAGATTTACACACGCGAAACACTTAGGTTAACTTGACGAACCTAGCATGTACAAACATGGCCTCGGGACACAAGAGACCGAAAGGTCGAGCATGAGCCATGTGGAGGATACGATCAACATGAAGATGTTCACCGATGATAACTAGTTCGTCTCACGTGATGATCGGACACGGCCTAGTTGACTCGGATTATGTAATCACTTAGATGACTAGAGGGATGTCTATCTGAGTGGGAGTTCGTGAGATGAACTTAATTATCCTGAACATAGTCAAAAGATCTTTGCAAATTATGTCGTAAGCTCGCGCTGAAGTTCCACTATTTAGATATGTTCCTAGAGAAAATATAGTTGAAAGTTGACAGTAGCGATTATGCGGACAGTAGAAAGCTTATGTACTTAATGCACCGCTCAGTGTGCTGAACCCCAAACGTCGTCTGTGGATGTTGCGAACATCGGACATACACGTTTTGATAACTACGTGATAGTTCAGTTAAACGGTTTAGAGTTGAGGCACCAAAGATGTTTTTTGAAACATCGCGGAACATATGAGATGTTTCGAGGGCTGAAACTGGGATTTCAGGCTTGTGCGCACGTCAAGAGGTATGAGACCTCCGACGATTTTCTTAGCCTGCAAACTAAGGGATAAAAGCTCAATCATTGAGCTTGTGCTCAGATTGTCTGAGTGCAACAATCACTTGAATCGAGTGGGAGTTGATCTTCCAGATGAGATAGTGATGTTTCTCCAAAGTCAGTGCCACCAAGCTGCTAGAGCTTCGTGATGAACTATAACAAATCAGGGATAGATATGATGATCCTTGAGATATTCACGATGTTTGACACCGCGAAAGTAGAAATCAAGAAGGAGCATCAATTGTTGATGGTTAGTGAAACCACTAGTTTCAAGAAGGGCAAGGGAAAGAAGGGGCACTTCATGAAACGGCAAATCAGTTGCTGCTCCAGTGAAGAAACCAAAGGTTGAACCCAAACCCGAGACTAAGTGCTTCTGTAATAAGGGGAACAGCCACTGGAGCAGAATTACCCTAGATACTTGGTAGATAAGAAGGATGGCAAGGTCGATAGAAGTATATTGGATATACATTATATTAATGTGTACTTTACTAGTACTCCTAGTAGCACCAGGGTATAAGATACCGGCTCGGTTGCTAAGTGTTAGTAACTCGAAATAAAAGCTACGGAATAAACGGAGACTAGCTAAAGGTGAGCTGACGATATGTGTTGGAAGTGTTTCCAAGGTTGATGTGATCAAGCATCGCACGCTCCCTCTACCATCGAGATTGGTGTTAAACCTAAATAATTGTTATTTGGTGTTTGCTTTGAGCATAGACATGATTGGATTATGTCTGTCACAATACGGTTATTCATTTAAGTAGAATAATGGTTACTCTGTTTATTTGAATAATACCTTCAATGGTCTAGCACCTAAAAGGAATGGTTTATTGAATCTCAATTGTAGTGATACACATTCTCATGCCAAAAGATATAAGATAGTAATGATAGTACCACTTACTTGTGGCACTGCCATGTAAGTCATATTGGTGTAAAACGCATGAAGAAGCTCCATGTTGATGGATCTTTGGACTCACTTGTTTTGAAAAGTTTGAGACATGCAAACCATGTCTATTGGTGTATACGCATGAAGAAACTCCATGCAGATGGATCGTTTGGACTCACTTGATTTTGAATCACTTGGGATATGCAAATCATACCACATAGGCAAGATGACTGAAAAGCTTCGTTTTCAGTAAGATGGAACAAGATAGCAACTTGTTGGAAGTAACATACTTTGATGTGTGCAGTCCAATCTGTGCTGAGGCTTGCAGTGAATATCATTATGTTCTTACTTCACAGATGATTTAAGTAGATACTGAGTATATTTACTTGATGAAACACAAGTCTGAATTATTGAATGGTTCAAGTAATTTCAGAGTGAAGTTGAAGATCATTGTGACAAGAGGATAAAATGTCTATGATATGATCATAGAGATGAGTATCTGAGTTATGAGCTTTGGCACGCAATTAAGACATTGTGGAAATTGTTTCACAATAAATACCACCTGGAACACCATAGTGTGATGGTGTGTCCGAACATCATAGTTGCACCCTATTGGATATGGTGCGTACCATGATGTCTCTTATCGAATTACCACTATCGTTCATGGGTTAGGCATTAGAGACAACCGCACTCACTTTAATAGGGGACCACGTAATTCCGTTGAGACGACACCGTTTGAACTATGGTTTGGAGAAACCTAAGTTGTCGTTTCTTAAAAGTTTGGGGCTGCGACGCTTATGTGAAAAAAGTTTCATCGTGATAAGCTCGAACCCAAAACGGATAAATACATCTTCATAGGATACCCAAAATGGTTGGGTATACCTGCTATCTCAGATCGGGAAGCAAAAGTAATTGTTTCTAGAAACGGGTCCTTTCTCGAGGAAAAAGTTTCTCTCGAAAGAATTGAGTGGGAGGATGGTGGAGACTTGATGAGGTTATTGAACCGTCACTTCAACAAGTGTGTAGCAGGGCACAGGAAGTTGTTCCTGTGGCGCCTACACCAATTGAAGTAGAAGCTTGTGATAGTGATCATGAAGTTTCACATCAAGTCACTACCTACCTCGTAGGGTGACAAGGATGCGTACTACTTCAGAGTGGTACGCAATCCTGTCTTAGAGGTCATGTTGCTAGACAACAATGAACCTACGAGCTATGGAGAAGCAATGGTGGGCTTGAATTCTGACGAATGGCTCGAGGCCATAAAATCCGAGAGAGGATCCATGACTTTGGAAGAAATACTTGATGGTCGTAAGGCCATTGGGTAAAGATGGATTTTAAAAGGAAGACAGACAATGATGGTAAGAATCACCATTAAGAAAGCTCGACTTGTCGTTAAGATGTTTTCCAACAAGTTCAAGGAGTTGACTACGGTGAGGCTTTCTCACTCGTAGCGATGCTAAGAGTCTGTTGGAAATGGATTAGCAGTTACTGCATTATTTATGAAATCTTGTAGATAGAATGTCAAAACATTGTTTCCTCGACAGTTTTCTTGAGGAAAGGTTGTATGTGATACAACCAGAAGGTTTTGACCATCCTGAAGAACGCTAACAAATATGCAAAACTCCAGCAATCCTTCTAAGGACTGGAGTAAGCATCTCGGAGTTGGAATGTACGCTTTGATGAGATGATCAAAGATTTTGGGTTTATACAAAAGTTTATGAGAAACTTGTATTTCCAAAGAAGTGAGTGGGAGCGCTATAGAATTTCTGATGAGTATATGTTGTTGACATATTGTTGATCAGAAATGATATAGAATTTCTGGAAAGCATATGGGGTTATTCAAAAAGTGTTTTTCATTGGAGAACCTGGATTAAGCTACTTGAACATTGAGCATCAAGATCTATGAGGATAGATCAAAAACGCTAAATGGTACTTTCAAAATGAGCACATACCTTGACATGATCTTGAAGGTGTTCAAGATGGATCAGTCAAAGAAGGAGTTCTTGCCTGAGTTGTAAGGTATGAAGTTAAGAGTTAAAGCTCGACCACGGCAGAAGAGAGACAAATGCCGAAGGCCGTCCCCTATGCTTCAGACGTATGCTCTATAGTATGCTATGCTGTGTACCGCACCGGAAGTGTGCCTTGCAATGAGTCAGTCAAGGGGTACAAGAAATATCCAGGAACGGATCATTGGACAGCGGTCAAAATTATCCTTAGAGGAATAAGGAAATGTTTCTTGATTATGGAGGTGATAAAGAGTTCGGCGTAAAGGGTTACATCGATGCAAGCTATAACACCTATCCGAGTGACTCTGAGTAGCAAACCGGATACGTATGGTGGAGCAACCATTTGGAATAGCTCCAAGTGGAGCATGGAAGCAACATTTACAATATGTCCTAGAGATTTGCGAAGTACATACGGATCTGAATGTTGCAGACCCGTTGACTAAAACCTCTCTCACAAGCAAAACATGATCAAACCCCAGAACTCATTGAGTCTTGATCACAGGATGATGTGAACTAGTTTAGTGACACTAGTAAACTCTTTGGATGTTAGTCACATGGCGATGTGACCTATGAATGTTAATCACATGGCGATGTGAGCTGGATTATTGACTCTAGTGCAAGTAGGAGACTGTTGGAAATATGCCCTAGAGGCAATAACAAATTAGTTATTATTATATTTCCTTGTTCATGATAATCGTTTATTACCCATGCTATAATTGTATTGATAGGAAACTCAGATACATGTGTGGGTACATGAACAACACCATGTCCCTAGTAAGCCTCTAGTTGACTAGCTCGTTGATCAACAGATGGTTACGGTTTCCTAACCATGGACATTGGATGTCATTGATAATGGGATCACATCATTTGGAGAATGATGTGATGGACAAGACCCAATCCTAAGCCTAGCACAAAGATCGTGTAGTTCGTATGCTAAAGCTTTTCTAATGTCAAGTATCTTTTCCTTAGGCCATGAGATTGTGCAACTCCCGGATACCGTAGGAATGCTTTGGGTGTACCAAACGTCACAACGTAACTGGGTGGCTATAAAGGTGCACTACAGGTATCTCCGAAAGTGTCTGTTGGGTTGGCACGAATCAAGACTGGGATTTGTCACTCCGTGTAAACGGAGAGGTATCTCTGGGCCCACTCGGTAGGACATCATCATAATGTGCACAATGTGACCAAGGGGTTGATCACGGGATGATGTGTTACGGAACGAGTAAAGAGACTTGCCGGTAACGAGATTGAACAAGGTATCGGCATACCGACGATCGAATCTCGGGCAAGTACAATACCGCTGGACAAAGGGAATTGTATACGGGATTGATTGAGTCCTTGACATCGTGGTTCATCCGATGAGATCATCGTGGAACATGTGGGAGCCAACATGGGTATCCAGATCCCGCTGTTGGTTATTGACCGGAGAACGTCTCGGTCATGTCTGCATGGTTCCCGAACCCGTAGGGTCTACACACTTAAGGTTCGATGACGCTAGGGTTATAGGGAATAGATATACGTGGTTACCGAATGTTGTTCGGAGTCCCGGATGAGACCCCGGACGTCACGAGGAGTTCCGGAATGGTCCGGAGGTAAAGATTTATATATGGGAAGTCCTATTTTGGCCACCGGAAAATGTTCGGGATTTTTCGGTATTGTACCAGGAAGGTTCTAGAAGGTTCCGGAGTGGGGCCCACCTGCATGGGGGGACCCACATGAACGTGGGTAGTGGGGGCAAGGCCCCACACTCCTGGTCAAGGCGCACCAAGATCCCCCCTTAGAAGGAATAAGATCATATCCCGAAGGGATAAGATCAAGATCCCTAAAAAGGGGGGATAACAATCGTTGGGGAAAGGAAAGGATGGGATTTCTTTCCTCCCACCTTTGACAACGCCCCAATGGACTTGGAGGGCAAGAAATAATCCCCCTCCACCCCTATATATAGTGGGGAGGCGCATGGGAGCTGCACCCTTGCCCCTGGCGCAGCCCTCCCCCTTTCCCAAGTCCTCCTCCTCTCCCGCTGTGCTTGGCGAAGCCCTGCAGGATTGCCACGCTCCTCCATCACCACCACACCGTCGTGCTGCTGCTGGATGGAGTCTTCCCCAACCTCTCCCTCTCTCCGTGCTGGATCAAGGCATGGGAGACGTCACCGGGCTGTACGTGTGTTGAACGCGGAGGTGTCATCTGTTCGGCACTAGGATCTCCGGTGATTTGGATCACGACGAGTACGAGTCCTTCAACCCCATTCTCTTGAACGCTTCTGCTTAGCCATCTACAAGGGTATGTAGATGCACTCTCCTTCCCCTCGTTGCTAGTTTCTCCATAGATAGATCTTGGTGCCACATAGGAAAATTTTGAATTTCTGCTACGTTCCCCTACACACACACACACACACACACACACACACACACATATATATATATATAGGGTGGATCTATTATGATAACACCCCTTAACACCTTATTCTGCACACCAAAAACCTTATTCTGCTAACACCCGCCCCGCCCGAACCTAACACTAAAAACAACCGCTTGCCCTCCCTGAAAGAAAAATCAACCACCCACCCCACCACTTCCTCCCCACCCACCCCGACCACTTCCTCCCCACTATCCACGCCACCCCGCGGCGCCCGCCGACCACCACCTCCCCACGCGCCTCCCGGCTGGCCGGCCACCCACCCCCTCCAAACGCGCCGCCCGGCCGGCCACCCACCCCTCCCGACGGGCTGCCCCGGCCACCCCCTCCCCACGCGCCGCCCGGCCACCACCTCCCCACGCGGCGGATCCAAGCCGCGCCAGCCCCACGCGCCTCCCCCGCCGCCGGATCCAGGCCACAGCAGCCCCACGCGCCGCGACTGGATCTAGGCCGCGGCACCCCCACGCGCGGCCTCGCCGCCGGATCCAGGCCGCGGCAGCCCAGGTGGTCCACCAGCCAACGAGCAAGGAGGGCGACACCGTCGCTGGTTCGGCTACAGCACGCCCGACCTACAGCGTCCCCGCACCGGAGCTCCTCATCCAAGCCGTTTCGCTGCCCCTCCTTGCTGGTTGCCGCGGCCCCACGCCGGAGTTGGGGTGCTCCAAATCTGTGCCGAGGCATTGCCGTGCAGGACAGCTGTGCCCACAGGGATCCCCGTGGAGTCCATGGTCGGGATCCATGCTCCTCCTCCGCCCGTGGCTGCCAGGAACCACCCGAGCTCCTTCGCCCTTCTTCTCCTTGCAGGGGCCGACTTCCTGGCTGCCTCGTAGTTTCCTACCCTCAACCATGTAGTTCGCTACCCCGCTCCTCTAACCTCGCACATCACCGCCGGATCCAGCTCCTCTCCTTGCAACTTGGATGAGTTCCATCTTGGCCGCTCGCTACCCTGCCCACAGTGTTTTCTGTCAATTCATTGCAAAATTGGTGTGTTTGCTGCAGTTAGTTTCACAAAAATTGTGTGTATTTGTCAAAGGGTGCAAAGAAAGGTCAACGACGACGACTGCATCCCGGGGACATGAGTTTCCGCCGGTGCAGTTCACAGAAGGCCTTTTCTTGCTTTTTGTTTTTTGAAGATTTTGGATGTGCACTTCATCTTGTGCGGTTGCCCAGTGTAGTGCGCTTCTGGTGTCCGCTCGTTTTTTCGTTTCTTACAGTTCTGGTCGGGCGGTCTGCAGTATGTGCGTGCAGTGCGGCGCGTGGGTCTGTCAGTGCTCAACAATGGCCGTGGAGCACCAGACGACGAGCACCACCCCCGCCATTGTGTTGATAGCCAAAGTCAAGGGAACCCCAATGCAGAGTGGCGCTAGCTATTATTCTTCCAAGGTTCAAACGGGAGAAGAAAAGTTGGGGTCAACACCACTGTGCCGCATGCAGTGCACTTCATCTCATGAGTGGTTGCAATTGAGAGAGCGTGTGCGTGCAGAAGAGGACATGTGCTTGCAGTTGAGAGCGTATATGCATGTAGTGCACTCGTCTTCTTTGACAAAATTGTTTGAAGACAAAAAAAGTAGCTCACTAAACTTGTGTGTAGCAGCTCATTACCCCTTTGTATGAAGTGTAATTTATTTCGTGTGTTTCAAAACTCACTCGACTAAAATCAACACCTGGAGTGCGTTTGGTTTTCGGATGTGGTTCACTTTTGAGAGTGATGCTGTTCACTTGTGCCGAACATGAAAGCGTAAAAAAATTAGCCAAACAACAAAATAGTAATGTGGTTCACTATGATATATGTTTGCGGTTCACTTGTCTTTGTCTCTGCGGTCCACTCTTGTTCATAAAAAAATTGAAAAAAAGACAACAAAAACTCGTCTGAGAAAAATTTACGTTCGACAAAAGAAATCATGATGTTCACTTGCCTGTCTGATGCAGTGCGGTTTTCTGTCGGATGACGTACACTCGCTGATTGAGTGTCGCAAAAAAACAGTGTCCCCACTTCCATAATTTTAAAATTGCTGTTAAACCGTAAGGAATTAGAGGGAGCGTTCTACATGAAAAAGTTGTGTCTCGATGATATCTTTCCAACAGCATACAATTTGAATCATTTCGACCAGCGGTTTGTAAAAATTTCTCAAAAAACGGCCGCTGCCTCTCATAGTCAGCCACACGATTTTCAAAATTAACTAAAAACCGTAAGGAATGTCAAAACCATTTCTACATATGAAAGTTGCACCTTGTACATAGCTTTCGAACGATGTATTACACGCCTCGTTTCGACAAATGCTTCAAAAACTAGAGCGAAAACAGTACCGAAAATTGCAAAAATTTCAAAAAAACGTAATTCCGCGATTTAGTAAATTTGAAACTGCTCTTAAACCGTAACGAAATAGAAAACATAATAGATATGAAAAAGATGCGCCTTGACGATATATTTCCAACGGCGTATCATTTTCTTTATTCGAATGAGCGGTTTAGAAAAAATCACGAAAATACGTTTGCTGCCACTCGTCATCCGCCGCGCCGTTTTTGAAACTGCTCTTAAACCGCGAGGAATCTCAAAAAGTGTTCAACATAGCGAAGTTGCGCCTAATCCATAGCTTTTCAACGTTATATTATACGCCTTGTTCCGATAAACAATCAAAAAATTAGAGCGAAAACAGTACCAAAAAAACACTGCGTGCAGTTTTTTCCGACGCGAAGTTCACTAGTCTATATTGCAATGCTCGTCGTTAAGAAGATGCAGTGCACTTGCGTTCAGCGTGCAATGCGGAAGTGGTGTGCAGAATAGTTATTCTGCTAATATTAGCAGAATAGACCGTCTATATATATATATATAGTATAAATAGAAATTAAACGAGATCTCTTTTCTTTTTGCATATATTCAAAGTTTGAGATTGCTAGCGAGGCATGCCGCCTGGTACAATGTACCAGAAAATCGAAACATAGGGTACAATCGTGATTTCTTACCGTGGGAAAAAATTTGGAGGCGACACAATGAAGTCATGTTTTCATTCAAACAAAAAAATGTTGTTAGTTAATGTAAATGTTTTCAAATAGCACACGGTTCACTCACGAAAGCCTCGTGTCCACTAAACCATGGCCGATGCCCGCCTGCCACGCGCGCGATCTGAGTCGTGCGTTCTGATTGGCCAGAATCCAAACCCAATGGATCGTACGTCTGCACCATTGGATGCTCCCATATCGAACGGCGATCCCCATCCCTTTCGACAGTGGATGCAGTTCCGATTGTGATTTTTTATGCGGTTCCTCCTTTGACGACGACTCCTTCACCACCCGGTTACACTGTTGGTTAATGTGAATGTTTTCAAGTAGCACCCGGTTCACTCACGAAAGCCGTGTGCCTACCAAATCATGGTCGATGCCCCCCTTGCTGCATGCATGATCTGAGTCGTGCGTTCTTGTTCGCCAGAACCCAAACCCCACGGATCATACGTCTGCACCGTTGGATGCTCCCAGATCAAACGATAATCCTCATCCCTTTCGACAGGAAATGCAATCCGCCTAGGAATTGATTTATATGCCAAAATGCACGGTAAATGCCAATAAATGTCTTACATATAGCACATGAGACCTGAAATGCGCCAGCAAATCAAACCCGTGGTATAACGGTGATTGCTTAACATGGGAAAATTTTAGAGGCGAAACGATGAACTCGCGTCTTCATTTCAAAACTAGTACGTCTTCATTTCAAACGAAATTTTTCTCTTTGTGCACACGAGCGCTTAGAGGCAACCGTTTGCATTGGCCTTTCCGCGCGGCGACCGGGGATATTTTCCACCCTTTTCACCTAGGCCGCCAACACCCCCCACGGTCCGCCCGCGTTTCACTCAACTAATCTACCCAATCTCCATCGCGAGCTCCCCCTCCCCCGGATCCACATCAGAACCCTCTCCGGCGCCGGCGTGCTCTCCCCGGCCGTGTGCCCGCTCTTTGGCGTCAAGCCTACCTCCAATGCCGTTCCAACACGCGGCTGCCGGCACCTCGCCGTCTTTGTTTGCTCGCCATCCACCCTCGATCATATCGATGCTGTAATCCTCGCCTCTCCTAGGGTTCGGTCGGGTTTACATTAAGAAGCCTGTTAGTTACTGCTCTCCATCGTGGTGAGGCATATTTCCTCGCAATCCCTCTTCCTATTTCGTTCCGTATGTTCCCAAATTGGCTATAAAATAACAGAGAGCGTATATATGTTAATTATCTACCTTCCTAACTAGTACATATAAGATGTATTTGTTCTAATAAGTTACTGCCGATTTACAGATCGCGCGCGCCCGAGTCACACAAACTTACCAAATTAGCCGTACATTTTCTAAATTATTGCATGGCATGTTTAGAAAGCTTGATACCAAGTTGTTAGTTTTATGCTTATCCTCCTTTCCTAAGTTTCGCATGTGTTTTTGTAGATGTTGAATAGCAGCGAGAGCACTCATGCTTCAGGCGATGTATCTTAATTTGATTCCGACAACCCTACGTCTTCGGAAGATGGTGAGGGATCAAGTAATCTTGAACGGGATAGAGCTGCAGCAATTACCCTTCCGGTCAGGACACGGAGGTACGCTATAAGGAAGCCCACACACCAGCCTAAAGGTGTATATGAAGTAACTGAGATCGATATAAAGTCTTGGGCTCCTACTAAACGAGATAAAGCACGCACAAAGTTCAGGAGTGTGTGTGGATTTGTTGGCAGGGCAAGGCTCAACATAAATCTGCCGGGGCTTCGGAAGGCTGACACAGAAACACGGAGACGGATAGTCCTGGAGATCATGGATTACTTCGATGTTCCAGAGCAGTGGAGAATGTAGGTGGAGCACGCTGCACTGAAGAAGGATAGGGATGCTTGGAGAAACTAGAACCAAGTGCTGTACAAGAAGTACTTGAGTGAAGGCAAGGAACCAATCCTCGCATACCCCCAAATTACAAAGGCGGACTGGGCAGAATTCAAAAGGGTCAGGGCAACTAAAGAGTTTGCTAAGAAGAGATTCAAGAAATCAGAACATCAGAAGAAGAACACACACCCCCACCATATGGGTGTGGCAGGATACTACGGCATGAAACCGATATGGGACCAGGAGGACAAAGAAACAGTAGCGGCGGGTGGTGAACCGACTTTTAGTGAAATCAAGGGCAAACACACCAGAGAATACTTGTGGGAACGTGCAATGAGGTGTGATGATGGAACTTATTACTTTAAAAACTCACATGATGAAAAACTGTTTGAAGTGATGGTAGAGGCTTCCAAGATCCCTGAAAGGTTGTACAGGAACTCTGGGCCATGTGACATTCTGTCCATTGCTCTGGGCGTGCAAGGGGTATATGTGTTAATGTCCCGCATAACAGGGCTTTCACACTCAGCAAAGAAGAGGCTCAGCATGAAAAAAACAAAGAGTGAAATGAATAAGAATAAATTGTATGAAAGGTTGAGGAAGGAAATGTATCCGGCTGTTCGAAAGGATCTTGAGCAGTCAATGATGATTGGGAAGACTGTAACACTGACAGATAGCCAGTAGATGGGAGGGAGGCGGGCATGGAGGATGCTGCTTATTGTGCGACAACACAACACAAGAATAGTCGTGCATCAGCTGACCCCAGCGACACTGAGACTGCAGCTGCTCGTGATGATGCTATATCTGATCTATCTGGAATGAAAGATAGACTGAAGGGCGTGCTGACACATTACAAAGGTACATTAAAATGTGCAACAGCCTAGGTTTGCCCACCCTTCTTGGAAGAGGGCCTCTTGTTGGACAATGTGCCATTGAAGCCGAGCTGTGTGAAGTGTTCATGACTGAAGTAAAGCCTAGATTCAATGAATTTAACCTCAAGAATGTCCTAGGAGACCTTCATGAGCAAAGGGCCTTGGGAGAAACACTGTTACATCACATCCAGTGGCCACGAAAGGAAATAGAGTTCATCGATGAGATCCCTGAAGCCCCGCCAAGAGTAACCAATGTGGCTCCTCAACCTGTGACGCTCTCCTTGCCATAGCAGCTCTCGCGTGCTTCCACCAAAGTACCTAATACTCGTAATTCGACTGCTGATGCATCAACCTGTGATCAGCCGGCCGACTTTGTGGCGTAGAGGCCATGTCATCCTCCGCCCCAAAGCAACTAGTAGCAAGGCCTACAACTGTTGAAGACGCACCACCAATTCACATGCCAACTGCTGAAGTAGCGGGGGGAGACCTAGCTGCAGCACATGCTTTGCAGACCAACCTGGTGGAACGGACCGCTAAGCAGTCTGATGCTTCAGAACCGCCCGCTAAGCAGTCTATAAGTCTAGAACTGACTGCTCATTAGTCCATCTGTCCGCAGTCGTGTGATCAGCATACCAATGCATCAGCACTTCCTGCTCAGCAAACCAACACGTTGGCATGGCCTCCTCAGCACACCGACAAGTTGGCACCACCTGCGCAGAAACCAGACTTAGCTTCGATGCATGGTCAGTAGTCCGGTGCCTCTGCTCCTACAACCCAGCAGTCCGTCACAGCAGCACCACCAGCTCAGCGGTCCGACAAAGATAAATCGTCTGCTAAGCAGTCTGTCAAAGCTTCACCATCTGCTCGGCAGTCTACCTTGCAGGCAACCAGATATTCTGCCAGAAATGCTTCAAGTACCAAGAAGGAAGTGGCCAAAAAGCCTACACCCGTGATGAAGCGCGGCGGGAGAGTGAAGAAGAAAGAGAATGATTGCCTCTTGCATAAAGCACTCATTGCCCGGAACCAAATTAACAACAGGTTGTTTGAATCAGGGAGTAATATTATTTCTGACGACATGGATGATGAAGAAGAAGAATTGGTGCTTGCTAAAAGTAAAGCAGACATACTTGAAGTACACAATTACGTCCATGGCCAGCCATTTGTTGTTGGCGGATACTTTGATGAGTGCAGCTCAAGTTGCTGCAAGTTACATGAATATTGCATGGATCAAATGTCACCAGGTCTTCATGGTTTGCTAGTCCACTTCAACAGAGATCATTTCCGAGATGATGCTAGTTCATTCGATGTGAGTTTTGAGGACTTACATCTCTTCTTCAACTTCAATGAGCTTGCTGCCACTCTTGTTAGATGCTTGATTTTGTAAGTACTTAACAAACTCTAATCAACTTCTCCATACAAGGCTGTAAATGATAAACAACTAACTGCATTTTATTCCTCTTAGGGGATTGAATGCGCAGAGAAGAAAAAGGGAGAGTGTGTGTTTCATAGATCCTGCATTAGCAAATGGCACAACATTTCATGGTAAGGATGAACGGCACTGGGCCATTAATACAGTTGTCCGTATCTTCGAAAACACGTCCCATGCAGAATCTCTGGCCATATCATGAAAGGTGAGTCAACTAAACAACCACACATACACTGATTGTCTTTCAGATTTTGACATAATTCGTAAGTTCATGGCTTTCTTAATATGTAGCCGTCACAGGATATTGGTGTTCATTGTTCCAAAAAAGAACACAGTTTACTACATCGATTCTCTCAGAGAGTCAACAAATGCTCATGATCTGACGCATCTTCAGCAATTCATGGATAGGTATTGAATTATATGATGTTGAAATTAATTTGCATTCATATCTGGTTCAATAATTAATGTTGTCAAAATTCATCTTCATTTGATGTGTGCTCGCATTGTGGAAAACTAAACTAGGGAACATGTTCAAGAGGGAACTACCTCTGCAGCACAAGATCGTTTCCCAGACAACACACCGAAATCCGTTATTTTCAGAAAATTTATCCAATAGTCTGCAAATACCTTTTCTTACGCTAGTCAAATGTTCAAGCTTCTAATTAAACCTCTTTCTATTTTTTCCAAAGAAAAAACAAGACATCTAACACCGGTTAGGTTGTTCCTAACAGGACAAATACATGACTAATTCTGTACAAAAAATTTCAGTGTCCTCAGCAAGAAGCAGGGACCAACCTTTGTGGATACTATGTTTGCAGACACATGATCTCCATCTGCAAATCTGCTGATAGTTGTGATGGTCCTTGCGAATTAGTACCAGTAAGTCTATCTTAATTAATATCTTCTACTCCACTCATATGGCACATTCTGGTCTTAAAAATACTGCAGCTCATCTTAGAACCAAGGACCCCTGAACCGCTCCCGGCTGGTGAATTGCTGATGGTCCGGAGATTTATCAACGACTTGTTCCTTAATCACTACATCAATCCCACTGGTGATAATGAAGATTTCAGCATGCGTTCTCCTGAAACATTGAGTAAGAGTTACCGCTAAACCTATAAGCATGGATCCATTGTTTTCCATCTGATGAGGTCTTCGTATTTCATACACTATGATTAATTATGTAATACATATATGTGTGGACAAATCATTGGAATTTAGCTACCATATGTTCAATTGCAATTGTTGTGAAATCTGATGAATTTCTTCCTGTGGACACTATTTGTTCAATTGAATATTGTGACGAATTTGTTTTTTGCGTGCCGATTCAAAATGGGATTGTTTATTTTTTCAATTGAATGTTGTGGCCAATTTTCTTTATGCATTACGATTCAAAATTGTATATTTTTGTTTATTTGTTCAAATGAATATTGTGGCGAATTTGCTTTTTGCATGCCGATTCAAAATGGGATATTTTTGTTTTAACATGGCAATTGCTCCGCACACGGTTCAACTAAATGAGTGTGTGCGATCCACATCGGAAAGCATAAGTCAATCATAGTGTAACCGTCGGTGATACACAGCAGATCGCAAACGATTTGCAGTGCTACTACGTGCGCGTAGGCTCTCCGGAACCGTTTGTGATATCAAGTTATCGCACACGAGAACTCCGAGTAAACCATGCTCAAGGTAAAATACAATCCCAGTTGTAATTTTTTCAGGAAATGTGTGGGATCCCAAACGAAAAGCACACGTCACTCTAGCCGCAACCGTCGGCCGTACACAACAAATCAGAAACGTTCTGCAGCACCTGTATGTGTGCGAAGGGGCTCCTGAACCGTTTGTGATTGAACCTTATCATAGACGATAAATGTTGGGAGAACGTGTGCGATGGAGTCTTGCATGGCAGATGGGTTCCGTAGAAAACTCGTGTGTGATAGGGCACATATCGCACGCAGTTCATATGTTGGCCCATGTGCCTTGTATACTGTTTCCCAAACGGTTCATTACGACACACTGTTTGGTTTCACTGCGTCACTAGAAACGTTTAATCACTGATCCTACACGTGCGAAAGAATTTAGTGTGTGTTGCATCGCCCATGATTACGTTTTGGAAGGCATCTGGATCATGGCTCCATATCCCCGACGGTTTCTGGGCCTGCTACGTCTTGAGCATGCGTTGATTTTCCCTTGAAGAGGAAAGGGTGATGCAGCAAAGTAGCAAGGTATCAATCCAGAAGGAGACGACACACAAGTCACCTAGTACCCGCACAAACAATCAAGAACCTTGCAACCAACGTGATAAAGGGGTTGTCAATCCCTTCATAGTCACTCGCAAAAGTGAGATCTAATAAAGATAGCAAAGTAAATATTTTTATTGTATAGACTGGAAAGTAAAGATTGCAAAATAGTAAACGGGATGTGATTTAAATAAAAGAGATGTAATATGACAGAAAAGAGACCCGGTGGCCATAAGTTTCACTAGTGGCTTCTGTCAAGATAGCATGTATTACGTTGGGTGAACAAATTACTGCCGAGCAATTGATAGAAGAGCGCATAATTATGAAGACATCTAAGGCAATCATCATGAACATAGGCATCACGTCCGTGTTAAGTAGACCGAAATGATTCTGCATCTACTACTATTACTACACACATCGACCGCTATCCAGCATGCATCTAGAGTATTAAGTTCATAAGAACAGAGTAACACATTAAGCAAGATGACATGATGTAGAGGGATAAACTCAAGCAATATGATATAAACCCCATCTTTTTATCCTCGATGGCAACAATACAATATGTTCCTTGCTGCCCCTACTGTCACTTGGAAAGACACCGCAAGATTGAACCCGAAGCTAAGCACTTCTCCCATTGCAAGAAAGATCAATCTAGTAGGCCAACCTAAACCGATAATTCGAAGAGACTTGCAAAGATATCAAATCATGCATATAAGAATTCAGAGAAGAACCAAATAATTTCATAAATAATCAAGTTCATAAATCCACAATTCATCGGATCTCGGCAAACACACTGCAAAAGAGTATTACATCGAATAGATCTCTAAGAACATCGAGGAGAAATTTGTATTGAGAATCAAAGAGAGAGAAGAAGCCATCTACCTAATAACTATGGACCCGAAGGTCTATGGTAAACTAGTCACGCTTCATCGGAGAGGCAATGGTGTTGATGTAGAAGCCCTCCGTGATTGATTACCCCTCCGGCAGATCGCCGAAAAATGCCCCAAGATGGGATCTCATGGGTACAGAAGGTTGCGGCGGTGGAGAAGTGGTTTCATGGCCCCCCTTGATGTTTCTAGGGTATAAGAGTATATATAGGCGAAAGAAGTACATCGGTGGAGCTACGAGGGGCCCACGATGGTGGGGGGCGCGTCCTCCTCCCTTGTGCCCTCCTCATAGACTCCCAGTCTTCAAATCCAAGTCTTCTGGATTGCTTTTGGTCTAAGAAAGATCCTCGCGAAGGTTTCATTTAGTTTGGACTCCGTTTGATATCCCTTTTCTGCAAAAACTCTAAAATAGGCAAAAAACAGAAACTAGCACTGGGCCTCTTGTTAATAGTTTAGTCCCAAAAATAATATAAATGAGCATATTAAAGCCCATTAAACATACAAAACAGATAATATAATAGCATGGAACAATCAAAAATTATAGATACGTTGGAGACGTCTCAAGCATCCCCAAGCTTAATTCATGCCCGTCCTTGAGTATGTAAATGATAAAAACAGAATTTTTGATGTGGAATGCTACCTAGCATATTTAACAATGTAATTTTCTTTATTGTGGCATGAATGTTCAGATCCGAAAGATTGAAGACAAAAGTTTAATATTGACATAAAAATAATAATACTTCAAGCATACTAACAACGCAATCATGTCTTCTCAAAATAACATGGCCAAATAAAGCTATAACTACAAAATCATATAGTCTGGCTATGCTCTATCTTCATCACACAAAGTATTTAATCAGGCACAACCCCGGTTTCAGCCAAGCAATTGTTTCGTACTTCAGTATTTTCAAACTTTTTCAATCTTCATGGAATACATGAGCGTGAGCCATGGACATAGCACTATAAGTGGAATAGAATGGTGGTTGTGGAGAAGACAAAAAGGAGAAGATAGTCTCACATCAACTAGTTGTATCAATGGGCTAAGGAGATGCCCATCAATAGATATCAATGTGAGTGAGTAGGGATTGCCATGCAACAGATGAGCTATAAGTTTATGAAAGCTCAATAAAAGAAACTAAGTGGGTGTGCATCCAACTTGCTTGCTCACGAATGCCTAGGGCACTGTGAGGAAGCCCATCATTGGAAACACAAGCCACGTTCTATAAAATTCCCACTAGTATATGAAAGTGACAACATAGGAGACTCTCTATCTTGAAGATCATGGTGCTACTTTGAAGCACAAGTGTGGTAAAATGATAGTAGCATTGTCCCTTCTCTCTTTTTTTATTTGGGCCTTTTTATGGCCTCTTTTTTTATTTAGTCCAGAGTCTCATCCCGACTTGTGGGGGAATCATAGTCTCCATTATCCTTTCCTCAGATGGGACAATGCTCTAATAATGAAGATCATCACACTTTTATTTACTTACAACTCAAGAATTACAACTCAATACTTAGAACAAAATATGACTCTATGTGAATGCCTCTGGCGGTGTACTGGGATGTGCAATGATTCAAGAGTCACATGTATGAAAAATTATGAACGGTGGCTTTGACACAAATACGATGTCAACTACATGATCACGCAAGGCAATACGACAATGATGAAGCGTGTCATAATAAAGGGAACATTAGTAAGTTGCATGGCAATATATCTCAGAATGGCTATGGAAATGCCATAATAGGTAGGTATGGTGGTTGTTTTGAGGAAAGTATAAGGTGGGTGCATGGTACATGCGAGAGTTGCGCGGTACTATAGAGGCTAGCAATGATGGAAGGGTGAGAGTGCGTATAATCCATGGACTCGACATTAGTCATAAAGAACTCACATACTCATTGCAAAAATCTACAAGTAATCAAAACAAAGTACTACACACATGCTCCTAGGGGAAGGGTTGGTAGGAGTTAACCATCGCGCGATCCCGACCTCCACACATAAGGAAGGCAATCTATAAATAAATCATGCTCCAACTTCATCACATAACGGTTCACCATACGTGCATGCTACCGGAATCACAAACTTTAACACAATTATTCCTCAAATTCACAACTAATATACTAGCATGTCTCTAATATCACCATCTTAATATCTCAAAACAATCATAAATAATCAAACTTCTCATAGTATTCAACACACTTTATATCAAAGTTTTTATTATATCCATCTTGGATGCCCATCATATTAGGACTAATTTTATAACCAAAGAAAATTACCATGATGTTCTAAAAGACTCTCAAAATAATATAAGTGAAGCATGAGAGATCAATAATTTTTAAAATAAAACCACCACCGTGCTCTAAAAAGATATAAGCAAAGCACTAGAGCAACATTATCTAGCTCAAAAGGTATAAGTGTCTCTCCCAAAAGGTGTTTACAGCAAGTATGATTGTGGTAAACTAAAAAGCTAAGACTCAAATCATACAAGACGCTCCAAGCAAAACAAATATCATGTGGTGAATAAAAATATAGCCTCAAGTAAATTTACCGATAGACGAAGACGAAAGAGGGGATGCCTTCCAGGGACTCCCAAGCTTAGGATTTTAGTTGTACTTAAATAATCTTGGGGTGCCTTGGGAATCTCTAAGATTAGGATCTTGCCACTCCTTATTCCAAAATCCATCAAATCTTTACCCCAAAACTTGAAAACTTCACAACACAAAACTTCAACAGAAAATCTCATGAGCTCCGTTAGTATACGAAAATAAACCACCACTTTAAGGTACTATAATGAACTAATTCTTTATTTATATTGGTGTTAAGCCTACTGTATTCCAACTTCTCTATGGTTCATACCCCCCGATACTACTCATAGATTCATCAAAATAAGCAAACAACACACGAAAAATAGAATCTGTCAAAAACAGAAGAGTCTGTAGAAATCTGTAACTTTTGAGTACTTCTGTAGCTCTAACAATTATGAAATAAATTGTTGGACGTGCGGAATTTGTCTATTAAACATCTGCAAAAAGAATCAACCTAAAACGACTCTCCATTAAAAAATTATAGCTATTCTCGTGAGTGAAAAAGTTTCTATTTTTACAGCAAGATCGCAAAGACTTCACGCAAGTCTTCCCAAAGGTTCTACTTGGCACAAACACTAACTAAAACATAAAACCACATCTAAACAGAAGCTATATGAATTATTTACTACCAAATAGGAGCAAAAAGTAAAGAACAAAAAATAAAATTGGTTTGCCTCCCAACAAGCGCTATCGTTTAACGCCCCTAGCTAGGCATAAAAACATGAATTTAATTTTCGTCATGCAATCCATAAGTGGCTCTCATAATAGATTCATAAGGCAATTTAATTTTATTCCTGGTAAACTGTTCCATGCCGTTACTTAACGGAAATTGGAATCTAATATTTCCTCCTTTCATGTCAATAATTGCACCAATCATTCTAAGGAAAGGTCTACCAAGAATAATAGGCATGTAGGATTGCAATCTATATCAAGAACAATAAAATCTACGGGCACATAATTCCTGTTTGCAACAATAAGAACATCATTAATCCATCCCATAGGTGTCTTAATGGTGTAATCCACAAGATGCAAATTTAAAGAACAATCATCAAATTCACGGAAACCTAGCCCATCACACAAAGTTTTTGGAATCGTGGAAACACTAGCACCCAAATCACACAAAGCATAGCATTCATAATCTTTAATCTTAATTTTAATAGTAGGTTCCCACTCACCATAATGTTTCTAGGGATAAACTTCTAGTTCAAGATTTTCTTCATAAGATTGCATCAAAGCATCAATGATATGTTTAGTAAAAGCTTTATTTTGATTATAAGCATGAGGAGAATTTAACACAGATTGCAACAAGGAAATACAATCTATCAAAGAGAAATTATCATAATTAAATCACTTGAAATCCAAAATAGTGGGTTCGTTGCTATGTAAAGTTTTGACCTCTTCAATCCCACTTTTATCAATTTTTGCATCTAGATCTAAAAACTCTGAATCATTGGGACGCCTTCTAACTAAAGTTGACTCATCTCCACTCCCATCTTTATCAAGATTCATATTAGAAAACAAAGATTTAATAGGAGTCACATCAATCTTTCCCTCATAATAAAGCATGGATTGAGTCTGTCGGGTTCACCATCATGGCATATTTATGATAAACCCCTATATTCTTACTGTAATCAACCTGCTGTCCTGTTGTTCCAGTTAACCCGAATCGGCACGGGCGATAAAAAAAACCTGACCCGGAAGCCCACGACCCTACCTCCCATCTCCGCCAACAGTACGCCGCCACCGCGCGCCGCCACCAACGGCCCCTGCCCCTCCGCCGCATGCCGCGTGACGGGAGAGGAGCCTCCGCGTGCTTCTTGTCGGGCGACAGCGCGGCCATGCGCCCCTGAGGCCGCTCTTCCACGTGAGGAGATGCTGCCTGCGGCTCGGCCGCTCCAACCCTAGGACCGATGTCGTGGTCATCATCAATATACCCTTCCCTTCTATCAGTCATCTTCTCCTGCCCGAGCGATGTCGTCGCCTTCGAGGACGAGGACAATAGTGGTGGTTGCAGGCTTCGCGTTGGTGGATTCCAACACGACCCCCAGGTCGGGACTAGTGCGTGGGCATCGACATCTGCGTGCCCGAGATCATCAGAGTTGCATCAGGCTGGCGCACATCCTCCCCTACACCCCGACACTGGATGCGTCGACGTCATCCCCTTGCCGTAGGAGATCGAGGGCCGCCTGGTCTGGGATACCAGCGAGATGGAGGGAAACTTCAGCGCCGACCAGAGAGCCAAGGAGGTAGCCGTGCTCTACATGGTTCCCGGTGACCTTAACAGCCAGTTCTACACCGAGAAGATGGACTACCACGAGATGGTCCTGCTCTGCCCCCAGGGCGCCGCTGAGGTGGTCGTGCTGGCTGCCGACTTTGATAATACACAGATACATCCCCTGCATCAGCTCATTGGTGGAGTTCTTCTCTACAAGTAATTACAAAAGCTCGAGCCTTTGTGTCTTTCTACTATTCTACTGTACAAATATAATTATAGTTGCATCATTAATTGGATCAGTACTTGCATGTTAGGTCAGTTTCATTTTGAGACCTTGGATGTTTGTCATGTGAAACCATATCCCGGTCTGTACAACCAAGATATTGAATCAGAATGCACATCGACTAGATATGTGTTGAATATCAGAGGCAATACAAAATCAAGTCCATTACATCTTAGATTGTTGCCTGGTTTATTTTGGATAAATTGACATCATCCTGGTATTTATATTCAAAGAAGGATAAATTAACCTTATCCAGGTACACATGAGTATTTATATTCATCTCAGATTGTTCACATTTAACTTCAGGTAGCAGAAAATAATGTAGCACACACGCTCAATTAGCCACCTACTTATCTTGCATATCTTTCTGTGGAGTACTACACATCCTTATCTGCGTCTACTCTATGAGTTGATGCAACCTAGCTTATTAGGGCCATTAGGCAAACTGAGAGTTGCATACAAGTCTCTTGCCCCGGATCCGATGCTCCAGATGCCTTCCTTATTTTAGTTGTTGTCGTGAGTTTATTATGTTTGTTGCATTATCATAGTTGTGTTGCATATTTCATTCCTATATGTTGTTGCCATGTTCATGATGAATGCCATTGCCATATTTTTCTCTTGCATCATGTTCATATTTCATTATATTGCATTGTGCCATCCTTGTTTGCTTGCCATGGTCATCTCACTTGCTTTGTTCTATGCTTCATGATGTGATTTTGCCTATGTAATTTTGTTGCATTTGCATCATGATCATCCTTGTAGTGTGCATATTCTTCGTGTGCACATTTGTTGTGTGCTTGTTATCTTTGTGAACTCCTTCTCCACATCTTCTTTGTTGTTCCATGTTGACCTTCCATCTAAACCATCATCAAGTGCAACACCCCATCACTAGCCTCTTCCTTCCAATTCTCACACATTCATTGCAAGTAGCATTTTCCTGTCCTAGTAAAATGTTCACTTATTTTCTGTAAATCTTACATCATGCCTGCACCCTCTCTGCCAAGTTGCAGCTCTTTGTAAGTTGTTTTGGTTGGGCTAGAATTTAACTCAAGTTTGAATGAAATTCAAACTTGTTTTAAATTTCTGTCTGTAAAAATATCCAAACCAATTTTACTTAATTATCCATTATACCAGCAGCCCAGCGCAGCTGTAGCGCAGCCCAACATCACCCGCAGCCCATCCACCGGCAAGGCCTCTCTCCTGCGCCTCCTTCGCTCCCGTGGATGTCCCTTTCCACGTGGATAACCACACCGGGCCCGCATGCCAGTCTCCCTTCGCTACTCTTCATCCTCCTCCCTCGCTCTTTACCCTCTCACAGTAAAACTGACGAGGCAGGCACACATGGACACCATGGTCGAGCCAGCTCGCCTCGCCCTCCTATAAAACCAGCAGCCCTCGCCCTAGGGTTCCTCCTCCTCCCACTTTTCCCCTCCGCGCCGCCACCACAGGTAAGGGGCACCCACACACCTGCTTCCCCGCCTCCAGGAGCCATGGCCGGCTCGGGCACAACCTCGCCGCCGGCCTATCCCTCCGCCATGGCCTCCCCTCCGTCGTCTTCTCGCTCGAGAACACTGCCCCAGACCCATTCTGACGACGAGCCGCACGCAAGGATCGCCAAGTCCGGCTACCTCCCCATCGTCCTCTTCCTCCCCTGCTTCACGGGCAACACCTTCCCTCGTTGCTTCCGCTCGTCCCCGACCCCGATCGACTCCAGCAACACCCCCATGATGAAGCCCCGATCCTTCCCATCTCCCTCTCTGGTCTCGTTTCCCTGCATAGCCATCGTCGGCGTGTCGCGGGTTCCGGCCGCCATGGCCGTGACCTCGAGTTCATGCTCGTGCACGTTGCTGCACACCTCCTCTGTTTTGCCCTGCTTCGGCACACACGCGACACCGGCGAGCAACAGGCGCTTGCTCCCGTGCTCAAATGTCGTTCCCGCACGCCCGCAGCTCGCCTGCAAGTCGAGTCATGCTCACGCAGCTCTGTCGCCGCTGCATCATCATGCCGCGCTGCACCCGAGAGGAGCACGAGCTCTTGCTCGAGCGTTAGCACGTGCATGCCCTATAGCTGCTACCTTCACAGTTTTCCGCAAGCCCGCTGCTGTCCGGTAGCTTGAATCCCCACTATTTTGCTCTCTTTCACCACCAGCGAGCACTGCCGTGAGCCCTGGGTCTGAAGGCTCGACCTTCTATTGCTGGCTTAATAAACTAGCTTCCTCACTCTTACATAAACGCGTCCTAGCTGGGCTGGTCAGCGCGCTAGTTTCTCTCAGAGAGGTACTGGGTTCAAATCCCAGCAGGCCCAATTTTTGCTCTGTGCATTGCATTCGGCCCGTAGACGTTTTTTTTCATTCTGTGATTTTGTCACATATCCACTTCATGCATATTTTCAGAAATGCCATTAAAAATTGCATTGCTCATATCTAAATATCCATGCATCCAAATGAAACATGTCGTATATGTAAAATGCTTAGAATTTCATGTACTTTCACAATATCCAACTTTCATCCATGTTAAAATATTTAAAACTGCTGTTTGCATTAATTTGCTAAAATGCCATGTTAAAATGATTTATTTCATAACTATTTAACCGTAGCTCCAAATTTAATAAACTTTATATGTAAATGGGGTGGAAAAATGCCTAGTTTAACATGGTGCACTTAATTTTGCTGTTTGACATCATGAAAATTGTGTTTAGGGCAGAACAGTACCAAATCCAAAATACGCATATGGGATTTTGCCGGAATTGTTGTTTGTTGTTTCCGGCCTCATTTAAACTTGCTTTGATGTGTTGTTCTTGTTTGCATCATCTCTTGCCATGAGTAGCTTCATGTAGTCTTGTCTTGCATCATACTTGGTTGAGCATCATGTCATGTATATGTGTGGTGTGTTTACCATGTTGTGTGCTTCTTCTCGATAGTTCCTGTTTTGTTGCGATCGTGAGGATTCATTCGTCTATGCTTGGTTCATCTTCGTGGCTTCATCTTCTTCATGGACTTGTTCTTCTTCCTAGCAGGATTTCAGGCAAGATGACCGTCACCTTGGATCTCACTACTATCATTGCTATGCTAGTTGCTTCGTTCTATCGCTTTGCTGCGCTACCTATCACTTGTTCTTAAAGCCTCCCAATTTGCCATGTCAGCCTCTAACCTTTTCACCCTTCCTAGCAAACCATTGCTTGGCTATGTTACCGCTTTGCTCAGCCCCTCTTATAGCATTGTTAGTTGCAGGTGAAGTTGAAGATTGCTCCATGGTGGACAGGATTATGGTTGGGATATCACAATATCTCTTATTTAATTAATGCATCTATATACTTGGTAAAGGGTGGAAGACTCGGCCTTATGCCTGGTGTTTTGTTCCTCTCTTGCCGCCCTAGTTTCTGTCATACCAGTGTTATGTTCCTTGATTTTGCGTTCCTTACGCGGTTGGGTGATTTATGGGACCCCCTTGACAGTTCGCTTTGAATAAAACTCCTCCAGCAAGGCCCAACCTTGGTTTTACCATTTGCCTCACCACCACCTATACCCTTCCCTTGGGTCGGCCAAACCGAGGGTCATATTTATTTTAGACCCCCCGGGCCAATGCTTCTCTAAGTGCTGGTCTGAACCGAGCTGCCTGCGGGGCCACCTGGGGGAAACTTGAGGGCTGGTTTTACTCGTAGCTAGTATCATCCGGTGTTGCCCTGAGAACGAGATATGTGCAGCTCTTATCGGGATGGTTGGCACATCGGGCGGTTTCACTGGTCTTGTTTTACCATTGTCGAAATGCCTTCTAAAACGGGATTCCGAGACTTATCGGGTCTTCCTGGGAGAAGGAATATCCTTCGTTGACCATGAGAGCTTGTGATGGGCTAAGTTGGGACACCCCTGCAGGTTATAATCTTTCGAGAGCCGTGCCTGCGGTTATGTGGCAGATGGGAATTTGTTAACGTCCGATTGTAGATAACTTGACACCAGATACAAATTAAAACGCATCAACCGTGTGTGTAGCCATGATGGTCTCTTTTCAGCGAAGTCCGGGAAGTGAACACGGTTTTGGGTTATGTTTGACGTAAGTAGTTTCAGGATCACTTCTTGATCATTGTTAGATTCACGACCGTTCCGTTGCTTCTCTTCTCGCTCTTATTTTGGTATGTTAGCCACCATATCATGCTTAGTCGCTTCTGCAACCTCACCACTTTGCCCCTTCCTTTCCCATTAAGCTTTGCTAGTCTTGATACCCATGGTAATGGGATTGCTGAGTCCTCGTGGCTCACAGATTACTACAACAAAAGTTGCAGGTACAGGGTTATGCAATGATCATGACGCGAGAGCAATGTTTGCTTGTTTTGGAGTTCTTCTTCTGCTTCTTCTTCGATCAGGGGATAGGTTCCAGGTCGGCAGCCTGGGCTAGCAGGGTGGATGTCGTTTGAGTTTCTGTTTGTGTTTCATCCGTAGTCGGATGGTGCTCTTATGTAAGATGATGTTGTATTTGTGTGGCATTGTATGCCTTTTGTATGTATCCCCATCTTTTATGTAATGTCGATGTAATGATATCCACCTTGCAAAAGCGTCTCCAATATGCTCTTCTATCCTTAGTGGGACCTTTGAGTTCCTTTAGGATAGGGTCGCATATTGGGCGTCACAAGTTGGTATCAGAGCCTCGACCGACCTTAGGAGCCCCCTTGATTGATCATGTAGTTTGGCCGTTGTCGAGTCTAGAAGAAAGCTATTTTCGAAGTCTAGTTATATCGGAGAGTAGGAATTCTTTTTACTCCTCAGCCCCTTCGTCACTCTGGTAAGGAATCTTGACGTAGGTGTTTTGAATTTCTTCTCTTACCCTTCTAATTTTTCTTTAGGTTCACGTGGTTAGTTTTTCGTTCGTTGGTTCTCAGCTCTTTTCATCCGGTGCATTTCTCGTCAAGTTGACTCGAGCCTCTTCATTTTTGCCAAGTTCAATCCTCAGTTGTCTTCTTTTCCCAGCCACCCACCCTTTTTCTTCTCGGAGCCGGAGTCCGTAATCGAGTATCCATCCTACTCGTGCGAACTCTTTGCTTTATTTTCTCAATGATTTCAACCGGTGTTTTCTCTTCAAGATATTCGTCGGTTTCCCCTTCCAAGTTGCCTTTGTTTTCCCACCCTCCCACCCTCTTCTTCCCGGAGCCTGAGTCTCTTTCGAGCATCAATTTCATTCGTGCGGAGCCTCTTTAGTCTTCCATCAATTATTTCAACTGGTGAATTTCTCATCTCGTTTGTCATTCTTCAACTCTTCTTATTTTCTGGTGGACTCAATTCAAGTTTTTTTTGGGTTGTTCATATTCTTTTCCTTGGATCAAGTGTTTTCCTTGTTCGTTCGCCTCTCGCCAGTTTATCCTTCCGGAGTGCTCAAGACATCTCAGGAGATTCGTCTGTGTTCCAATTAATTCGAGGTTGGCACCTCATTCAAATATTTTAATTGTTCCGGTGCTACATCTATCTCTTCAACAATCCTTTTCAACGGTGTTTTCTTTTAGTGGGCCCTAACCCGTAGGTCTTTTCCCAGGATCTTACCTGACTCTTCTAATTTCCCCGGAGTTATTCTCAATTCTTTTCAAGTGTGATGTAAGAATGGATCCCATCAGTCAGATGCCTTTCCAAGATCAATTTTGAATCATTTTCATCGTTGCCTCAACCTCTCCATTTTTCGTTTCCCCGGAGTGCCTTAACAATTTTGGTGGTGTTTATCGTCGTCATTTGAAGATCGAAGAAGAGTTTTTCCTCTAAATCTTGCCCGTTCCCCCGAAGATTCGTGGTTCTAGGTTCATGTTATCCTCTTGAATTATTCCATTTGTCAGATATTCCTTTTCTTACCCATCCGGAGTATGTCAGAAGTTGTTTTCAGTTTCTTTTCACCGGAGGCCATCATTCCAGAAGAATTCTTTGTCCTCACATTTCAGCTATGTTATCCAATTATCCCGGTGCTTCGTTCAAGTGTTCTTTAATCAGCTCATGATCTCTTTGTTCTTTTGCATCTAAATCCCCTCAAGCATATTTGTTCTTCTAATTCTTCCCAGTGATTCATTCTCTTTCGTCAGTCATTTCTGAATTCTAACGGTGGTTCTTTCAGATTCTTTTTCTTTGATTATCATATTGATTCATTCGTTCTTTCCAATCCTACCAGTGGTTCATGAAGACTTTCTCAAGTTTTGCACCATATACCCGCCCCCCTCAATCCTTTTCAACAAGAATAAGTTGCATGCCAAATCCATTGCTTGTCATCAATTAAATTTGATAAGGATAAGCATAACATAATTCTTATTATTATTTCATCATTGTCAAGTAATCCCTTTTCTTCGGAGTTTGTTCATGATGAATAAACTCTAGTTCCAAGTGTTTTCATATTTTATTTTCCGGAGTTCAATTTCCTCGGCCATTTCGTCGGAACCTCCATCTAAATCATCACAAGGCTCATCTTATTCTTTCTTCCTTCATTCTATCTCATCATCTTTTTGTCACTAGAGTTCTTCATGGTGGTTCTTCATGATTTAATTCATTCTTTCAAGTGTTCATCAAGATTCTTGTTGGAGGAGCTTAAGTGTTATTCTTCTTGCATCTCGAAGTGCAATTAATTCTCTGTATTCTTCTGAAGTGGAGTTTTGCATTTTCTTCGTTCCGCTCAGCTATTCAGACTTTTGGTTGTGGTATAATTTCACCTCAAGTTTTGAGTTGTTTTTCTGATAAGTCCATATCAAGCTTATTCTTTTGTTGTTGATTTTCTCAACAACTCCATTCAGCCCTTCCTCTAAGGACGCTATCAAATTCATTCGTCGTGAAAGTTCTTGTTCTTCCATCCGTTCTTTTCATTCCATTCTTTCAATTCTTCCGGAGGCTTTGCGTTGTTCATCTCATCAAGTGCCATCCCATCTTGTGGAGTTCATGTTTTTCCCTTCCATTTTCAGCCGGAGTGCTGTCCAAATTCTTCCATTCTTATTCCTTTCCTGTCTTGTTCTAACCGGAGTGGTTTCAGAGTCTATCTTGTTTCCATGAGCTTTTGATTCTCGTCATACTCTCCGTTCATCTTTTCTACCCTAGTGCTCTCGACTTTGTTCATCTTCTCTCTTGCATTCTTACTTCACCTCTTCCTCTTTCTCTTCCGTCTCGTTCCTAAGATCTCGGGACGAGATCTCTTGTTAGTGGAAGAGAGTTGTAACGCCCCAGAGCCGATGCTCCAGATGCCTTCCTTTATTTTAGTTGTTGTCGTGTGTTTATTATGTTTGTTGCATTATCATAGTTGTGTTGCATATTTCATTCCTATATGTTGTTGCCATGTTCACGATGAATGCCATTGCCATATTTTGCTCTTGCATCATGTTCATATTTTATTATATTGCATTGTGCCATCCTTTTTTGCTTGCCATGGTCATCTCACTTGCTTTGTTCTATGCTTCATGATGTGATTTTGCCTATGTCATTTTGTTGCATTTGCATCATGATCATCCTTGTAGTGTGCATATTCTTCGTCTGCACATTTGTTGTGTGCTTGTTATCTTTGTGAACTCCTTCTCCTCATCTTCTTTGTTGTTCCATCTTGCCCTTCCATCTAAACCATCATCAAGTGCAACACGCCATCACTAGCCTCTTCCTTCCAATTCTCACACATTCATTGCAAGTAGCATTTTCCTGTCCCAGTAAAATGTTCACTTATTTTCTGTAAATCTTACATCATGCCTGCACCCTCTCTGTCAAGTTGCAGCTCTTTGTAAGTTGTTTTGGTTGGGCTAGAATGTAACTCAAGTTTGAATGAAATTCAAACGTGTTTTAAATTTCTGTCTGTCAAAATATCCAAACCAATTTTACTTAATTATCCATTATACCAGGAGCTCAACGCAGCTGCAGTGCAGCCCAACATCACCCGCAGCCCAGCCGCCGGCAAGGCCTCTCTCCTACGCTTCCTTTGCTCCCGTGGATGTCCCTTTCCACGTGGACAACCACACGGGCCCGCATGCCAGTCTCCCTTTGCTACTGTTCTTCCTCCTCCCTCGCTCTTTACCCTCTCACAGTAAAACCGACGAGCCAGGCGCACATGGACACATGGCCGAGCCAGCTCACCTCGCCCTCCTATAAAACTAGCAACCCTTGCCCTAGGGTTCCTCCTCCTCCCTCTTTTCCCCTCCGTGCCGCCGCCACAGGTAAGGGGCACCCACGCACCTTCTTCCCCGCCTCCAGGAGCCATGGTCGGCTCAGGCACGACCTTGCCGCCGGCCTATCCCTCTGCCATGGCCTCCCCTTCGTCGTCTTCTCGCTCGAGAACATTGCCCCAAACCCATTCTGACGACAAGCCGCGCGCAAGGATCGCCAAGTCCGGCTACCTCCCCGTCGTCCTCTTCCCCCCTGCCTCACGGGCAGCACCTTCCCTCGTCGCTTCCGCTCATCCCCGACCCTGATCGACTCCAGCAACACCCCCACGGTGAAGCCCTGATCCTTCCCATCTCCCTCTCTGGTCTCGTTTCTCTGCATAGCCATTATCCACGCATCGCGGGTTCCGGCCGCCATGGCCGTGACCTCGAGTTCGTGCTCGTGCACGTTGCTGCACACCTCCTCTGTTTTGCCCTACTTCGGCATGCACGCGACACCGGCAAGCAATAGTCGCTTGCTCCCGCGCTCAAATGTCGTTCCCGCACACCCGCAGCTTGCCCACAAGTCGAGTCATGCTCGCCCAGCTCTTGCCGCCGCTGCATCATCATGCCGTGCTGCACCCAAGAGGAGCACGAGCTCTTGCTTGAGCATTAGCACGTGCACGCCCTATAGCTGCTACCTTCACAGTTTTCCGCAAGCCCGCTGCTGTCCGGTAGCTTGAATCCCCATTGTTTTGCTCGCTTTCGCAGCCGGCGAGCATTGCCGTGAGCCCTGGCTCTGAAGGCTCGACATTCTGCTGCTGGCTTAATAAACTAGCTTCCTTAGTCTTACATAAATGCGTCCTAGCTGGGCTGGTCAGCGCACCAGTTTCTCTCAGAAAGGTACTGGGTTCAAATCCCAGCAGGCCCAATTTTTACTCTGTTTCCTTTTATTTTTCTGCACACTCACACTCAACCATTTCGGGCCAGGTCCATCTTGGGCATTGCATAGTGCATTACATTCGGCCCGTAGACGTTTTTTTTTTCATTCTGTGATTTTGTCACATATCCAGTGCATGCATAGTTTTAGAAATGCCATTAAGAATTGCATTGCTCATATCTAAATATGCATGCATCCAAATGAAACATGTCGTATATGTAAAATGCTTAGAATTTCATGTACTTTCACAATATCCAACTTTCATCCATGTTAAAATATATAAAACTGTTGTTTGCATTAATTTGCTAAAATGCCATGTTAAAATGATTTATTTCATAACTATTTAACCGTAGCTCCGAATTTAATAAACTTTATTTGTAAATGGGGTGGAAAATGCCTAGTTTAACATGGTGCACTTCATTTTGCTGTTTGACATCATGATAATTGTGTTTAGGGCAGAACAGTACCAAATCCAAAATACGCATATGGGATTTTACCGGAATTGTTGTTTGTTGTTTCCGGCCTCATTTAAACTTGCTTTGATGTGTTGTTCTTGTTTGCATCATCTCTTGCCATGAGTAGCTTCATGTAGTCTTGTCTTGCATCATACTTGGTTGAGCATCATGTCATGTATATGTGTGGTGTGTTTACCATGTTGTGTGCTTCTTCTCGATAGTTCCTGTTTCGTTGCGATCGTGAGGATTCATTCGTCTATGCTTGGTTCATCTTCGTGGCTTCATCTTCTTCATGGACTTGTTCTTCTTCCTAGCGGGATTTCAGGCAAGATGACCGTCACCTTGGATCTCACTACTATCATTGCTATGCTAGTTGCTTCGTTCTATCGCTTTGCTGCGCTACCTATGACTTGTTCTTAAAGCCTCCCAATTTGCCATGTCAGCCTCTAACCTTTTCACCCTTCCTAGCAAACCATTGCTTGGCTATGTTACTGCTTTGCTCAGCCCCTCTTATAGCATTGTTAGTTGCAGGTGAAGTTGAAGATTGCTCCATGGTGGACAGGATTATGGTTGGGATATCACAATATCTCTTATTTAATTAATGCATCTATATACTTGGTAAAGGGTGGAAGACTCGGCCTTATGCCTGGTGTTTTGTTCCTCTCTTGCCGCCCTAGTTTCTGTCATACCAGTGTTATGTTCCTTGATTTTGCGTTCCTTACGCGGTTAGGTGATTTATGGGACCCCCTTGACAGTTCGCTTTGAATAAAACTCCTCCAGCAAGGCCCAACCTTGGTTTTACCATTTGCCTCACCACCACCTATACCCTTCCCTTGGGTCGGCCAAACCGAGGGTCATATTTATTTTAGACCCCCCGGGCCAGTGCTTCTCTAAGTGCTGGTCTGAACCGAGCTGCCTGCGGGGCCACCTGGGGGAAACTTGAGGGCTGGTTTTACTCGTAGCTAGTATCATCCGGTGTTGCCCTGAGAACGAGATATGTGCAGCTCCTATCGGGATGGTCGGCACATCGGGCGGCTTCGCTGGTCTTGTTTTACCATTGTCGAAATGCCTTGTAAACCGGGATTCCAAGACTTATCGGGTCTTCCTGGGAGAAGGAATATCCTTCGTTGACCATGAGAGCTTGTGATGGGCTAAGTTGGGACACCCCTACAGGGTATAATCTTTCGAGAGCCGTGCCTGCGCTTATGTGGCAGATGGGAATTTGTTAACGTCCGATTGTAGATAACTTGACACCAGATACGAATTAAAACGCATCAACCGTGTGTGTAGCCGTGATGGTCTCTTTTCAGCGAAGTCCGGGAAGTGAACACGGTTTTGGGTTATGTTTGACGTAAGTAGTTTCAGGATCACTTCTTGATCATTGTTAGATTCACGACCATTTCGTTGCTTCTCTTCTCGCTCTTATTTTGGTATGTTAGCCACCATATCATGCTTAGTCGCTGCTGCAACCTCACCACTTTGCCCCTTCCTTTCCCATTAAGCTTTGCTAGTCTTGATACCCATGGTAATGGGATTGCTGAGTCCTCGTGGCTCACAAATTACTACAACAAAAGTTGCAGGTACAGGGTTATGCAATGATCATGACGCGAGAGCAATGTTTGCTTGTTTTGGAGTTCTTCTTCTGCTTCTTCTTCGATCATCGGATAGGTTCCAGGTCGGCAGCCTGGGCTAGCAGGGTGGATGTCGTTTGAGTTTCTGTTTGTGTTTCATCCGTAGTCGGATGGTGCTCTTATGTAAGATGATGTTGTATTTGTGTGGCATTGTACGCCTTTTGTATGTATCCCCATCTTTTATGTAATGTCGATGTAATGATATCCACCTTGCAAAAGCGTCTCCAATATGCTCTTCTATCCTTAGTGGGACCTTCGAGTTCCTTTAGGATAGGGTCGCATATTGGGCGTGACAAGTTGGTATCAGAGCCTCGACCGACCTTAGAAGCCCCCTTGATTGATCATGTAGTTTGGCCGTTGTCGAGTCTAGAAGAAAACTATTTTCGAAGTCTAGTTATATCGGAGAGTAGGAATTCTTTTTACTCCTCAGCCCCTTCGTCACTCTGGTAAGGAATCTTGACGTAGGTGTTTTGAATTTCTTCTCTTACCCTTCTAATTTTTCTTTAGGTTCACGCGGTTAGTTTTTCGTTCGTTGGTTCTCAGCTCTTTTCATCCGGTGCATTTCTCGTCATGTTGACTCGAGCCTCTTCATTTTTGCCAAGTTCAATCCTCAGTTGTCTTCTTTTCCCAACCACCCACCCTTTTTCTTCTCGGAGCCGGAGTCCGTAATCGAGTATCCATCCTACTCGTGCGAATTCCTTGCTTTATTTCCTCAATGATTTCAACCGGTGTTTTCTCTTCAAGATATTCGTCGGTTTCCCCTTCCAAGTTGCCTTTGTTTTCCCACCCTCCCACCCTCTTCTTCCCGGAGCCGGAGTCTCTTTCGAGCATCAATTTCATTCGTGCGGAGCCTCTTTAGTCTTCCATCAATTATTTCAACCGGTGAATTTCTCATCTCGTTTGTCATTCTTCAACTCTTTTTATTTTCCGGTGGACTCAATTCAAGTTTTTTTTGGGTTGTTCATATTCTTTTCCTTGGATCAAGTGTTTTCCTTGTTCGTTCGCCTCTCGCCAGTTTATCCTTCCGAAGTGCTCAAGACATCTCAGGAGATTCGTCTGTGTTCCAATTAATTCAAGGTTGGCACCTCATTCAAATATTTTAATTGTTCCGGTGCTACATCTATCTCTTCAACAATCCTTTTCAACGGTGTTTTATTTTAGTGGGCCCTAACCCGTAGGTCTTTTCCCAGGATCTTACCTGACTCTTCTAATTTCCCCGGAGTTATTCTCAATTCTTTTCAAGTGTGATGTAAGAATGGATCCCATCAGTCAGATGCCTTTCCAAGATCAATTTTGAATCATTTTCATCGTTGCCTCAACCTCTCCATTTTTCGTTTCCCCGGAGTGCCTTAACAATTTTGGTGGTGTTTATCGTCATCATTTGAAGATCGAACAAGAGTTTTTCCTCTAAATCTTGCCTGTTCCCCCGAAGATTCGTGGTTCTAGGTTCATGTTATTCTCTTGAATTATTCCATTTGTCAGATATTCCTTTTCTTACCCATCCGGAGTATGTCAGAAGTTGTTTTCAGTTTCTTTTCACCGGAGGCCATCATTCCAGAAGAATTCTTTGTCCTCACATTTCAGCTATGTTATCCAATTATCCCGGTGCTTCGTTCAAGTGTTCTTTAATCAGCTCATGATCTCTTTGTTCTTTTGCATCCAAATCCCCTCAAGCATATTTTTTCTTCTAATTCTTCCCGGTGATTCATTCTCTTTCGTCAGTCATTTCCGAATTCTAACGGTGGTTCTTTCAGATTCTTTTTCTTTGATTATCATATTGATTCATTCGTTCTTTCCAATCCTACCGGTGGTTCATGAAGACTTTCTCAAGTTTTGCACCATATACCCGCCCCCCCTCAATCCTTTTCAACAAGAATAAGTTGCATGCCAAATCCATTGCTTGTCATCAATTAAATTTGATAAGGATAAGCATAACATAATTCTTATTATTATTTCATCATTGTCAAGTAATCCCTTTTCTTCGGAGTTTGTTCATGATGAATAAACTCTAGTTCCAAGTGTTTTCATATTTTATTTTCCGGAGTTCAATTTCCTCGGCCATTTCATCGGAACCTCCATCTAAATCATCACAAGGCTCATCTTATTCTTTCTTCCTTCATTCTATCTCATCATCTTTTTGTCACTAGAGTTCTTCATGGTGGTTCTTCATGATTTAATTCATTCTTTCAAGTGTTCATCAAGATTCTTGTTGGAGGAGCTTAAGTGTTATTCTTCTTGCATCTCGAAGTGCAATTAATTCTCTGTATTCTTCTGAAGTGGAGTTTTGCATTTTCTTCGTTCCGCTCAGCTATTCAGACTTTTGGTTGTGGTATAATTTCACCTCAAGTTTTGAGTTGTTTTTTCTGATAAGTCCATATCAAGCTTATTCTTTTGTTGTTGATTTTCTCAACAACTCCATTCAGCCCTTCCTCTAAGGACGCTATCAAATTCATTCGTCGTGAAAGTTCTTGTTCTTCCATCCGTTCTTTTCATTCCATTCTTTCAATTCTTCCGGAGGCTTTGCGTTGTTCATCTCATCAAGTGCCATCCCATCTTGTGGAGTTCATGTTTTTTCCCTTCCATTTTCAGCCGGAGTGCTGTCCAAATTCTTCCATTCTTATTCCTTTCCTGTCTTGTTCTAACCGGAGTGGTTTCAGAGTCTATCTTGTTTCCATGAGCTTTTGATTCTCGTCATATTCGCCGTTCGTCTTTTCTACCCTAGTGCTCTCGACTTTGTTCATCTTCTCTCTTGCATTCTTACTTCACCTCTTCCTCTTTCTCTTCCATCTCGTTCCTAAGATCTCGGGACAAGATCTCTTGTTAGTGGAAGAGAGTTGTAACGCCCCGGAGCCGATGCTCCAGATGCCTTCCTTTATTTTAGTTGTTGTCGTGTGTTTATTATGTTTGTTGCATTATCATAGTTGTGTTGCATATTTCATTCCTATATGTTGTTGCCATGTTCATGATGAATGCCATTGCCATATTTTGCTCTTGCATCATGTTCATATTTTATTATATTGCATTGTGCCATCCTTGTTTGCTTGCCATGGTCGTCTCACTTGCTTTGTTCCATGCTTCATGATGTCATTTTGTTGCATTTGCATCATGATCATCCTTGTAGTGTGCATATTCTTCGTGTGCACATTTGTTGTGTGCTTGTTATCTTTGTGAACTCCTTCTCCTCATCTTCTTTGTTGTTCCATCTTGCCCTTCCATCTAAACCATCATCAAGTGCAACACGCCATCACTAGCCTCTTCCTTCCAATTCTCACACATTCATTGCAAGTAGCATTTTCCTGTCCCAGTAAAATGTTCACTTATTTTCTGTAAATCTTACATCATGCCTGCACCCTCTCTGTCAAGTTGCAGCTCTTTGTAAGTTGTTTTGGTTGGGCTAGAATGTAACTCAAGTTTGAATGAAATTCAAACTTGTTTTAAATTTCTGTCTATAAAAATATCCAAACCAATTTTACTTAATTATCCATTATACCAGGAGCTCAACGCAGCTGCAGTGCAGCCCAACATCACCCGCAGCCCAGCCGCCGGCAAGGCCTCTCTCCTGCGCTTCCTTTGCTCCCGTGGATGTCCCTTTCCACGTGGACAACCACACGGGCCCGCATGCCAGTCTCCCTTTGCTATTGTTCTTCCTCCTCCCTCACTCTTTACCCTCTCACAGTAAAACCGACGAGCCAGGCGCACATGGACACGTGGCCGAGCCAGCTCGCCTCGCCCTCCTATAAAACCAGCAACCCTCGCCCTAGGGTTCCTCCTCCTCCCTCTTTTCCCCTCCGTGCCGCCGCCACAGATAAGGGGCACCCACGCACCTTCTTCCCCGCCTCCAGGAGCCCTGGTCGGCTCAGGCACGACCTTGCCACCGGCCTATCCCTCTGCCATGGCCTCCCCTTCGTCGTCTTCTCGCTCGAGAACATTGCCCCAAACCCATTCCGACGACAAGCCGCGCGCAAGGATCGCCAAGTCCGGCTACCTCCCCGTCGTCCTCTTCCCCCCTGCCTCACGGGCAGCACCTTCCCTCGTCGCTTCCGCTCATCCCCGACCCTGATCGACTCCAGCAACACCCCCACGGTGAAGCCCCGATCCTTCCCATCTCCCTCTCTGGTCTCGTTTCTCTGCATGGCCATCGTCCGCGCATCGCGGGTTCCGACCGCCATGGCCGTGACCTCGAGTTCGTGCTCGTGCATGTTGCTGCACACCTCTTCTATTTTGCCCTGCTTCTGCATGCACGCGACACCGGCAAGCAATAGTCGCTTGCTCCCGCGCTCAAATGTCGTTCCCGCACGCCCGCAGCTTGCCCACAAGTCGATTCATGCTCGCCCAGCTCTTGCCGCCGCTGCATCATCATGCCGTGCTGCACCCGAGAGGAGCACGAGCTCTTGCTTGAGCATTAGCACGTGCACGCCCTATAGCTGCTACCTTCACAGTTTTCCGCAAGCCCGCTGCTGTCCGGTAGCTTGAATCCCCGTTGTTTTGCTCGCTTTCGCAGCCGGCGAGCATTGCCGTGAGCCCTGGCTCTGAAGGCTCGACATTCTGTTGCTGGCTTAATAAACTAGCTTCCTCAGTCTTACATAAATGCGTCCTAGCTGGGCTGGTCAGCGCACCAGTTTCTCTCAGAAAGGTACTGGGTTCAAATCCCAGCAGGCCCAATTTTTGCTCTGTTTCCTTTTATTTTTCTGCACACTCACACTCAACCATTTCGGGCCAGGTCCATCTTGGGCATTGCATAGTGCATTACATTCGGCCCGTAGACGTTTTTTTTTCATTCTGTGATTTTGTCACATATCCAGTGCATGCATAGTTTTAGAAATGCCATTAAGAATTGCATTGCTCATATCTAAATATGCATGCATCCAAATGAAACATGTCGTATATGTAAAATGCTTAGAATTTCATGTACTTTCACAATATCCAACTTTCATCCATGTTAAAATATATAAAACTGTTGTTTGCATTAATTTGCTAAAATGCCATGTTAAAATGATTTATTTCATAACTATTTAACCGTAGCTCCGAATTTAATAAACTTTATTTGTAAATGGGGTGGAAAATGCCTAGTTTAACATGGTGCACTTCATTTTGCTGTTTGACATCATGATAATTGTGTTTAGGGCAGAACAGTACCAAATCCAAAATATGCATATGGGATTTTTCCGGAATTGTTGTTTGTTGTTTCCGGCCTCATTTAAACTTGCTTTGATGTGTTGTTCTTGTTTGCATCATCTCTTGCCATGAGTAGCTTCATGTAGTCTTGTCTTGCATCATACTTGGTTGAGCATCATGTCATGTATATGTGTGGTGTGTTTACCATGTTGTGTGCTTCTTCTCGATAGTTCCTGTTTCGTTGCGATCGTGAGGATTCATTCGTCTATGCTTGGTTCATCTTCGTGGCTTCATCTTCTTCATGGACTTGTTCTTCTTCCTAGCAGGATTTCAGGCAAGATGACCGTCACCTTGGATCTCACTACTATCATTGCTATGCTAGTTGCTTCGTTCTATCGCTTTGCTGCGCTACCTATCACTTGTTCTTCAAGCCTCCCAATTTTCCATGTCAGCCTCTAAGCTTTTCACCCTTCCTAGCAAACCATTGCTTGGCTATGTTACCGCTTTGCTCAGCCCCTCTTATAGCATTGTTAGTTGCAGGTGAAGTTGAAGATTTCTCCATGGTGGACAGGATTATGGTTGGGATATCACAATATCTCTTATTTAATTAATGCATCTATATACTTGGTAAAGGGTGGAAGACTCGACCTTATTGTAACGCCCCGGATTCGATGCGCCAGGTGTCTGCCAATTATTCGCCGTAGTTGCCATGTCATTTGCTTGCGTGTTGCATTTTGCCATGTCGTTATCTGCATTTCATCTGCATGTTTTTGAAAACTTGCATCCGTTTGGGTCCTCCCGGTTCTCTCCGTTGTCCGTTCGCAGTCCAGACCACACTCGCACGCGCCCGCGGCACCTCCGAAATATTATTTTATAAGTGGCATAAATATGTTCTTGGAATGGGTTGTAACTTGTCGTGCGGTCTTATTATAGTGTAGACAGAGCGCCTCCCAAGTTTCATCGCATTCGGAGTCCATTTGATAGCCCAACCGTTAAATATAGCGGTACCGCTGCCGGTACCTTCGTCAGATGTTTCAGTCTTTGAAACTGCCGCCGGGCCTCTCTCTCTCTTCTCTCGACTCAGCCCAACCTCTCTTCACAGCCCACCTAGGCCTGCCAACCCCCCCTCGCGATCAGATCCGTAGGATTACGATCGGAGGCTCCAAAACGCTCCAAAACCCCCCTCTAACCCTAGCCCCCTGCTATATATAGACCTCCTAGTCCATTTTGGGCAGCCCCTAGCCCCCCACCTACCTCTAGCCCTCTCCCTCCTCAATTTCCGCACCGGCCCTCTCCTCCTCTGCCACTTGGCGCTGCCCCCGCCGCCAGCCACCACCCAGCGCTGCCGCCAAGTCAGCCGCGCAGCCCCCGCGCCCACTCCCCGCCTTCCACGCGTCCCCATCACGCCCCTGCCCGCTCCCCATCGCCGCAGGCCCGCCCGGCCCAGGGCAGGCCCGTCCCCGGGCCGCCCCGAGCCCGAGCGCCCTCGCCTCGCCCCCACCTCGCTTCCCCGTGCCTGCGGCATCGGGCTGCTGCCGAGCGCTCCCCGCCGGCGCGCCGCCAGCGCCCCACCTCCGCCGTCTGGATCGCCTTCTCGCTGGCGTCACACCGCCCATCACCGCCCGGTGGCCGCCGGATCCCGCGCCCGCCGCCAGATCCCGTGCCCTGCCGCAGTTCACCGCCCGGGTCGCCGCAGCTCCTGCCAGGCCCCGCCACCGCCGGAACCGGGCGCCCCGAGGCCGATCCGTCCATCCCTGCCCTCGTTCCGGTCCCGCACGCCTCGCCGGAGCCCCATGCCGCCGTTTAGCACCGTCGGCCTCGTCGGAGGACGACGAGGCGCCAGATCCAGCTGCCCGTGGGCCACGTGGGCCGCCTTACGACCAAGGCCCGCTGCAGCCTCCCCGCCGACCCAACCCGTCCACCTCGCGACCTGGGCCAGGCCCGCTAGGTGAGCCCCTCCTATGTCCCGCTCTGGGAGTCATATACCTAAAATGCGCTCACTCTGTTTTCCCCCCTAAAAATTGCTAAGTCCCCAGAAACGCAAATTATGTTGCATTCTTTGACCTGCTGTAACTCCATGCATGCTGCTCCGTTTTGTGCGTGTAATATGTCAAATTGTTCGTCTCAACGAGTACTTCATTTCGTTCCATTGCATCATGTTTATTTGACTCCATCTTGATGCCTGAATCATCGTTGCAAGAGTGCTAGGTGATGTTGTCTGCTGCCTGTTAACAGAACTTGCTCATTTGTCATTTTTGCCATGATTGATGTGTGCATCCTATGAGGTTGATGTCTACATGTGGTTTGATCTATGCCATGCCATCTTTTTAGAGGTGCTTACCATGTATTTTTGTGATCAATGTGGTGACTAGAACAAGCATGCAAACTAGGCTTCATAATGTTGCTGTTTTTAGTCCCTGTTCTGCTGTTATTTTGATGCCATGTGAACTCGATGCTATAGAGAGATACAAGCATATTTTGAGATACTTCACTAACGATGTTTTGAACATATGGTTTTTCTGTAGCCATTAATTCCCCTGTTTGCAATTATGGAGTAGTCTTGCATGTCTTTTTCGTGCTCTACTTTTGCTACAAAATGTTTCCTGGCAGATTGTTTACATGTTATTCAATTTTGCCAAGGTTGTTGTAGTTGATCCTTGCATACTATGAACTTGTTCTTGCCTTGGTTTGTTTCATAAACATGTCTTCTTGCTGATGCTATGCTTATCTTGTCATGCAATGACTTGTGGTGAGTGAATCGAGCTTGTTAAGTAGTGTACTTGCTATTACTGTTTTGCTAGGCTGAATCTGTTATTTCGTGATGCTATGTAAACCTGCTGCTACAAGTCATTCTATGCATAATCTGGAGATGTTCACTAAGGGTGTTTTGTTATACATGTCACGCTCTATCCATCCATGCCCCTGGTTGCATTTATGGCTTGTTGCAGATTCTTGTTTTCTTGCTCCAAATTTGCTAAATAATGTTGCTGTCAGCCTGTTAACATTAAGTTCAGTTGTTGCCATGATTGTTGCTAGTGTTACATGTACCCTATGAACTTGCTATTGCCATGCTTAGCTTCGTAAACATGTATTCTTACTATTGGGTGCCTTGCCATGCCATTTATTGCTCTGTGATGAGTGCTACAAGCTCACCAACATGCCTACTTATTGTTGTTCCTGCCATGTATGAATCAGTATTATAACTTGCTATGTTTACATGGGTGCCATCATATCTTCTGATCCTTTTTGGCTCTTGGTCAGTAAGTGACTCTTGTTCTATGCAATTAGTAGATTCATTCCATGCCTTTGTTTGACATGATAAGTTCCTTTAACATGTTGTTTGATAGCTCTGAACATTGCAACCTGATGTTATTTTCTGCAAAGTCTGAACTGTTATTATTTGCAATCTCGCCATGTGTGTTTGAGCATGTTCTAGTGATTTCTGGAGATAGCTCAGTGTTCATGTTTTGTTATGCTTTACCTGTACATCATGCCCATTCCTTTTGTTTTCTTGTTGAGGTCCTGTAGCATGTTGTTTTGATGCTTGCAATATGCCTAGTTGCTGTTTTGGACAGATTTTTGCTATAACTTGTTTCATGTGTGTGTGTTGAACCGTTGCTCCGTTTTGAGTGTGCTCTATATGAAACTTGCTTGTTTTTTCATGTAGTTTCATATTATCTTGTTGCATCCATGTTTTGAGGTGTTTTCTTGATGTTTGTATGCATTTTCCATCAATGCCATGTTTAACTTGTTTTGCTCATATCTTCTAGGCCGTAGCTCCGAACTAAATGAACTTTATATGTAACTTGACTGGAATCTCGTGTAGATCATAATGGTGCATCTTAACTTGCTGTTTAACAACTTGAACATAATGTTTATTCAGATCTGGACCAATTTCAAAACTTGCATATGAGGACTTACCGGAATTGTTATATGTTGTTCCCGGCCTCATTTAAACTTGCTTTGATGTGTTGTTCTTGAATGCATCATCTCTTGCCATGAGTAGCTTCATGTAGTCTTGTCTTGCATCATGTTTGGTTGTGCATCTTGTCTTGCCTATGTGTGGTGTGTTTACCATGTTGTGTGCTTCTTCTCGATAGTTCCCGTTTCGTTACGATCATGAGGATTCGTTCATCTACGCTTGGTTCGGCTTCATCCGTTCGTCTTCTTCATGGACTTGTTCTTCTTACTTGCGGGATTTCAGGCAAGATGACCGCTACCCTGGATCTCACTACTATCATTGCTATGCTAGTTGCTTCGTTCTATCGCTATGATGCGCTACCTATCACCTGTTTATCAAGCCTCCCCAAATTGCCATGAACCTCTAACCTTTGACACCCTTCCTAGAAAACCATTGCTTGGCTATGTTACCGCTTTGCTCAACCCTCTTATAGCATTGCTAGTTGCAGGTGAAGTTGAAGATTGCTCCTTGGTGGACAGGATCATGTTGGGATATCACAATCTCTTATATTATTATTAATGCATCTATATATTTGCTAAAGGGTGGAAGGCTCGGCCTTATGCCTGGCGTTTTGTTCCACTCTTGCCACCCTAGTTTCCGTCATACCGGTGTTATGTTCCTAGATTTTGCGTTCCTTACGCGGTTGGGTGATTTATGGGACCCCCTTGATAGTTCGCTTTGAATAAAACTCCTCCAGCAAGGCCCAACCTTGGTTTTACCATTTGCCTCACCACCACCTACATTTCCCTTGGGAGTAATTAACCCAAGGGTCATCTTATTTTAGCCCCCCCGGGCCAATGCTTGTCTAAGTGTTGGTCCAAAGTAGAGCAACGTGCGGGACCATCCCTTGGCAACTTGGGTTACGTTGGTACCTGTACGCTTAGCTTATCCGGTGTTGCCCTGAGAACGAGATATGTGCAGCTCCTGTCGGGATTGTCGGCGCATCAGGCGGTCTTGCTGGTCCTGTTTTACCATTGTCGAAATGTCTTGTAAACCGGGATTCCGAGTCTGATCGGGTCTTCCTAGGAGAAGGTATATCCTTCGTTGATCGCGAGAGCTTATCATGGGCTAAGTTGGGACACCCCTGCAGGGTATAAACTTTCGAAAGCCATGCCTGCGGTTATAGGTAGATGGGAATTTGTTAATGTCCAGTTGTAGATAACTTGACACCAGATCTGAATTAAAACGCATCAACCGCGTGTGTAGCCGTGATGGTCTCTTCTCGGCGGAGTCCAGGAAGTGACCACCGTTTTTGGGTTATGTTTGACGTAAGTAGGAGTTCAAGATCACTTCTTGATCATTGCTAGCTTCACGACCGTTCCTTTGCTCTCTTCTCGCCCATATTGGCGTATGTTAGCCACCATATCATGCTTAGTCACTGCTGCAACCTCACCACTCTACCCCTTCCATTCCCTTTAAGCTTTGCTAGTCTTGATACCCATGGTAATGGGATTGCTGAGTCCTCGTGGCTCACAGATTACTACAACAACAGTTGCAGGTACAGGTTATGCGATGGTCATGACGCGAGAGCGATGCTTGCTTTGCGTTGAGTTCTTCTTCTACTTCTTCTTTGATCAGGGGATAGGTTCCAGGTCGGCAGCCTAGTTTAGCAGGGTGGATGTCGTTTGAGTTTCTGTTTGTGTTTCATCCGTAGTCGGATGTTGCTCTTGTGTATGTTGATGTTGTATTCGTGTGGCATTGTATGCCTTATGTATGTATCCCCATCTATTATGTAATGTTGATGTAATGATATCCACCTTCCAAAAGCGTTTCAATATGCGGGTCTATCCTTGGTGGGACCTTCGAGTTCCTTTTGGATAGGGTCGCTTATTGGGCGTGACAAGTTGGTATCACAGCCTCGACCGACCTTAGGAGCCCCCTTGATTGATCGTGTATTTTGGCCGTTGTCGAGTCTAGAAGAAAACCGTTTTCGGAGTCTAGTTATATCGGAGAGTAGGAATTCTTTTTACTCCTCAGCCCCTTCGTCACTTTGGTTAGGAATCTTGACGTAGGTGTTTTGAACTACTCCTCTTCCCTTCAAAATTTTCTTTAGGATCACGCAGTTGGTTTTCCGATCGTTGGTTCTGACCTCTTTGCATCCGGTGCATTTCTCGTCAAGTTGACTCGAGCCTCTTCATCTTTGCAAGTTCAATCCTTAGTTGTTTTCTTTTCCCACCCACCCACCCTTTTTCATCTCGGAACCGGAGTCCGTAATCGAGTATCCATCCTATTCGTGCGAAGCCTTTGCTTTCTTTCAACCGGTGTTTCTCTTCAAGATATTCGTCGGTTCTCCCTTCCAGTTGCCTTTGTTTTCCCGCCCTCCCACCCTCTTCTTCCCGGAGCCTGAGTCTGTTTCGTGCATCAATTTCATTCGTGTGGAGCCTCTTCAGTCTTCCCTCAATTGTTTCGACCGGTGAATTCTCGTCTCGTTTGACTTTCTTCATCTCTTTTTCCTCTCCGGTGGTTTCAATTCAAGTTTTTTTCGGGTTGATCACATTCTTTTCTTTGGATCAAGTGTTTTCCCTGCTCGTTCGTCTCTCGCCAGTTTATCCTTCCGGAGTATTCAAGTCATCTCAGGAGATTCGTGTGTGTTCGAATTAATTCGAGGTTGTCACCTCATTCAAATATTTCAATTGTTCTGGTGCATCATCTATCTGTTCAACAAATCCTTTTCAACAGTGTTTTTCTCTTTAGTGGGCCAACCCACAGGTCTTTTCCCAGGATCTTACCTGACTCTTCTAATTCCCCTAGAGTTATTTTTAAATTCTTTTCAAGTGTGACGTAAAAATGAATTTCATCAGTCACATGCCTTCTCCAAGTTCGCTTTCTAATTCTTTTCATTATTGGCTCAACCTCTTTGCTTTTCATTCTCCCGGAGCATCTCAGTAAATTTTGGTGGTGTTTCTCATCGTCATTTGAAGACTGAAGAAGAGTTTTTCCTCTAAATCTTGCCCGTTTCTCTCGAAGATTCACGATTCTAGCTTCTTGTTATCCTATCGAATTATTCTATTTGTCAGATATTCCTATTTTTACCCATCCGGAGTATGTCAGAAGTTCTTTTCCCGTTTCTTTTCACCGGAGGCCATCGTTCCAGAAGAATTCTTCGTCCTCATATTTCAGCTACCGTTATCCAATTATCACGGTGCTTCGTTCAAGTGTTCTTTAATCAGCTCATGTTCTCTTTGTTTTTTTTGCATCTAAATCCCCTCTAGCATAATTGTTCTTCTAATTCTTCCTGGTGATTCATTTTTTTTCGTCAGTCATTTTCGAATTCTTACGGTGGTTCGTTCAATATTCTTTTTCTTTGATTATCATTTCAATCCATTCGTTCTTTCAATCCTACCGGTGGTTCATGCAGACCTTCTCAAGTTTGCGATATGTCACTTCTCAATACTTTTCAAGAAGAATAAGTAGTATGCAAAAATCCATTGTTTGTCATCAATTTAATTTGATGAAGGATAAGCATACAATAAATCTTATTCTTATTGTGTTCAAGTAAATAAACTTTTTCTTCGGAGATTGTTCATGTTGAATAATTTCTCGATTCCAAGTTGTTCACCTTTTCTGTTCCCGGAGTTCAAATTTCCACAGCCATTTCGTCGGAACCTCCATCTAAATCATCGCAAGGCTCATCTTATTATTTCTTCCTTCATTCTATCTCATCATTCTTTTGTCACCGGAGTTCTTCATGGTGGTTCTTCATGATCTAATTCATTCTTCAAGAGTTCATCAAGATTCTTATTGGTGGAGCTCAAGTATCTTTCCTTCTTGCTTTTTGAAGTGCAATTAATTCTCCATTTTCTTTTTAAGTGGAGTTTTGCATTTCTTCGTTCTTCTCAGCTATCCAATCATTTCCGGTTGTGGCAGGTTATCACCTTATGATCTTGAGATGTTACCGATAAGACCAAAGCAAGCTTATTCTTTTCGTTGTTGATTTTCTCAACAACTCCGTTTAAACCTTCCTTCGAAAGATGCTTTCAATTTCATTCATCACACAAGTTGTCATTTTCTTCTTCGTTCTTTTCTTTAAACTCTTTCAATTCTTTCCGGAGGTTTTGTGTCATGTCTTCATCAAGTATCATTCCATCCTCTCTAGCTCGTGTTCTATTCCTTCCATTTTCAACCGGAGTGCTGCCTAAATCCTTTCAGTCTTATCCGTTTCTTATCCCGTTCTAACCGGAGTAGTTTCATAGTCTATCTGATTCCGTGAGCTTTCGATTCTCGTCATTCTCGTCGTTCCTCTATTCTTCTCAAGTGTTCTCGATTCTTTGCTTCTTCTCTTCAGTTCTTGCTTCACCTCATCCCTTTTTCCCTTCCGTCTCGGTCCTAAGATCTCGGGACGAGATCTCTTGTTAGTGGAGGAGTGTTGTAACGCTCCGGATTCGATGCGCCAGGTGTCTGCCAGTTAGTCGCCGTAGTTGCCATGTCATTTGCTTGCGTGTTGCATCTTGCCACGTCATCATCTGAATTTCATCTACATGTTTTTCAAAACTTGCATACGTTCGGGTCCTCCCGGTTCTCTCCGTTGTCCGTTCGGAGTCCAGACCACACTCGCACGCGCCCGCGGCACCTCCAAAATATTATTTTATAAGTGGCATAAAAATGTTCTCGGAATAGGTTGCAACTTGTCGTGCGGTCTTATTATAGTGTAGACAGAGCGCCTGCCAAGTTTCATCGCATTCGGAGTCCATTTGATAGCCCAACCGTTTAATATAGCGGTACCGTTGCCGCTACCTTCATCGGATGTTTCGGTCTTCGAAACTGCCGCCGGGCCTCTCTCTCTCTTCTCTCCACTCAGCCCAACCTCTCTTCACAGCCCACCTAGGCCTGCCAACCCCCCCTCGCGATCAGATCCGTCGAATTACGATCGGAGGCTCCAAAACCCCCCTCTAACCCTAGCCCCCTGCTATATATGGACCTCCTAGTCTATTTTGGGCAGCCCCTAGCCCCCCACCTACCTCTAGCCCTCTCCCTCCTCAATTTTCGCATCGGCCCTCTCCTCCTCTGCCACTTGGCACTGCCCCCGCCGCCAGCCACCACCCAGCGCCGCCGCCAAGTCAGCCGCGCCGCCCCCGCGTGGACTCCCCACCTTCCACGCATCCCCATCGTGCCCCTGCCCGCTCCCCGTCGCCGCAGGCCCGTGCGGCCCAGGGTAGGCCCGCCCCCGAGCCGCGCCGGGCCCGAGCGCCCTCGCCTCGCCCCCGCATCGCTTCCCCGTGCCCGCGGCATCGGGATGCTCTCGAGCGCTCCCCGCCGGCGCGCCGCCAGCACCCCACCTCTGCCGTCCGGATCGCCTTCTCGCCGGCGTCGTGCCGCCCATCGCCGCCTGGTGGCCGCCGGATGTCGTGCCCCGCCGTAGTTCGCCGCCCGGGTCACCGCAGCTCCTGCTGGGCCCCGCCGCCGCCTGAAACGGGCGCCTCGAGGCCGATCCGTCCATCCTTGCCCTCGTTCCGGTCCCGCGCGCCTCGCCAGAGCCCCGTGCCGCCGTTTAGCGCCGCTGGCCTCGTCGGAGGACGACGAGGCGCCAGATCCAGCTGCCCGTGGGCCACGTGGGCCGCCTTACGGCCAGGGCCCGCTGCAGCCTCCCAGCCGACCCAACCCGTCCACCTCGCGACCTAGGCCAGGCCCGCTAGGTGAGCCCCGCCTATGTCCCGCTGTAGGAGTCATATACCTAAAACACGCTCACTCTGTTTTTCCCCCTAAAAATTGCTAAGTCCCCAGAAATGCAAATTATGTTGCATCCTTTGACCTACTGTAACTCCATGCATGCTGCTCCATTTTGTGCGTGTAATATGTCAAATTGTTTGTATCAACGAGTACTTCATTTTGTTCCATTGCATCATGTTTATTTGAGTCCATCTTGATGCCTGAATCATCGTTGCAAGAGTGCTAGGTGATGTTGTCTGCTGCCTGTTAACAGAACTTGCTCATTTGTCATTTTTGCCATGATTGATGTGTGCATCCTATGAGGTTGATGTCTACATGTGTTTTGATCTATGCCATGCCATCTTTTCAGAGGTTCTTACCATGTATTTTTGTGATCAATGTGGTGACTAGAACAAGCATGCAAACTAGGCTTCGTAATGTTGCTGTTTTTAGTCTCTGTTCTGCTGTTATTTTGATGCCATGTAAACTTGATGCTACAGAGAGATCCAAGCATATTTTGAGATACTTCACTAAGGATGTTTTGAACATATGGTTTTTATCTAGCCATTAATGCCCCTGTTTGCAATTATGGAGTAGTCTAGCATGTCTTTTTCATGCTCTACTTTTGCTACAAAATGTTTCCTAGCAGATTGTTTACATGTTATTCAATTTTGCCAAGGTTGTCGTAGTTGATCCTTGCATGCTATAAACTTATTCTTGACTTGGTTTGTTTCATAAACATCTCTTCTTCCTGATGCTATGCTTATCTTGTCATGCAATGACTTGTGGTGAGTGAATCGAGCTTGTTAAGTAGTGTACTTGCTGTTACCGTTTTGCTAGGATAAATATGTTATTTCGTGATGCTATGTAAACCTGCTGCTACAAGTCATTCTATGCATAATCTGGAGATGTTCACTAAGGGTGTTTTGTTATACATGTCATGCTATATCCATGCCCCTGGTTACATTTATGGCTTGCCGTAGATTCTTGTTTTCTTGCTCCAAATTTGCTAAATAATGTTGCTGTCAGCCTCTTAACATTAAGTTCAGTTGTTGCCATGATTGTTGCTAGTGTTACGTGTACCCTATGAACTTGCTATTGCCATGCTTAGCTTCATAAACATGTATTCTTACTATTGGCTACCTTGCCATGCCATTTATTGCTCTGTGGTGAGTGCTACAAGCTCACCAACATGCCTACTTATTGTTGTTCCTGCCATGTATGAATCGGTATTATAACTTGCTATGTTTACATGGGTGCCATCATATCTTCTGATCCTTTTTGGCTCTTTGTCAGTAAGGGACTCTTGTTCTATGCAATTAGTAGATTCATTCCATTCCTTTTTTTGCCATGATAAGTTCCTGTATCATGTTGTTTGATAGCTCTGAACATTGCAACCTGATGTTATTTTCTGCAAAGTCCGAACTGTTATTATTTGCAATCTCGCCATGTGTGTTTGAGCATGTTCTAGTGATTTATGGAGATAGCTCAGTGTTCATGTTTTGTTATGCTTTACCTGTACATCATGCCCATGCCTTTTGTTTTCTTGTGGAGGTCCTGTAGCATGTTGTTTTGATGCTTGCAATATGCCTAGTTGCTGTTTTGGACAGATTGTTGCTATAACTTGTTTCATGTGTGTGTGTTGAACCGTTGCTCCGTTTTGAGTGTGCTCTATATGAAACTTGCTTGTTTTTGCATGTAGTTTCATATTATCTTGTTGCATCCATGTTTTGAGGTGTTTTCTTGATTTTTGTATGCATTTTGCATCAATTCCATGTTTAACATTTTTTGCTCATATCTTCTAGGCCGTAGCTCCGAACTAAATGAACTTTATATGTAACTTGACTAGAATCTCGTGTAGATCATAATGGTGCATCTTAACTTGCTGTTTAACAACTTGAACATAATGTTTATTCAGATCTGGACCAATTTCGAAAGTTGCATATGAGGACTTAGCGGAATTGTTATATGTTGTTCCCGGCCTCATCTAAACTTGCTTTGATGTGTTGTTCTTGAATGCATCATCTCTTGCCATGAGTAGCTTCATGTAGTCTTGTCTTGCATCATGTTTGGTTGTGCATCTTGTCTTGCCTCTGTGTGGTGTGTTTACCATGTTGTGTGCTTCTTCTCGATAGTTCCCGTTTCGTTGCGATCGTGAGGATTCATTCGTCTACGCTTGGTTCGGCTTCATCCGTTCGTCTTCTTCATGGACTCGTTCTTCTTCCTTGCGGGATTTCAGGCAAGATGACCGCTACCCTGGATCTCACTACTATCATTGCTATGCTAGTTGCTTCGTTCTATCGCTATGATGCGCTACCTATCACCTATTTATCAAGCCTCCCCAAATTGCCATGAACCTCTAACCTTTGACACCCTTCCTCGCAAACCATTGCCTGGCTATGTTACCGCTTTGCTCAGCCCTCTTATAGCATTGCTAGTTGCAGGTGAAGTTGAAGATTGCTCCTTGGTGGACAGGATCATGTTGGGATATCACAATATCTCTTATATTATTATTAATGCATCTATATACTTGGTAAAGGGTGGAAGGCTCGGCCTTATGCCTGACGTTTTGTTCCACTCTTGCTGCAACCTCACCACTTTGCCCCTTCCTTTCCCATTAAGCTTTGCTAGTCTTGATACCCATGGTAATGGGATTGCTGAGTCCTCGTGGCTCACAGATTACTACAACAACAGTTGCAGGTAAGGTTATGCGATGATCATGACGCGAGAGTGATGCTTGCTTTGCGTTGAGTTCTTCTTCTACTTCTTCTTTGATCAGGGGATAGGTTCCAGGTCGGCAGCCTGGTTTAGCAGTGTGGATGTCGTTCGAGTCTCTGTTTGTGTTTCATCCGTAGTCGGATGTTGCTCTTGTGTATGTTGATGTTGTATTCGTGTGGGATTGTATGCCTTATGTATGTATCCCCATCTATTATGTAATGTTGATGTAATGATATCCACCTTGCAAAAGCGTTTCAATATGCGGGTCTATCCTTGGTGGGACCTTTGAGTTCCTTTTGGATAGGGTTGCATATCGGGTGTGACACTTATGCCTGGTGTTTTGTTCCTCTCTTGCCGCCCTAGTTTCTGTCATACCGGTGTTATGTTCCTTGATTTTGCGTTCCTTACGCGGTTGGGTGATTTATGGGAACCCCTTGACAGTTCGCTTTGAATAAAACTCCTCCAGCAACGCCCAACCTTGGTTTTACCATTTGCCTCACCACCACCTATACCCTTCCCTTGGGTCGGCCAAACCGAGTGTCATCTTTATTTTAGACCCCCCGGGCTAGTGCTTCTCTAAGTGCTGGTCCGAACAGAGCTGCCTGCGGGGCCACCTGGGGGAAACTTGAGGGCTGGTTTTACTCGTAGCTAGTATCATCCGGTGTTGCCCTGAGAACGAGATATGTGCAGCTCCTATCGGGATGGTCGGCACATCGGGTGGCTTCGCTGGTCTTGTTTTACCATTGTCGAAATGCCTTGTAAACCACGATTCCGAGACTGATCAGGTCTTCCTGGGAGAAGGAATATCCTTCATTGACCATGAGAGCTTGTGATGGGCTAAGTTGGGACACCCCTGCAGGGTATAATCTTTCAAGAGCCGTGCCAGCGGTTATGTGGTAGATGGGAATTTGTTAACGTCCGGTTGTAGATAACTTGACACCAGATATGAATTAAAACACATCAACCGTGTGTGTAGCCGTGATGGTCTCTTTTCGGCGGATTCCGGGAAGTGAACATGGTTTTGGGTTATGTTTGACGTAAGTAGTTTCAGGATCACTTGTTGATCATTGTTAGCTTCACGACTACTCCTTTGCTTCTCTTCTCGCTCTTATTTGCGTATGTTAGCCACCATATGTTGCTTAGTCGCTGCTGCAACCTCACCACTTTGCCCCTTCCTTTCCCATTAAGCTTTGCTAGTCTTGATACCCATGGTAATGGGATTGCTGAGTCCTCGTGGCTCACAGACCAAATACGTCCCTAGTAAGCCTCTAGTTGACTAGCTTGTTGGTCAACAGATAGTCATGGTTTCCTGACTATGGACACTAGATGTCGTTGACAACGGGATCACATCATTAGGAGAATAATGTGATGGACAAGACCCAATCCTAAGCATAGCACAAGATCGTGTAGTTTGTTTTGCTAGAGCTTTTCCAATGTCAAGTATCTCTTCCTTAGAACATGAGATCGTGTAACTCCCAGATACCGTAGGAGTGCTTTGGGTGTACCAAACGTCACAACGTAACTGGGTGACTATAAAGGTGCACTACAGGTATCTCCGAAAGTGTCTGTTGGGTTAACACGTATCGAGACTGGGATTTGTCACTCCGTATGACAGAGAGGTATATCTGGGCCCACTCGGTAATGCATCATCATAATGAGCTCAAAGTGACCAAGTGTTTGGTCACGGCATCATGCATTATGGTACGAGTAAAGTGACTTGCCGGTAACGAGACTGAACGAGGTATTGGGATACCGACGATCGTGTCTCGGGCATGTAACGTACCGATTGACAAAGGGAATTGTATACGGGGTTGATTGAATCCTCGACATCGTGGTTCATCCAATGAGATCATCGAGGAGCATGTGGGAGCCAACATGAGTATCCAGATCCCGCTGTTGGTTATTGACCGGAGAGCCATCTCGGTCATGTCTGCATGTCTCCTGAACCCGTAGGGTCTACACACTTAAGGTTCGGTGACGCTAGGGTTATCAGGAAGACTTGTATGTGATTACCGAATGTTGTTTGGAGTCCCGGATGAGATCCCGGACGTCACGAGGAGTTCCGTAATGGTCCGGAGGTGAAGATTTATATATGGGAAGTTGTCATACGGACACTGGAATGTTTCGGGGGCAAATCAGTATTGTATCGGGGCCACCGGAGGGTTTCCGGGGGTCCACCGGGAGGGGCCACCCCTCTCGGAGGGCCTCATGGGCCTCAAGGGGCAGGGAACCAGCCCCTGGAGGTCTGGACGCCCCCCCTTGGGCCCATGCGCCTAGGCTTGGGGGGGGGAACCCTAGTGGGGGCGCCCCCTTGCTTGGGGGGCAAGCCCCCCTCCCTGGCCGCCGCCCCCCCTCTAGATCTCATCTAGAGGGGGCCGGCCCCCTTCCCCCTTCCCTATAAATAGAGGGGCGAGGGGAGGGCTGAACACCTGATCCAAGGCGCAGCCCCTCCCCTCCCCAACACCTCTCCTCCTCCGTTGAGTGCTTGGCGAAGCCCTGTCGGAGTACTGCCTCTCCACCATCATCACGCCGCCGTGCTGCTGCTGGAGCCTTCTTCCTCAACCTCTCCTCCCCCCTTGCTGGATCAAGAAGGAGGAGACGTCATCCGCTCCGTACGTGTGTTGAACGCGGAGGTGCTATCCGTTCAACACTTGGTCATCGGTGATTGGGATCACGGCGAGTACGACTCCATCATCCCCGTTCCCTTGAACGCTTCCGCACGCGATCTACAAGTGGTATGTAGATGCTTCCCTCTCCTATCACTCGTTGCTTAGATGAACTCATGGATGGATCTTGGTGAAACCATAGGAAAAAATTTAATTTTCTGCAACGTTCCCCAACAGTGGCATCATGAGATAGGTCTATGCGTAGTTCTCTATTGCATGAGTAGAACACAACTTTGTTGTGGGCGTAGATCTTGTCAACTTGCTTGCCACTACTAGTCTTATTTTGCTTCAGCGGTATTGTGGGATGAAGCGGCCCGGACCGACCTTACACGTACGCTTACGTGAGACAGGTTCCACCGACTGACATGCACTAGTTGCATAAGGTGGCTAGCAGTTGTCTGTCTCTCCCACTTTAGTTGGAGCGGATTCGATGAAAAGGGTCCTTATGAAGGGTAAATAGAAGTTGACAAAATCACGTTGTGGTTATTCGTAGGTAACAAAACATTCTTGCTAGAACCCAATTGCAGGCACGTAAAAGATGCAACAACAATTAGAGGACGTCTAACTTGTTTTTGCAGCAATTGTCATGTGATGTGATATGGCCAGAAGTTGTGATGAATGATGAATGATATATTATGATGTATGAGATCATGTTCTTGTAATAGGAATCACGACTTGCATGTCGATGAGTATGACAACCGGCAGGAGCCATAGGAGTTGTCTTTATTTTTGTATCACCTGCGTGTCATTGAAGAACGCCATGTAAATTACTTTACTTTATTGCTAAACGCGTTAGCCATAGAAGTAGAAGTAGTCGTTGGCGTGACAACTTCATGAAGACACGATGATGGAGATCATGGTGTCATGCCGGTGACGAAGATGATCATGGAGCCCCGAAGATGGAGATCGAAGGAGCTATATGATATTGGCCATATCATGTCACTACTTAATATAATTGCATGTGATGTTTATTATGTTTATGCATCTTGTTTACTTAGAACGACGGTAGTAAATAAGATGATCCCTTATAATAATTTCAAGAAAGTGTTCCCCCTAACTGTGCGTCGTTGCTAAAGTTTGTCGTTTTGAAGCACCACATGATGATCGGGTGTGATAGATCCTTACGTTCACATACAATGGGTGTAAGAAAGTTTTACACATGCAGAAACACTTAGGGTTAACTTGATGAGGCTAGCATGTACAGACATGGCCTCGGAACACAAGAGACCGAAAGGTCGAACATGAGTCGTATGGAAGATACGATCAACATGGAGATGTTCACCGATGATGACTAGTCCGTCTCACGTGATGATCGGACACGGCCTAGTCGACTCGGATCGTGTAGCACTTAGATAACTAGAGGGATGTCAATCTGAGTGGGAGTTCATTAAATAATTTTATTAGATGAACTTAATTATCATGAACTTAGTCTAAAGTCTTTGCAAAATATGTCTTGTAGATCAAATGGCCAACGCTCATGTCAACATGAACTTCAACGCGTTCCTAGAGAAAACCAAGCTGAAAGATGATGGCAGCAACTATTCGGACTGGGTCCGGAACCTTAGGATCATCCTCATAGCAGCCAAGAAAGATTATGTCCTAGATGCACCGCTAGGTGAAGCACCCATCCCAGAGAACCAAGACGTTATGAACACTTGGCAATCACATGCTGATGATTACTCCCTCGTTCAGTGCGGCATGCTTTACAGCTTGGAACCGGGGCTCCAAAAGTGTTTTGAGCGACACAGAGCATATGAGATGTTCGAGGAGCTGAAAATGGTTTATCTAGCTCATGCCCGGGTCGAGAGATATGAAGTCTCCGACAAGTTCTATAGTTGTAAGATGGAGGAAAACAGTTCTGTCAGTGAGCACATACTCAAAATGTCTGGGTTGCACAACCGCCTGTCCCAGCTGGAGATCAACCTCCCGGACGAGGCTACAAGAGCTTTGTGTTGCTCTACAATATGCAGGGGATGGTGAAGACCATTCCTAAAGTATTTTCAATGTTGAAGTCAGCAGAGGTTGAAATCAAGAAAGAACATCAAGTGTTCATGGTCAATAAGACCACTATGTTCAAGAAGGGCAAGGGTAAGAAGAACTTCAAGAAGGACGGCAAAGATGTTGCCGCGCCCGGTAAGCCAGTTGCCGGGAAGAAGTCAAAGAATGAAAGCAAGCCTGAGACTGAGTGCTTTTATTGCAAAGGGAAGGGTCACTGGAAGCGGAACTGCCCCAAATACTTAGCGGACAAGAAGGCCGGCAACACTAAAGGTATATTTGGTATACATGTAATTGATGTGTACATTACCAGCACTCGTAGTAACTCCTGGGTATTTGATACCGGTGCCGTTGCTCATATTTGTAACTCACAGCAGGAGCTGCGAAATAAGCGGAGACTGGCGAAGGACGAGGTGACGATGCACGTCGGGAATGGTTCCAAGGTCGATGTGATTGCCGTCGGCACGCTACCTCTACATTTACCTACGGGATTAGTTTTAAACCTCAATAATTGTTATTTAGTGCCAAGTTTGAGCATGAACATTGTATCTGGATCTCGTTTGATGCGAGATGGTACTCATTTAAATCCGAGAATAATGGTTGTTCTATTTATATGAGAGATTTGTTTTATGGTCATGCCCCGATGGTCAATGGTTTATTCTTAATGAATCTCGAACATAAGGTTACACATATTCATAGTGTGAATACCAAAAGATGTAAAGTTGATAACGATAGTCCCACATACTTGTGGCACTGCCGCCTTGGTCACATTGGTGTCAAGCGCATGAAGAAGCTCCATGCTGATGGACTTTTAGAGTCTCTCGATTATGAATCATTTGACACGTGCGAACCATGCCTCATGGGTAAAATGACCAAGACTCCGTTCTCTAGAACAATGGAGCGAGCAACCAACTTATTGGAAATCATACATACTGATGTGTGTGGTCCAATGAGCGTTGAGGCTCGCGGAGGATATCATTATGTTCTCACTCTCACCGATGACTTGAGTAGATATGGGTATGTCTACTTGATGAAACACAAGTCTGAGACCTTTGAAAAGTTCAAGGAATTTTAGAATGAAGTAGAGAATCAACGTGACCGAAAGATAAAATTCTTACGATCGGATCGTGGAGGAGAATATTGAAGTCACGAATTTGGTACACACTTAAGAATATGTGGAATCGTTTCACAACTGACGCCGCCTGGAACACCTCAGCGTAACGGTGTGTCCGAACATCGTAATCGCACTCTATTGGATATGGTGCGATCTATGATGTCTCTTACCAATTTACCGCTATCATTTTGGGGATACCCACTAGAGACAGCTACATTCACTTTAAATAGGGCACCGTCTAAATCCGTTGAGACGACACCGTATGAATTATGGTTTGGGAAGAAACCTAAGCTGTCGTTTCTAAAAGTTTGGGGATGCGATGCTTATGTCAAGACACTTCAACCTGAAAAGCTCTAACCCAAGTCAGAAAAATGCATCTTCATAGGATACTCTAAGGAAACCATTGTGTATACCTTCTACTTAAGATGCGAGGGCAAGATCTTTGTTGCCAAGAACGGATCCTTTCTGGAAAAGGAGTTTCTCTCGAAAGGAGTAAGTGGGAGGAAAGTAGAACTCGATGAAGTACTACCTCTTGAACCGGAAAATGTTCCTGTTATGCCTACACCGACTGGAGAGGAAATTAATGATGATGATCAAGGTACTTCGGATCAAGTTGCTACTGAACTTCGTAGGTCCACAAGGACACGTTCCACACCAGAGTGGTATGGCAACCCTGTCCTGGAAATCATGTTGTTAGACAACGGTGAACCTTCGAACTATGAAGAAGGTATGGCGGGCCCAGATTCCAACAAATGGCTAGAAGCCATGCAATCCGAGATAGAATCCATGTATGAAAACAAAGTATGGACTTTGACTGACTTGCCCGATGATCGGCGAGCGATAGAAAACAAATGGATCTTTAAGAAGAAGACGGACGCGGATGGTAATGTCACCATCTATAAAGCTCGACTTGTCGCTAAGGGTTATCGGCAAGTTCAAGGGATTGACTACGATGAGACTTTCTCTCCTGTAGCGAAGCTTATATCCGTCTGAATCATGTTAGCAATTGCCGCATACTATGATTATGAAATATGGCAGATGGACGTCAAAACGGCATTCCTTAACGGTTATCTTAAGGAAGAGTTGTATATGATGCAGCCGGAAGGTTTTGTCGATCCTAAGAATGCTAACAAAGTATGCAAGCTCTAGCGATCCATTTATGGGCTGGTGCAAGCATCTCGGAGTTGGAACATTCGCTTTGATGAGATGATCAAAGCGTTTGGGTTTATGCAGACTTATGGAGAAGCCCGCGTTTACAAGAAAGTGAGTGGGAGCTCTGTAGCATTTCTCATATTATATGTAGATGACATACTTTTGATGGGAAATGATATAAAATTCTTGGACAACATTAAGGCCTACTTGAATAAGTGTTTTTCAATGAAGGACTTTGGAGAAGCTGCTTACATATTAGGCATCAAAATCAATAGGGATAGATCGAGACGCCTCATAGGTCTTTCACGAAGCACATACCTTGATAAGATTTTGAAGAAGTTCAAAATGGATTAGTCCAAGAAAGGGTTCTTGCCTATATTGCAAGGTGTGAGATTGAGCTCGGCTCAATGCCCGACCACGGAAAAAGATAAAGAAGAGATGAGCGTCATCCCCTATGCCTCAGCCATAGGATCTATTATGTATGTCATGCTGTGTACCAGACCTGATGTAAACCTTGAAGTAAGTTTGGTAGGAAGGTACCAAAGTAATCCCGGCAAGGAACACTGAACAGGTGTCAAGAATATCCTGAAATACCTGAAAAGGACAAAGGACATGTTTCCCGTTTATGGAGGTGACGAAGAGCTCGTCGTAAAGTGTTACGTCGACGCTAGCTTCACACAGATCTGGATGACTCTAAGTCACAAACCGAATACATGTATATGTTGAATGGTGGAGCAGTAAGCTGGTGCAGCTGCAAGCAGAGCGTCATGGCGGGATCTACATGTGAAGCGGAGTACATGGCAGCCTCGGAGGCAGCGCATGAAGCAATTTGGGTGAAGGAGTTCATCACCGACCTAGGAGTCATACCCAATGCGTCGGGGCCGATCAAACTCTTCTGTGACAACACTGGAGCTATTGCCCTTGCCAAGGAGCCCAGGTTTCACAAGAAGACCAGGCACATGAAGCGTCGTTTCAACTCCATCCTTGAAAATGTTCAAGATGTAGACATAGATATTTGCAAAGTACATACAGATCTGAATGTCGTAGATCCGTTGACTAAACCTCTTCCGCGAGCAAAACATGATCAACACCAGAACTCTATGGGTGTTTGATTCATCACAATGTAACTAGATTATTGACTCTAGTGCAAGTGAGAGACTGTTGGAAATATGCCCCAGAGGCAATAATAAAAGGATTATTATTATATTTCCTTGTTCATGATAATTGTCTTTTATTCATGCTATAATTGTATTATCCGGAAATCGTAATACACGTGTGAATACTTAGACCAAATACGTCCCTAGTAAGCCTCTAGTTGACTAGCTCGTTGGTCAACAGATAGTCATGGTTTCCTGAGTATGGACATTAGATCTCGTTAACAACGGGATCACATCATTAGGAGAATAATGTGATGGACAAGACCCGATCCTAAGCATAACACAAGATCGTGTAGTTCATTTTGCTAGAGCTTTTCAAATGTCAAGTATCTCTTCCTTAGACCATGAGATCGTGTAACTCCCGAATACCGTAGGAGTGCTTTGGGTGTACCAAACGTCACAACGTAACTGGGTGACTATAAAGGTGCACTACAGGTATCTCCGAAAGTGTCTGTTGGGTTAACACGGATCGAGACTGGGATTTGTCACTCCGTATGACGGAGAGGTATCTCTGGGCCCACTCGGTAATGCATCATCATAATGAGCTCAAAGTGACCAAGTGTTTCGTCACGGGATCATGCATTACGGTATGAGTAAAGTGACTTGCCGGTAACTAGACTGAACGAGGTATTGGGATACCGACGATCGAGTCTCAGGCATGTAACGTACCGATTGACAAAGGGAATTGTATACGGGGTTGATTGAATCCTCGACATCGTGGTTCATCCGATGAGATCATCGAGGAGCATGTGGGAGCCAACATGGGTATCCAGATCCCGCTGTTGGTTATTAACCGTAGAGCCATCTCGGTCATGTCTGCATGTCTCCCGAACCCGTAGGGTCTACCCACTTAAGGTTCGGTGATGCTAGGGTTATTAGGAAGACTTGTATGTGATTACCGAATGTTGTTCGGAGTCCCGGATGAGATCCTGGACGTCACGAGGAGTTCCGGAATGGTCCGGAGGTGAAGATTTATATATGGGAAGTTGTCATACGGACACCGGAATGTTTCGGGGGCATATCGGTATTGTACCGGGGCCGCCAGAGGGGTTTCGGGGGTCCACCGGGAGGGTCCACCCCTCTCGGAGGGCCTCATGGGCCGCAAGGGGCAGGGAACCAGCCCCTAGAGGGCTGGGCGCGCCCCCCTCTTGGGCCCATGCGCCTAGGGTTGGGGGGGAACTCTAGTGGGGGCGACCCCTTGCTTGGGGGGCAAGCCCCCCTCCCTGGCCGCCGCCCCCCCTCTAGATCTCATCTAGAGGGGGCCGGCCCCCTTCCCCCTTCCCCTATAAATAGAGGGGCGAGGGGAGGGCTGAACACCTGATCCAAGGTGCAGCCCCTCCCCTCCGCAACACCTCTCCTCCTCCGTTGAGTGCTTGGCGAAGCCCTGTCGGAGTACTGCCTCTCCACCATCATCACGCCGTCGTGCTGCTGCTAGAGCCTTCTTCCTCAACCTCTCCTCCCCCCTTTCTAGATCAAGAAGGAGGAGACGTCATCCGCTCCGTACGTGTGTTGAACGCGGAGGTGTTGTCCGTTCAGCACTTGGTCATCGGTGATTTGGATCACGGCGAGTACGACTCCATCATCCCCGTTCCCTTGAACGCTTCCGCACACGATCTACATGTGGTATGTAGATGCTTACCTCTCCTATCACTCGTTGCTTAGATGAACTCATGGATGGATCTTGGTGAAACTGTAGGAACATTTTTAATTTTCTGCAATGTTCCCCAACATGCTCTTCTATCCTTAGTGGGACCTTCGAGTTCCTTTAGGATAGGGTCGCATATTGGGCGTGACAAGTTGGTATTAGAGCGTCGACCGACCTTAGGAGCCCCCTTGATTGATCGTGTAGTTTGGCCGTTGTCGAGTCTAGAAGAAAACTATTTTCGGAGTCTAGTTATATCGGAGAGTAGGAATTCTTTTTACTCCTCAGCCCCTTCGTCGCTGTGGTGAGGAATCTTGACGTAGGTGTTTTGAATTTCTTCTCTTACCGTTCTAATTTTTCTTTAGGTTCACGCAGTTAGTTTTTCGTTCATTGGTTCTCATCTCTTTTCATCCGGTGCATTTCTCGTCAAGTTGACTCGAGCCTCTTCATTTTTGCCAAGTTCAATCCTCAGGTGTCTTCTTTTGCCAACCACCCACCTTTTTTCTTCTTGGAGCCGGAGTCCGTAATCGAGTATCCATCCTACTCCTGCGAAGTCTTTGCTTTATTTCCTCAATGATTTCAACCGGTGTTTTCTCTTCAAGATATTCGTCGGTTTCCCCTTCCAAGTTGCCTTTGTTTTCCCGCCCTCCCACCCTCTTCTTCCCGGAGCCTGAGTCTCTTTCGAGCATCAATTTCATTCGTGCGGAGCCTCTTCAGTCTTCCATCAATTATTTCAACCCGTGAATTTCTCGTCTCGTTTGTCATTCTCCAACTCTTTTTATTTTCCGGTGGACTCAATTGAAGTTTTTCTTGGGTTGTTCATATTCTTTTCCTTGGATCAAGTGTTCTCCCTGTTCGTTTGCCTCTCGCCAGTTTATCCTTCCGGAGTGCTCAAGACATCTCAGGAGATTCGTCTGTGTTCCAATTAATTCGAGGTTGGCACCTCATTCAAATATTTTAATTGTTCCGGTGCTACATCTATCTCTTCAACAATCCTTTTCAACGGTGTTTTCTTTTAGTGGGCCCTAACCCACAGGTCTTTTCCCAGGATCTTACCTGACTCTTCTAATTTCCTCGGAGTTATTCTCAATTCTTTTCAAGTGTGATGTAAGAATGGATCCCATCAGTCAGATGCCTTTCCAAGATCAATTTTGAATCATTTTCATCGTTGCCTCAACCTCTCCATTTTTCGTTTCCACGGAGTGCCTTAACAATTTTGGTGGTGTTTATCGTCATCATTTGAAGATTGAAGAAGAGTTTTTCCTCTAAATCTTGCCCGTTCCCCCAAAGATTCGTGGTTCTAGCGTCATGTTATTCTCTTGAATTATTCCATTTGTCAGATATTCCTTTTTTTACCCATCCGGAGTATGTCAGAAGTTGTTTTCAGTTTCTTTTCACCGGAGGCCATCATTCCAGAAGAATTCTTTGTCCTCACATTTCAGCTACCGTTATCCTATTATCCCGGTGCTTCGTTCAAGTGTTCTTTAATCAGCTCATGATCTCTTTGTTCTTTTGCATCTAAATCCCCTCAAGCTTATTTGTTCTTCTAATTCTTCCCGGTGATTCATTCTCTTTCGTCAGTCATTTCGGAATTCTAACGATGGTTCTTTCAAATTCTTTTTCTTTGATTATCATATTGATTCATTCGTTCTTTCCAATCCTACCGGTGGTTCATGAAGACTTTCTCAAGTTTTGCACCATATACCCCCCCCCCTTAATCCTTTTCAACAAGAATAAGTTGCATGCCAAGTCCGTTGCTTGTCATCAATTAAATTTGATAAGGATAAGCATAACGTAATTCTTATTCTTATTTCATCATCGTCAAGTAATATCTTTTCTTCGGAGTTTGTTCGTGATGAATAAACTCTAGTTCCAAGTGTTTTCATATTTTATTTTCCGGAGTTCAATTTCCTCGGCCATTTCATCGGAACCTCCATCTAAATCATCACAAGGCTCATCTTATTCTTTCTTCCTTCATTCTATCTCATCATCTTTTTGTCACTGGAGTTCTTCATGGTGATTCTTCATGATTTAATTCATTCTTTCAAGTGTTCATCAAGATTCTTGTTGGAGGAGCTTAAGTGTTATTCTTCTTCCATCTCGAAGTGCAATTAATTCTCCGTATTCTTCTGAAGTGGAGTTCTGCATTTTCTTCGTTCCGCTCAGCTATTCAGACTTTTGGTTGTGGTATAATTTCACCTCAAGTTTTGAGTTGTTTTTTTGATAAGTTCGTATCAAGCTTATTCTTTTGTTGTTGATTTTCTCAACAACTCCGTTCAACCTTTCCTCTAAGGACGCTATCAAATTCATTCGTCGTGAAAGTTCTTGTTCTTCCATCCGTTCTTTTCATTCCATTCTTTCAATTCTTCCGGAGGCTTTGCGTTGTTCATCTCATCAAGTGCCATCCCATCTTGTGGAGTTCATGTTTTTTCCTTCCATTTACAGCCGGAGTGCTGTCCAAATTCTTCCATTCTTATTCCTTTCCTGTCTTGTTCTAACCGGAGTGGTTTCAGAGTCTATCTTGTTTCCATGAGCTTTTGATTCTCGTCATATTCGCCGTTCATCTTTTCTACCCTAGTGCTATCGACTTTTTTCATCTTCTCTCTTGCATTCTTACTTCACCTCTTCCTCTTTCTCTTCCGTCTTGTTCCTAAGATCTCGGGATGAGATCTCTTGTTAGTGGAAGAGAGTTGTAACGCCCCGGAGCCGATGCTCCAGATGCCTTCCTTTATTTTAGTTGTTGTCGTGTGTTTATTATGTTTGTTGCATTATCATAGTTGTGTTGCATATTTCATTCCTATATGTTGTTGCCATGTTCATGATGAATGCCATTGCCATATTTTGCTCCTGCATCATGTTCATATTTTATTATATTGCATTGTGCCATCCTTGTTTGCTTGCCATGGTCATCGACTTGCTTTGTTCTATGCTTCATGATGTGATTTTGCCTATGTCATTTTGTTGCATTTGCATCATGATCATCCTTGTAGTGTGCATATTCTTCGTGTGCACATTTGTTGTGTGCTTGTTATCTTTGTGAACTCCTTCTCCTCATCTTCTTTGTTGTTCCATCTTGCCCTTCCATCTAAACCATCATCAAGTGCAACACCCCATCACTAGCCTCTTCCTTCCAATTCTCACACATTCATTGCAAGTAGCATTTTCCTGTCCCAGTAAAATGTTCGATTATTTTCTGTAAATCTTACATCATGCCTGCACCCTCTCTGTCAAGTTGCAGCTCTTTGCAAGTTGTTTTGGTTGGGCTAGAATGTATCAAGTTTGAATGAAATTCAAACTTGTTTTAAATTTCTGTCTGTAAAAATATCCAAACCAATTTTAATTAATTATCCATTATACGCAACCCAACATCACCTGCAGCCCAGCCGCCGGCAAGGCCTCTCTCCTGCGCTTCCTTTGCTCCCGTGGATGTCCCTTTCCACGTGGACAACCACACCGGGCCCGCATCCCAGTCTCCCTTCGCTACTGTTCTTCCTCCTCCCTCGCTCTTTACCCTCTCACAGCAAAACCGACGAGCCAGGCGCACATGGACACCGTGGCCGAGCCAGCTCGCCTCGCCCTCCTATAAAACCAGCAGCCCTCGCCCTAGGGATCCTCCTCCTGCCTCTTTTCCCCTCCGCGCCGCTTCCACAGGTAAGGGGCACCCACGCACCTGCTTCCCCGCCTCCAGGAGCCATGGCCTCCCCTTCGTCATCTTCTCGCTCGAGAACACTGCCCCAGACCCATACTGACGACGAGCCGCACGCAAGGATCGCCAAGTCCGGCTACCTCCCCGTCGTCCTCTTCCTCCCCTGCTTCACAGGCAGCACCTTCCCTCGTCGCTTCCGCTCGTCCCCGACACCGATCGACTCCAACAACACCCCCATGGTGAAGTCCCAATCCTTCCCATCTCCCTCTCTGGTCTCGTTTCTCTGCATAGCCATCGTCCGCGCATCGCGGGTTCCGGCCGCCACGGCCGTGACCTCGAGTTCGTGCTCGTGCACGTTGCTGCAAAACTCCTCTGTTTTGCCCTGCTTCGGCATGCACGCGACACCGGCGAGCAATAGTCGCTTGCTCCCGCGCTCAAATGTCGTTCCCGCACGCCCGCAGCTCGCCCACAAGTCGAGTCATGCTCGCCCAGCTCTTGCCACCACTGCATCATCATGCCGCACTGCACCTGAGAGGAGCATGAGCTCTTGCTCAAGCGTTAGCACGTGCACGCCCTATAGCTGCTACCTTCATAGTTTTCCGCAAGCCCGCTGCTGTCCGGTAGCTTGAATCCCCGCTGTTTTGCTCGCTTTCACCGCCGGCGAGCATTGCCGTGAGCCCTGGCTTTGAAGGCTCGACATTCTGTTGCTGGCTTAATAAACTAGCTTCCTTCGTGTTACATAAACGCGTCCTAGCTGGGCTGGTCAGCGCGCCAGTTTCTCTCAGAAAGGTACTGGGTTCGAATCCCAGCAGGCCCAATTTTTGCTCTGTTTCCTTTTATTTTTCTGCACACTCACACTCATCCATTTCGGGCCAGGTCCATCTTGGGCATTGCACAGTGCATTACATTCGGCCCGTAGACATTTTTTCCATTCTATGATTTTGTCACATATCCAGTGCATTCATATTTTCAGAAATGCCATTAAAAATTGCATTGCTCATATCTAAATATCCATGCATCCAAATGAAACATGTCATATATGTAAAATGCTTAGAATTTCATGTACTTTTACAATATCCAACTTTCATTCATGTTATAATATTTAAAACTGTTGTTTGCATAAATTTGCTAAAATGCCATGTTAAAATGATTTATTTCATAACTATTTAACCGTAGCTCCGAATTTAATAAACTTTATATGTAAATGGGATGGAAAAATGCCTAGTTTAACATGGTGCACTTCATTTTGCTGTTTGACATCACGAAAATTGTGTTTGGGGCAGAACAGTACCAAATCCACAATACGCATATGAGCTTTTTCTGGAATTGTTGTTTGTTGTTTCCGGCCTCATTTAAACTTGCTTTGATGTGTTGTTCTTGTTTGCATCATCTCTTCCCATGAGTAGCTTCATGTAGTCTTGTCTTGCATCATACTTGGTTGAGCATCATGTCATGTATATGTGTTGTGTGTTTACCATGTTGTGTGCTTCTTCTCGATAGTTCCCGTTTCGTTGCGATCATGAGGATTCGTTCGTCTACGCTTGGTTCGTCTTCGTGGCTTCATCTTCTTCGTGGAATCGTTCTTCTTCCTAGCGGGATTTCAGGCAAGATGACCGTCACCTTGGATCTCACTACTATCATTGTTATGCTAGTTGCTTCGTTCTATCACTTTGCTGTGCTACCTATCACTTGTTCTTCAAGCCTCCCAATTTTCCATGTCAGCCTCTAACCTTTTCACCCTTCCTAGCAAACCATTACTTGGCTATGTTACCGCTTTGCTCAGCCCCTCTTATAGCGTTGTTAGTTGCAGGTGAACTTGAAGATTGCTCCAAGGAGGACATGATTATGGTTGGGATATCACAATATCTCTTATTTAATTAATGCATCTATATACTTGGTAAAGGGTGGAAGACTCGGCCTTATGACTGGTGTTTTGTTCCACTCTTGCCGCCGTAGTTTCTGTCATACCGGTGTTATGTTCCTTGATTTTGCGTTCCTTACGCGGTTGGGTGATTTATGGGACCCCCTTGACAGTTCTCTTTGAATAAAACTCCTCCAGAAAGGCCCAACCTTGGTTTTACCATTTGCCTCACCACCACCTCTACCCTTCACTTGGATCGACCAACCCGAGGGTCATCTTTATTTTAGCCCCCCCGGGCCAGTTCTTCTCTAAGTGCTGGTTCGAACCGAGCTGCCTGCAGGGCCACCTCGGGGAAACTTGAGGGCTGGTTTTACTCGTAGCTAGTCTCATCCGATGTTGCCCTGAGAACGAGATATGTGCAGCTCCTATCGAGATTCTCGGCACATCGGGCGGCTTTGCTGGTCTTGTTTTACCATTGTCGAAATGCCTTGTAAACCGGGATTCCGAGACTGATCGGGTATTCCTGGGAGAAGGAATATCCTTCGTTGACCGTGAGAGCTTGTGATGGGCTAAGTTTGGACACCCGTGCAGGGTATAAACTTTCGAGAGCCCGGGGTTATGTGGCAGATGGGAATTTGTTAACGTCTGGTTGTAGATAACTTGACACCAGATAGGAATTAAAACGCATCAACCGTGTGTGTAGCCGTGATGGTCTCTTTTCGACGGAGTTCGGGAAGTGAACATAGTTTTGGGCTATGTTTGACGTAAGTAGTTTCAGGATCAGTTCTTGATCATTGTTAGCTTCAGGACTGTTCTGTTGCTTCTCTTCTCGCTCTTATTTGCGTATGTTAGCCACCATATCATGCTTAGTCGTTGCTACAACCTCACCACTTTGGCCCTTCCTTTCCCATTAAGCTTTGCTAGTCTTGATACCCATGGTAATGGGATTGCTAAGTCCTCGTGGCTCACATATTACTACAACAATAGTTGCAGGTACAGGTTATGTGATGATCATGATGCGAGAGCGATGTTTGCTTGTGTTGGAGTTCTTCTTTTGCTTCTTCTTCGATCAGGGGATAGGTTCCAGGTCGGCAGCCTAGGCTAGCAGGGTGGATGTCATTTGAGTTTCTGTTTGTGTTTCATCCGTAGTTGGATGGTGCTTTTATGTAAGATGATGTTGTATTCGTGTTGCATTGTATGCCTTTTGTATGTATCCATATCTTTTATGTAATGTCGATGTAATGATATCCACCTTGCAAAAGCGTCTCCAATATGCGCTTCTATCCTTAGTGGGACCTTCGAGTTCCTTTAGGATAGGGTCGCATATTGGGCGTGACACTTGCATACGATGCTAAAGGAATTTCTTCCCACTTTGAACATTCAACATTACCATCCATGCTCTCATAAAACTATTAGTGAGTTTAATCAAAATCCATGCTTCGTCCGTTTTTTAAACTTTTGTAGTGTCTTCTAATTTTTGTAATGGTTAATTTTAATAGCTCTCATACTTTCATTGTAAATTATAATAAGAGGTGTGTTCAAATTGTATACTTTTACAATGAATGAATGTTACAATTTCTTTTAAAGTAATATGGCAATATGTCCTATGAGGGATCTATAGCACGACCTGCCCAACTGCACCTGGCGTTCACCGATGAGGTGGATGAGATGCGGAGCTGTCCGTGTGCGGTGACGACGGGAAGATGTCAGTGAGGTATGGGTGCCCCGGCCAGTGCGAGGAGGAATGAGTGGACGTGCCAGCAAACACGAGGACGTAGAAGAAGCGCCAAACCACAGCGTCGGGTGCCGCCGCCTTGGGTTCAACTTCGACGGTGTAATGAAGGGGCTGCAGCCTGGCAGAAGGTGCTTCTACAAGGTAGTGATATGGTGAACTGTGGCTACTAAAACTAATTTTGTGCTAACGTTGTGATCTGAGAGTTTGATTTCCTAATAAACAAAGATAATATTTCGATTCAAACATTCTTTTGCATTTGTGGTTTTAAGAAACAAATGAAACTATAAGATGATTTTACTATTGGATTGAGCAAAATTAGTTTTTTACTGAAATAGATTTTTACATGGAAAAATAATTCATTTAAATAGACACCTAATCAGAATATGCTCTATTTATGTATATTTTGCAACCCTGCATTTAGATTTAGGGTTACTTGGTTAATATTTTGAAATAAAAATCTCACTCTAAGAGGTTATTATCTAGAACTTCATATCAGGGTGTGGCCCTCTAGGCAGGAAGGCATGGATTCAATGGCATCAATTTTCCATCGTAAATATAATCATCAGCTTTATGATCAGAAGACTAGATGACTATTGTAAATTAGCATCCTCTTTTGCAGTGGGAGTTATTTTGTATTGCAGCTCAAAACAGGTAAACATCACTTCTCCTTTGAGGAGGTGCATTGTGCTCATCGATAAGTTTTGCACCGAAAATTTTCTCATTGAGTTTTGCTACATTTGGTATTGTTCGATATGCTATCTAATATATAGTGTGTGCTCCCACTTTAGTTGATCAATTGTTTTTCACTTAGCAGCGGGTGATTGATGGACCAACTATGCAAGTAATGTCCTTAATTTTAGAGAAGATGCAAAACCGAGAACATGCACGAGCTTGCATCCTTGCCGGCAGTGTAGCTTTCTGGACCATATATTCTGCTGGGAGAAGTTTCAATGACCAATAGAATCTTTGATTTATTCTTTCAGGCAAAAGTAATCGTCTATTACCCATGTCAGGTTTCGGCTCAAATTGTGGTGCTTCTATTCTATGCAATTTATTTCCTGCTGATGCTATGTTCTGGCATTCCTTATGTTTTATGCTTTATGTGTGTATTAGTGCTAATAAGAACTATTTTTTACCAATGGTAAATCTACCTTTTCCCCATCATGTGACTTAAAGCTAATCTATTCATGGTTAGTTTTCCTTCTTGTACAACAAAGATGATCTCATTTCGGTATAGTTTTCCTTCTCTTTCTTTTACAGTAACATAGATCATGCTCACAATGGTCGCAACTTGTAAACAAAGATGAAACGTGCATATAGATCTCTCAAGCATGGAATATTTTTCCAAGGTGACAATTTTTTTACATGACTTTAAATCTGAGGACACCTTTGGTTGGCTCTATTTGCTGTATAGTATAAGCTATATCTGAATATACCTTTTGGATGCTTATACCATATCTGATGGCCCTGGATAAGTTATATCTGAAGATACCTTTGGCGACCCCTTTCTAGGTTCATTGGTGAATAATAGCGGAAAAAAAACTCAAATGAAACCATGAGACGACATAGAGGAACACTACTTGGGGCAGTACAACGTCATAGTGGTCGCTTTGTTGAGAGGTGAGCAAATACATGAAGCCAACAGAGCAACTGGGTGGGTGATGACTAGCTCTGATTTACTTCGATGTCTTAGTGCTCAGTTTATCTTTTCTGAACAATTTTGTCTTGCTCTTGCAATTATCACACTTTAATGTGAGAGCAGATCCCACAAGAATTATCAGTGTTTGTGTTTAAGAGAGCCATAAGGTTTATCCATATCATAGGGAGGCATTGAGTTACGTACGGAGACAACCATCATGCCATGAAAGAGAAGCTATTGAAGGAATCTGGGCACGCGGCGGCCGCACCTTTGCAACTGCTGGTAGTGGTGCCGGCGGAACCTGCTGTTGCTGCACAACCGGGGCCGCCTGTCGCGGTAAGCGGTGCTCCTGCTTTGGGTGTTGTCTGTCTGTTGATTGATTTGGGTGTGATAGTTTGCTGCTCAAGTTTGCTCTGCGGTTAGGTGCATAATTGCATCGGTGTGCTTGTTTTCTCTGACCGTATAGCTGCAAGAGCGTTGCACTAGCAGCAAACTCTGCCATATTTCAGTAGTTCAGTGTCATTTCCTGTTGTCTTTGTAATTCATGTAGTTGGTTATGCCACAACCTTATCATTCCCACATACATTGCTCTTCGCCAAGCATTTTCTTTTCATATAGTGTATGCTGAACATTTGAGCAGTGCTCTTTGTGTTTAACATCTAGTTTATTATACTATTCAAATCAGGCACACCCTGCAGAAAATGACCCAGAGGATCCATCACAGCCAAATTGGTTTAATGTTGTTATCTAGAAAATTGTGCACCTTTACATCGTAACGACTGATGACATTATTTGACTCCATATTGCCCATGCACCGAGTTCTGACTCTATTCAAATTGCCAGAGTAAACATAGTAGCAATGAAGAACATCTTAATTATGTACCAGATGCTGATCAATATGACACTGATGATTCTTTTATTGATGATGATGCTGAATAGGTTGGTTGCTCAATTCTACTTAGTCCTATCTTATATATATGAGAACAACCATATGGTTCTTTTGTCTTTTTTCTGATCTGATTGATGTGCACTGCACTAATAAACTTCGACTTGCTGTGTATATTGTGGTGTAATCATGCAGAGATGATATAATATTGTTAATACAATAAACTCTTTGCTTACTCACGATTATATTCCCATCTTCACCGTCATTGTGCACTTGGTTTTTGCTATCCGTTATATCTTCCTGAACTCTTAGTTTAATGACTTGAATGAAACCATGACACGACATAGAGGAACACTATTTGGGGCGATACAACGTTATAGTGGTCACTTTTTTGAGAGGTGAGTAGATACATGATGCCAACTGAGCAACTGGGTGGGTGAATCATGACTAGCTCATTTATTTCTATGTTTTGGTGCTCAATTTATTTTTTCTAAACGATTATTTGTCCTGCTCTTGCAATTCTCACACTTTAATGTGAGAGAAGATCCCACATGAATCATTATTTATTCTTCAGCAAGGCAGACAAGGGGACTACATGGAGCAACGACACCAGAATTTAATTATGCATTTGCTTTAGCCAAGATAACTGAATCCCACGCGACTTTTCAAACATGTGGATTATGTTATGGTTCATGTTGCCATGCACGGGCAATTAAATACAAAGGGGCAATTATTCCTTACTAGGGATAGTGAGATGGGGAAAGGGAAGAGAGACAACGCGTGGAGTTCGTCTTGCAACGGCAGTGTCTTCTTTTTCTGAGAGCGTGCGTGTTTGTGTATGCATGTCCTTATGTTTGGGCCAAGCCCAAATAGTGCAAAAAAAATTACAAATAAAATATAAATAAAAACCAAAAAATTCTTAAAAAAACATCTGTTAAAAAATGTTCCATTTTAGAGAAATGTTCCAATTTAGTAAAAGATTAACTATTCTTAAAGAAGTGTTCCATTTTTTATGTAAACATTAACTTTTATTAAAAATAAGAAAATTTCCACGTTTAATATTATCACCGACATTTATTAAAATTGGATATAAAAAATGATGGACAATGGCTTATGAAGAAGGTTTTTTCCTAAGCTTTTTTGGAATACATGCACGGGCAGCTTGCAGCAGGTTGTGTCCCTTCGTTTAAGCCTCATTTTATTTTTTCCTGAACACTTTATTTGTTGCTCAATAATGTTTTGAGGAATACTACATGCTTTTTTGGCACATGCAACAGGTTGTGTCTCTTTTTCGCCCGGTGCAACGCATGGGCATTTGTACTAGTCACTTTTAGATCTTCATCATTATTATCAAAATCTTTCGGTTTAGCGGCCATCTTATTGACTAAGGTGGCTTGTTTATCCAAAATTTGGCCTACTAAATTTTCAAGATGAGCAAACTGAGATTTCAAACCATAATTCCTTCGACATATCTTCAAGCTCTTTATTCATGTACTCCATAAAACTTTTTTGTTCTTTAAGCTCGTTTCTGAAGAAATTATTATGCTCAAATTGCAAAGACATAAAGCTTCTAACATTGTTTTCAATTTCTTCCAACCACCTAAGGTGAGGATCAACGCTTTTTGGCAGAGCCATCAAAGCAACCAGGCACACTAACACACAAGAACACAAGAAGCAAACGAAAAGAGGCGAACGGAAGAGGGGCGAACAAAAGGCAAAGGTTTTCAAAAATCGTTTTAGATGTGGGGGAGAGGAAAACGAGAGGCAAATGGGAAATAATGTAATACGAGGGAGAAAAGTTTATGATGGGTACTTGGTATGTCTTGACTTGGCGTAGATTTCCCCGGCAACGGCGCCAGAAATCCTTCTTGCTACCTCTTGAGCATGCGTTGGTTTTCCCTTGAAGAGGAAAGGGTGATGCAGCAAAGTAGCGTAAGTATTTCCCTCAGTTTTTGAGAACCAAGGTATCAATCCAGTAGGAAACGACACAGAAGTCACCTATTACCTGCACAAACAATCAAGAACCTTGCAACCAACGCAATAAAGGGGTTGTCAATCCCTTCACGGTCACTCGCAAAAGTGAGATCTAATAAAGATAGCAAAGTAAATATTTTTAATATTTTTGTTGTATAGATTGGAAAGTAAAGATTACAAAATGGTAAACAGGGTGCGATGTAAATAAAAGAGATGTAATATGATAGAAAAGAGACCCGGGGGCCATAGGTTTTACTAGTGGCTTCTCTCAAGATAGCATGTATTAAGGTGGGTGAACAAATTACTGCTGAGCAATTGATAGAAGAGCACATAATTATGAAGACATCGAAGGCAATGATCAAGAACATAGGCATCACGTCCGTGTCAAGTAGACCGAAATGATTCTGCATCTACTACTATGACTCCACACATTGACCGCTATCCAGCATGCATCTAGAGTATTAAGTTCATAAGAACGGAGTAACGCATTAAGCAAGATAACATGATGTAGAGCAATAAAATCAAGCAATATGATATAAACCCCATCTTTTTATCCTCGATGGCAATATTATAATACGTGCATTGCTGCCCCTACTATCACTGGGAAAGGACACCGCAAGATTGAACCCAAAGCTAAGCGCTTCTCCCATTGCAAGAAAGATAATTCGAAGAGACTTGCAAAGATATCAAATCATGCATATAAGAATTCAGAGAAGAACCAAATAATATTCATAGATAATCAAGTTCATAAATCCACAATTCATCGGATCTTTGCAAACACACTACAAAAGAGTATTACATCGAATAGATCTCCAAGAACATCAAGGTGAACTTTGTATTGAGAATCAAAGAGAGAGAAGAATTCATCTAGCTAATAACAATGGACCTGAAGGTCTGTGGTAAACTACTCACGCTTCATGGGAGAGGCAATGGTGTTGATGTAGAAGCCCTCCATGATTGATTCCCCCTCCGGCAGATCGCCGGAAAAGGCCCCAAGATGGGATCTCACGGGTACAGAAGTTTGCGGCCGTGGAAAAGTGGTTTTGTGGCTCCCCTTGACGTTTCTAGGGTATAAGAGTATATATAGGCGAAAGAAGTACGTCGGTGGACCTGCGAGAGGCCCACGAGGGTGGGGGTGCGTCCTCCTGCCTCGTGGCCTCCTCGTAGAGTCACAGACTTCAACTCCAAGTCTTCTGGATTGCTTTTGGTCCAAGAAAGATCCTCGTGAAGGTTTCATTCCGTTTGGACTCCGTTTGATATTCCTTTTCTGCAAAAATCTAAAATAAGGAAAAAACAGAAACTGGCACTGGGCCTCCGGTTAATAGCTTAGTCCCAAAAATAATATAAAACAGCATATTAAAGCCCATTAAACATCCAAAGCAGATAATATAATAGCATGGAACAATCAAAAATTATAGATTCGTTGGAGACGTATCAGGGTCGTGTGGGAAGGACCCCCTATCGCCCACACTCACTTGGCGACGGTTCCATATGCCGTCACAGAAAGGGGTTTAAAACCATTTGTATAGCACCGATGCGTAGCAGTGAACCCCATAGACTGGGTAAGTTTATTGTTTCATCATCATTGCTTTACCTCTTTAACAAGGGGTGCTAACCCTTCTAACCGTCCTTTGAAATAGACATGGAGGAAGGTAGTAAAAAACATTCACTGCCCCTCCGCTCCTCCAGAGGATCATGCTCGCACCAAAGACCCTAGCTTCCGTGAGGATCCGCATATATTTGTGGAATTTGATGATGGGGTCTATTATCAAGCGAGTCTTGACGGCTCAGAAGTGGCTATCACGGGCGACTTCCCTGGTTTTTACTCTTTCGTTAAGGTAAGTGTTCGAAAATCATATTGAAAAAGAGGACCCCTTGTTCGTACCTCACCCCTAATACCAAACCATGTCTTATAGGATCGGTGTTCAGCGAGCCGGACCCAATTAAGGGCAGCCCCAAGACAGGCAGTATGTTCACGGGGCGAGTGTTCAAAACGAAAACAGATCGGGAGCGCCACTGATCCTCCTCCATCATCAAATAGGTATAACTCTTTAATATATGCCTTGGCATAAGGTAAAATTGTCTTTTTCCTCCCCCTTTTATCATCTCAGGAGAGGTACACGATGAATCATACCCAAGATCCCGGCCAGCCGAGCTGCGGCCAATCCGGCGCCGAACTCGTCAATTAAGACCGGGGCTCATACGGAGGCGGCACCGACTCATCCACCTCATGAGGATTTAGATGACATATCTGTCACCAATTCCGAAGTGGAGAGTGCGATGCATCGATGCCTAAAAGAGGCCCTACACACCCTGACTTTCTCTGAGCAGGAATTTACCGCCCTTAGCACCATGGACGCATATATCCGAGCTGCCCGGGATGGATTCATTGGAGTTACTCGCCTGTTCTCAAAGCATATAAAAGTGAAAATTTGTGCAAATGTAATAGATATGTGCCAGTAGCCCCCGAGACTTGAAGCGGTACAGACTAACCGTTTTAAGGATCGTTATGACCGCAGGTCCTTAAAGAGAAGAACAACATGCTGTCCCAAGAGATTGAAGCAAGTCGGGCACAGCTGAATACGGCCTCCTTCGAACTAGAGCAAATGAAGAAAAGTCCAATGACCACCAGCGAACGGAAAAAACTGGAGGAGAAAACGAACAACCAAACCGAAGAGATAAGGAGCTTAAAGGCTCAGTTATCGGCCGTGCAAGAAGAGAACATAAAATTAGAAGGCGGCATATTCGGTATGTCCTTTGAACTATCTAGGGGACGCATCTAATAATGCTATCCTTGCAGGTCTGCTAACCGAGAGTCCCGAAGAAGAAGTGTCCATATCTCAACATGACGTTCTAAAGGGACTGTCTAGAGTGCATGAGCGGGCCCGAAAAGCGATGAAGAGTACGGTTAAAGCCCTATGGTCGTCCGATGCCCCTCCAGAAAGCATGGAGGGGTTGGCGAACCTATTCAAAGGTCCCCGTCGCCGGTTCGAGCTATGGAAGTCGTTAGCATGCCAGGAAGGTGCGGGAGAGGCGTGGGCGATGGTGAAGACACGCTACACTGGACTTGATCCAAACCATATGGCCTGAGTTGGACCTCGGGGACGAGAAGGAAGAGAAATTCTTGTGAACTTACTATATGATTAGGTGATGATAGCTGCGAAATATTCACAAGAAGACTGTAGGCTAGATAGCCTTATAGAGGGCATAGAGAAAGAGTAGGCGTTCAATTCTATGTAACAATGTACTTTATCATCGAACTTTATCTCCGGCTGAACTTGTAAATTTTTTTCATCGCAGGCCTTCGGCTTCAACCTCCAAACCAAGAAGTTGGAGTGTTTTCAGATACTATGTTGCATAAGAAATATTTAATATGTCCGGAAACCAGGCAATTCGGTCATATTGCTCAAACAGGCAAAATGTTTTCGGGGAGTTATGTTATATTACTGCTTAACATCAGAAACATCTTCCAAGGAAAATAGTTCCGTTAGGGGTTCCTTTCCTTGGGTCGACATGCTGAATTATCCATGCCTAGGCTTGTATACAAATTATGGGCAGCCTATTCCGTATTTATTGCAAACCAAAAACAGTACATCATTGTTTGCCGACCAATTATTCCCTTGAGAATGCTAGCTTTCGGCTTCACCCGTCTGTGGTACACATCCGGATAACCCGGTTGTAACAATTGCAGAGGTACTCCCTTTACACCCTAGCGGAACAATCGGGAATGTAGGGTATTAGCACAGGAGCGAGGCAACCCAGCTTGGCAAAAACTTAAGCCATAGAGGTGCATATAATGCCCAAAGATGTATAAAACAATCAACATAGACCATGTAAGCTATAAGCCTTTAATAATAAGCTCCGTTAGAGAAGCCGCCAATTATAGTGGGGTGCATACATTTAAATATGTATACCCCTAATTGTGCGGCAGATCTGAACATACCTTGGGATATAAAAAGGAAAAAACAAAAAAGGAGAGGAGAAGGAAATAACCTAATCAAAGTAAAACATAAAGAGGCCGAACTATGCATAAAATCTTCGGAGCCGAGCGGCATTACATGGGTTCGGCTCAAGGCGATTATCCACTTCATTACAAAGGCGATAGGCTCCTCCTGTAAGGACTTCATCTACGATGAAGGCGCCCTCCCATTTTTGTTTGAGCTTGTCCTTTTTCTTTTCCAGGAGGCATAAAACAAGTTCTCCGACATTGTATGTCTTAGCCCGCACTTCTCTGCTTTGGTATCGCCTGGCCTGTTGTTGATAAAATGCGGAACGAGCCTTTGCAATGTCGCGCTCCTCTTGGAGTCCGTCTAGGTCATCCTGCCATACACCATAAAGAAGCATGTGTATCCGGTCGTTCGATTGGGCGTGGTCCGCAGCCCCCAGAGTACGGAATTGAGTTCCTCAACCTAGTTCTTATCTTATTCCCGTAAGGAGCACACCAGTTTGGCCTTAATGCCACTCATGATCAAACCATTGGCCTGTTCAACTTGGCCGTTTGTTTGAGGGTGGTATACGGTTGCATAGTCGAGTTTAATGCCCAACTTAGTGCACCAGGTTTTCACCTCTTCAGCTATAAAATTGGATCCATTATCAATGATGATACTGTGCGGGACACCATAACGGTGTACCACGCTGGATATAAAGTCAATCACTGGCCCTGCTTCACCTGTTTTTTACTAGTGTGGCCTCTATCCATTTAGTGAATTTATCTACCATCACCAGCAAATATTTCTTTTTGTGGCTTCCCCCTTTATGGGTACCGACCAAATCAAGCCCCCAGACCGCAAAGGGCCAGGTGATGGGGATTGTTCTTAAGGCAATGGGAGGCATATGACTTTTGTTGGCAAAAAGCTGACAGCCCACACAACGTTGGACAAGAGCTTGTGCGTCTGGTCGGGTCATTGGCCAGAAAAAACCTGTTGTGAAATCTTTGCTTATGAGGGCCCAAGCTACAACATGATGACCGCCCAGACCATCATGTGTTTTCACCAGGAGTTGTCGTCCCTCCTCTTCAGAGATGCACCTTTGGAGGACTCCGATAGTGCTCTTTTTGTACAGTTCACCCTCGTGCACTTTGTAAGCTTTAGAGCACTGAACTATGCATCAGGCTTCAGTCTGATCATTGGGGAGCTCCTGCCTATTAAGGTAGGCCAGGAAGGGTTCGGTCCATGGAGCGATAACAGCCATGATCTCATGAGTAGAGGGTGTTATTTCTATATCCGACCCCCGAACGGTGTCTGCATTGTGTTCGGCTGCCGGGCGTGTGACCAGGTCCATACTAGATTCTCTTCTCTCACCCTGCCATAATACGGATGGCTTAAAGGGCCTTTCCACAAAGGTGTTAGGTGGGACAGGGTCGCGCTTAGCGCCCATGTGAGCGAGGATGTCGGCTGCCTGGTTACTGGTCTCGAGCCACATGATGGAATCAAGTCCCTCGAACCGAGCTAATATTTTTAATATGGCGTTTTGATATGCCGCCATTTTTGGTTCTTTTGCATCGAAATCTCCATTGACCTGGGGTATTGCGAGGTTTGAATCGCCGTGCACCTCGACCGTTTTATACCCATTGAGACAGCCATGCGAAAACCGTGTAGAAGCGCCTCGTATTCGGCTGCATTATTGGAGTCCATATACATGATTTGTAACATGTAGCGGACTATGTCCCTAGTGGGGGATGTCAGGATGATGCAAGCCCCCAGTCCGGCTAGCATTTTGGAGCCGTCGAAGTGCATAATCCCATTGGAGTATGAACTATACTCTTTAGGGAGTTCGGCTTCCGTCCATTCAGCGACAAAGTCAGCTAGCACCTGAGATTTAATAGCCCGGTGTGGCTTGTTTGTTATTTCAAACAGTAGAAGTTCCATGGCCCATTTGGCTATGCGGGCAGTGGCATCCCTGTTGTTGATTATGTCGTTAAGTGGTACTTCCGATGCCACTGTGATCGAACACTCTTGAAAATAGTGTCATATTTATCGGGATGCCATGAAGACTGTATAGGCTACCTTTTGGTAGTGGGGGTATCAGGATTTGCATGGTGTGAGGACCTCCGATACATAATAAACTGGTTTTTGGTTGGGGAATTTATGTCCCTCTTCCCCTCGTTCAACGAGGAGTACGACACTGACTACCTGGTTAGTTTCAGAGATATAAAGCAACATGGGCTCACTGAGGGAGTCCTGGATTAGGGAGTATCCGGACAGTCGGACTGTGTACAATGTCCGGACTATTGAAGCGTGAAGATACAAGACTCAAGACTTCGGCCTGTGTCCGGATGGGACTCTCCTTTGCGTGGAAGGCAAGCTTGGTGATCCGGATATTATATTTCCTTCCTTGTAACCGACTCCATGTAAACCCTAGCCCTCTCCGGTGTCTATATAAACCAGAGAGGTTGGTCCTTAGAAGGCCGATCACAATTACAATCATACCATCATAGGCTAGCTCTTAGGGTTTAGCCCCTACGATCTCGTCGTAGATCTATTCTTGTACTATCCATATCATCAATATTAATCAAGCAGGAAGTAGGGTTTTACCACCATCGAGAGGGCCTGAAAATGGGTAAACATCTGTGTCCCTTGCTTCCTGTTACCATCAGCCTTGACGCACAGATCAGGACCCCCTACCCGAGATCCGCAGGTTTTGACACCGACATTGGTGCTTTCATTGAGAGTTCCTTTGTGTCATCATCTCAAAGCTCGATGGCTCCTTCAATCATCAACGACACGGTCCAGGGTGAGGCTTTTCTCCCCGAACAGATCTTCGTGTTCGGCGGCTTCGCCCCGCGGGCCAATTAGCTTAGCCATCTAGAGCAGATCGGCAGCTACGCCCCTGGCCATCAGATCAGGCTCGGAAACCTGAACTACATGGAAGACGTCCGTGGAGACTTGATCTTCGACGGATTCGAGCCTATGCCAGGAGCACCGGATAGTCACGACAGGCATGGCCTAGACCTGCTATCAGACAGCGCTTGCGATATCACCCCTGCGGTAGCCCTGGACTCTAATCCGGGGCAGGTTGCGTTGCCCAAGGACGGAGGGATGGACCCCGCCCCACATGTCGAACCCTCATTGGCGGTAGAGCCAACCACGAGCCTCACTTCTGGGGAGGCCTGTGACTTCGGACCCCCGGACTCGTATCCGGTTGTAGGTTCCTATTTGCGCACTCCTGAGCCAGTCGAGCCTGGTTGGGGTCCGTTAATGGAGTTCACCGCTACGTACAGCTTCCAGCACTCACCCTATGGCGACATGCTGAACTCATTAAAAACTCTCTCTTTGACTGAAAATTCTGGGCCGAACTATGTCCGGCTCAAGTGGGAAGCAGGCGATGAAGAAATTCGTTACCCACCCACCACCCACTTCATAGCCACGATTGATGATTTAACCAACGTGCTTGACTTCGACTCCGAAGGCATTGACGGTATGGACGACGATGCAGGAGAAGATTCAGAATGTATGGGGTGCCGGACTTCCGCCTTTTCATACGACATATACATGGTGGATATGCCCAAGGAGGACGACGGTGATAATCCGGAAGATAAAACCGTCGGGCAAAAGCCAAAGTGACGGCACAGATGCCGTTCCAAGTCCAGCAACAGTGAAAATATCAGAAAGAGCGCCAGAAGAATTGATACTCCGGTTAACCCTGAAGGCAACAATGACCATACGGAACCAGCGATGGAGCAGGACGAACCAGGTCACACCGAACACAGTTCGGAGCAGATGCCCGAGGACAATGATCCAGAGGGACGAGTTCATCAAACCGGCCCAGGACAAGAAGACAGTCCGGACGATGATGCATTCATCATTCCGGAAGAACGCGTGGAACGAGATAACCTCCACAGAAAGCTTATGGCCACATCGAGAAGTCTGAAGAAGCAGAAGAAACGGCTTAAAGCCGCATAGGAAACACTCAACCGCAGATGGAGCAAAGTGCTAGACACTGAAGAAAGATACAGCGACGGACACTATACAAAGAGCTACCCAAAACGCAAGCTACTGCCAGAATTCGACGACGAGGCTGTTCCACCAAAGAGTGACACAACCAGGAGGCCAGACGTACCACTTCATAACTACAACAACAGCCGACGGCATGCCACAGCACGTCCAGATACAGAGGGGCTGCTCACCCCCTGTGCTTTACCGAAGAGGTACTGGACCATGAATTCCCAAAGGGCTTTAAACCTATGAACATAGAGGCACATGACGGAATGACAGACCCAGGGGTCTGGATCGAGGACTTTATCCTGCATATACACATGGCTCGTGGGGATGATCTCCACGCCATCAAATACCTCCCCCTCAAACTGAAGGGACCATCTCGGCACTGGTTGAAAAGCCTCCCCGAAAATTCAATTGGGAGTTGGGAGGAACTCGAAGACGCTTTAAGGGCCAATTTTCAAGGGACTTATGTCCAGCCTCCGGATGCTGACGATTTAAGTCACATAGTCCAACAGCCCGGAGAGTCCGCCTGCAAGCTTTGGAACAGATTCCTCACTAAGAAGAATCAAATTGTTGATTGTCCTCATGCCGAAACCTTAGCGGCATTCAAACATAGCATCCGTGACGAGTGGCTTGCCAGACACCTCGGACAAGAAAAGGCAATGACAATGGCAGCCCTAACAAGCCTTATGACCCGCTTTTGCGGGTGAAGATAGCTGGCTAGACCGTGAAGGCACCAGCGACCCCAGCACATCCGAAATAAGGGATGGCAACGGGAAGCCACGGCGTAATAAAAACAAACGCCAAAACAAGGAAGAGAGCCCGGATAACACAACGGTTAATGCCGGATTCAGGGGCTCTCGACCTAATCAGCAAAATAAGCCATCTAAAGGCAGTAAAGAGGGACCATCCGGTCTGAACAGAGTCCTGGACAGACTATGCAAAATTCATGGCACCCCTGACAAACCTGCGAACCACACGCACAGAGAGTGCAGGGTCTTCAAGCAGTCCGGCAAACTAAACGCCGAACACAAGGGAAGGGAAACACCAAGTGAAGACGAGGATGAACCTCGCCATCCGAACACTGGGGGACAAAAAAAATTCCCGCCAGAGGTTAAAACAGTGAACATGATCCACGCGACTCGCACATCCGTGAGAAGGCACGCACGGGCGCATAAAGACGCACGCGATATAGAGCCCATCCTACCCACACCTAACTACCGGATGTCTTACCCGGTCACCTTCGATCACCTGGATGGCCGAACTAGTATTCGGCGCGAAGGATTAGATGCCTTGGTGCTTGACCCAATAATCGACGGATACCATCTCACCCACTTCCTCATGGATGGCGGAAGTAGTCTCAATTTAATATATGAGGACATTGTCCGCAGGATGGGGATAGATCCATACAGAATTAGTAAAAGCAACATCACCTTTGAAGGGGTGATACCAGGTGTTGAAGCCCGCAGCAAGGGCTCCGTCATACTGGAGGTAACATTCGGCTTTCCAGGAAACTCCAGAAGCAAAGAACTACTCTTCATCATAGCACCCTTCCAAAGCAACTATCATGCATTGCTTGGAAGAACGGCCTTCGCCCGCTTCAACACATTGCCGCACTATGGCTATCTCACACTCAAGATGCCCGATCCACGTGGCATCATCACTGTTAGTGGAATAACAGAGCACTCTTCATGTGTAGAGGAACACGCGACGGCCCTAGTGACCGGACTATAAGCGACCTCTAATATCATAAAACACGACTGGTCGTTAAGACCACAGACACGGTTAGACGAGTCCGGTAGCCCAGATAAAATAAACCAGGGCACTGTATACATAATCCCATAGCGGATACCAGGGGCTATTAACACTTAATAAAGCCCCACATTTGGCTCAACCTTATCGGCATGCCAACATCTTACACTTTTAATATCAATCGCATACTTATATTGCACTCTCCTATGAGTTTTCTTTTTTTCCACAGACAACGTTCGTGCGATACCCTTCCAGGATACGGCACAACGGAGACAAAGGCGCAAACATGCAGCAGGGCCCCGTTCAACAGGTTTCTTTTTAGATTAAGCCCCTGTGTAAACCTTTTCTATTGCCTCTTGTTGTTTAACCATCCCATGGGTTCCATACCAACAGAGGATACTGCCGTTTTTTGAATTTGGCCACGACAGATTAACGCACATACCTGGAAACACAGGGTTTATAATGAATGGGCATTCTTGAGCTCATCATCTGTTATAAAGTCCGAATACCTCCGGGAGTGTTCGGCGTCACGAGTTTGGCCTTATATCAGCTCTGAATCATGTCTTTGGTCAAATGTTGGGTTTGCCCGGCTCCTGGGTTTGCCGCCTTACAATCCGTTGTTATCGGCTAAGGTAGCCAAAGGAGAACTACTGTGAGCACCTCAGTAGAGAAAGCCGAAAACTGACTGTCATGATGCAGCGAGAGACTATTCAACCACTCGACGACTCACCGGAATCTCTAGGATACCTCCGCATTAACGAAGGGCCATTTCCCGGCCAGGTACATACACGCCCGTATTCGGATGCACGTGAAGGTACCAGGGGCTACATAGTAGCCCCAATGTTAGAATCCCGCGGCTAAGCGAAAGTGTTACAGCTATATAGTCTGGTTGCCTAGTTCGACGTGCAATCACCTCCTTAATGGACCAAGATGTTGGATCAAGTGTGATTAAGCATATTTTTTGCGAACACCCCCGCATTGTATGCGTGGGGGATGAAGCCAACGACTGCTAACTTTCGGATTACATATATATAAACGGACGCACAGGGGATACAATCATATTTTCAGGCAAACAATATAAATATAGCCTTATAATCAAAATAAACATTGTTTTTACAATGATTCGACTCATCACTCAAACAAGACATTCTTCGAGCACTGTGCCTCTATTAGGCGGGCACCCTCTGTGACCTGCGCCAAGTAGTGCTCGGCCGGATATTGGCCACCCACCGAATCCTCGGCCGCTATAATGGTGGCATCCATATTTGTCCAATAGGCTTTAACGCGGGCAAGAGCCATCCGTGCACCTTCTATGCACGCTAACCTTCTCATGGCATCGATCCGGGGCACGGCCCCAAGGAATTGTTGCACCAAGCCAAAGTAACTGTCCGGCTTAGGCCCCTTAGGCCAAAGATGGTCTATTACAAACCGCATTGCAAGCCCGGACAGCCTGTGGAGCTCCGTTACAGCAGCCATCTTGTCACTTAACGGCAGCGGGCGAGTGGGACAGCCTGTGGAGCTCGGCTACTACAATAGCATTTTTTAACTCAACAGCCATTTCGGATATCTTTTCCTCGCTTCGACGATGAGCAGCCTGTTCGGCCCTCAATTCCTCGGCCGCCTTTAGGGCAGCCGCATTGCTCACCCGAGCTTGTTCCTTGGCTAGAGCAAGTTCCGCCCTCAGGGCCTCCACGGCAGCAGCACCATCTGCAGTCCAAACATATTACATTAATATATGCCACCTTCATATTTTCCTATACAAAGGAAGACAGGGCACATACCTTGTGATTTATCCAGCCGCTCATTCACCAGCGTGATATCAGCATCAATCGACCCAATTTTCCTCGTCAGTTCGGCAACTTCAACGGACAGGCCGGCGGCCGGACCCACAGGTACCTGCACATATTTACAACACAAATTATTGGTTTATGATCCCCCATTTGCCGCCTAGGGCGGGCAACCAGAGTCTCAGGGGCTACTATCTATATGGTGTATTCTTCACTACATACCTCAAAGCCTCTGAGGAGGCTTGTAAATGCTCCATTCAAACCACCGGTAGCGGATGAAATCTTCTGGAGCACCGTGCTCATGAATGAGCGGTGATCCTCCGAGAGCGCAGAACATTCCAGTAAGTCCGTCAGTACGTCCGACCAGACATTGAACTGCGCCGGACCCTTCCCATCGCCACTCATGGGAGCCAAACGCCCCGGGCTCAGGGGGCTGACGCATTGACTTCCGGCTTCGGCATATCCGGACTCCTCCGTGACGACACCTCGGTGTCGCCCGCTTCATGAGCCGGAGAGGTAGGTGGGGTATCGCTCTCCATCATCTCCGCAGGAAGATCCACCGAAGACGAACTCTGTCAAGAAGAGATGCTAGCGGGACTGCAAAAAACCAATCCTGGTTATTGATCTAGGAGAAGCAAAGTAGCTTCGAATTAACGATTGACTTACAGCTCGGTGGAGGGCTGGTCCGTTGGTGGGCATAACGCGGTGAGGATGCCCGTCGCGGCAGAGCCCCTTGGTGATACCTTCTTCCCTAGTTTAGGCATCTACGACTCCAAGTCTTCGAAGGTGGACCTCTTCTTCCTGCGCGGGGAGGAGGCCTTAGCCTCCCCTCCCCGACTATCCTCCTTGGGGGAGGTAACAATTCCCCCGGTTCAGATGCGTAGCGTGTGGGGTTCGGTTTCTTCGTTCTTCCCCTTGTCTTTCCCCGAGGGCATTCTGCTGAGTACCCGGTCGAGCATCTTGGCCATGGTAGGGGCGGGCAAGCCTTCGGGAAGTGTCGCCGGACACCTGATTCTCTCCGCCTTGCTAAGACATTCCTGGCTGCGGATGATTTTCAAAATAAACAATTATGACAAATACAAAATAGGGTGTCCGGTATAAAGGCTACTTACTTGGGTATCTAGGCGATTGCAGCTTAGGCCCGCATCCTCGGTGGTGTCCGGGCACTCTACTTTCTGTCCAAAGAATAATTTGCACATCTCTTCGAGCTTCAAGCCGAAGAAGTGCTTGAGAGTCCGCGGACCCTCCAGATTGAACTCCCACATCCGGAGAGGCCGGCGTTGGCACAGCAACATCCGTCGGATTAACATCACTTGCATTATGCTTACGAGGTTGATGTCCCTCTCAAGAAGCTCCCGGATGCAATTCTGCACTACTGGCACATCACCAGCGAGCCTCCAATTCTGTCCTACGTATGTCCAAGACGCCAACTGTGACGGAGGGCCCGATCGGAACTCGGGGGCAGCCACCCACTTTGTGCCTCTGGGATCCATGACATAAAACCACCTCTGTTGCCATACATCGGATACTTCTGGGAAAGAACCCTCTGGCCATGGGGCATCGGCATTCCTGCTTATTATGGCACCTCCGCACTCCACATGTCACCCCTCGATCATCTTCGGCTTCACATTGAAGGTCTTGAGCCATAAGCCGAAGTGTGGGGTGACGTGGAGAAAACCCTCACACACGATAATGAACGACGAGATATGGAGGATAGCGTCTGGAGCCAGATCATGAAAATCCAACCCATAATAGAACATGAGCCCCCTCACAAAGGGATCGAGGGTGAAGTCCAAGCCGCGGAGGAAGTGCGGGACAAAAACGATGCACTCATTAGGCTCCGGTGTGGGGATGACCTGCCCTGGAGCAGGAAGCCTGTGTTGGATGACCTCCCTAAGCTTCGCAATGTCGTCCTCTTGAATCGAGGAGGCCACCCACCGGCCTTGAGGGATGGATCCGGACATATTGGAGGATCTGCGGTGTTGAAGCTTGGGTTTCGGGTGTTAGAACTCGAGGTGCAAGAAGGCGCGAGGAAGGTGGAAAAGAGGCATAGGCCTCGACCCCTTTTTATAAAGGGGATGAATATCAAGAGTCCTTGGTGTGACCATTTGAGGCTTATCTAAAAACACGCAAAGTTATACCAACGGCCGTTGTGGGGTCACGCACGCCCATATTAATGGAAAATCCCATAATAAGAGGAACATGATCTCTGCTTCGACGGGACGTGCCAATAAAACCGCCTCGTAACACGAGTCGAGGTGGGGTAAGAAACGCCGGTTCATGTTGGACCAGGCCACGATGCAAGGGCACGACGCCCGAAGATTGCTAGCAGATCAGGTTTATGCTATGTGAAGATCATTTTATGGATCCGGACACGATTCAAGTGTTCGATGATCACTTTGGAGTATTCGGAGAAGGAAAACCGCCTTGCAATGCCGAAGACAATACTGCATGCCGGACTCGTCGTCATTGAAGCCTGGTTCAGGGGCTACTGAGGGAGTCCTGGATTAGGGGGTATCCGGATAGCCGGACTGTGTACAACGTCCGGACTATTGAAGCATGAAGATACAAGACTCAAGACTTCGGCCCGTGTCCGGATGGGACTCTCCTTTGCGTGGAAGGCAAGCTTGGCGATCCGTATATTATATTTCCTTCCTTGTAACCGACTCCATGTAAACCCTAGCCCTCTCTGGTGTCTATATAAACTGGAGAGGTTGGTCCTTAGAAGGCCGATCACAATTACAATCATACCATCATAGGCTAGCTCTTAGGGTTTAGCCTCTACGATCTCGTGGTAGATCTACTCTTGTACTACCCATATCATCAATATTAATCAAGCAGGAAGTAGGGCTTTACCTCCATCGAGAGGGCCCGAACCTAGGTAAACATCTGTGTCCCTTGCTTACTGTTACCATCAACCTTGACGCACAGATCGGGACACCCTACCCGAGATCCACCGGTTTTGACACCAACACTCACCAACACCTGGGGCAGCTAGGATTGGATTTGCCAGTAAGGCCTTGATTTCATCCAATCCGACTATGCCAGCATCCGTCCATTCAAAGCTATCAGTGCGTGTTAGTAGCTTGTAAAGTGGTAATGCTTTTTCTCCTAATCTTGAGCTGAAGCGGCTTAAGGAAACAACGCACCCTGCTAGGTTTTGGACTTGCGTTAGGTGTGTTGGTATAGCCAATTGTGACAAAGCTCGGATATTAGCTGGGTTTGCTTCAATTCCTCTATGGGAAACAATGAACCCTAGCAGTTTTCTGGCTGGAACTTTGAAGATACATTATTTCGGATTGAGCCATATGTCATATGTCCGGAGGTTGTCGAAGGTGAGGCGAAGATCGTCCACCAGTGTTTCGACGTGTTTTGTGTTGATGACCATGTCGTCCACATATGCTTCGACTGTTTTTCCAATTTGTTTTTCCAAGCACGTTTGAATCATACGTTGGTAAGTGGCCCCTGTGTTTTTGAGACCAAAGGGCATAGTGTTGAAATAGAAAGGGCCATACGGGGGGATGAAGGCCGTCGCGGCCTGATCCGATTCCTTCATTTTAATATTATGGTATCCGAAATAGGTGTCAAGGAAACACAGTGAGTCATGTACTATGGTCGCATCAATGATCTGGTCAATGTGGGGCAACAGGAAAGGATCTTTAGGGCAAGCCTTATTGACGTCTTTGAAATTGACGCAAAGGCGCCAGGATTTGTCCTTCTTTGGTACCATTAACAAGTTGGCTAACCAATCAGGATGTTTAATTTCCCTAATAAACCCGGCTTCTAGAAGTTCTGCTAGCTCTTCTCCCATGGCTTGATGCTTGGGTTCGGAAAATCGTCGTAGTGTCTGCTTAACAGGTTTAAACCCCTTAATTATATTAAGGTTGTGTTGGGTCAGCCTACGTGGGATGTCGGGCATGTCTGAAGGGTGCCACGCAAAAATATCCTAATTTTCGCGTAAGAATGTTCGTAAAGCGGCGTCCACTTCCGGATCCACCTGTGCTCAGATTGACGCTGTCTTGTTGGGGTCCGTCGGATGCCCTTGAAATTTAACTATTTCCTCTACTGGCTTGAAACAGGTGGGTTTAGGTCTCTTACCGGGGATTGCATCATCCTTGTCCACCATGGACCGTAGGGTGGTTAGTTCTTCAGCTGCTAGGGCTTCAGATAACGCCTTGAGGCGCAAGGATGCAATTTTGTTTTCGGCATAGAGTGCTTTGTCCAGGCCGCTCGAGATTGTGATGATTGCATTGGGTCTGGGCATTTTAAGCTTCATATACCCGTAATGGGGTATAGCCTGGAAGCGTGAGAAAGCATCCCGTCCGAGGATGGCGTGATACCCGCTGTTGAAGGGTACCACATGAAAGAGCAACTCTTCGGACCTGTAGTTTTCAGGCGTGCCAAATACCACATCGAATTTAATTCTCCTAGAGCATCGTGCTTCTCGACTGGGGATGATACCTTGAAAGGTGGTGTTGCTTTGCTCAATGCGTGTTCTATCAATCTACATTTTGTTGAGCATGTCTTTGTAGATGAGGTTAAGCCCATTGTCGCCATCCATGAGCACTTTGGTAAGCCGAAAGCCATCCACAATGGGATTTAGGACTAGGGTGGTGGGTGCTTGGACTGACCGAGCCTTTGGTTCGTCTTCGACAGTGAAGGTTATAGTCGCGTAGTTCCATGGGCTTAGTGCGGTAACTTGGTGGACTCTGGCAAGGTCGTGGAGCGCCCTTTTTGCCGATTATTTGAAGAAAAGGTCTCGAAGACTGCGAGGACATTAAAATCGTCCCTCTCTGGAGAGCCTTTCTCTGGGGTGATGGTGGCGAGGATGGCCTCTCCACTTTTTGCTACCTGCCAGAGTACCCAACATTCGCGAGGACTATGGGTTGAGTCTATACTTAGAGTCGTATGTATCGGACAGGGCTTGTCAAGGAGTTCATAAAGAACGGACCTATATCCCATAAAGGTTTATTTTTTCTGTCGATGGACTGATGATCGGATGCCTCTCTAGGGTGCATCCGTTAGGTCTGGGCCGCATACTGCTTAAAGGCCGTGAGCTCTAGTTGAGTTTTCTAGGCCTTCCATGTGCTTTCCATCGTGCAGTACTTTTGTACTACCTGTGATAGTTCTGTGAAGCTCTGTATGTGACGACGGTTGAGGGCATTCCGTATTCCCTCGACGGTTGATGGAAGACTGAGACTACATCCTCGTTGTAGCAAACTTTGATCTTGTTTTTAACAAGTATGAATCTGGCCCAAAGGTGATGGACCGTTTCCTGCGGTTGCTGCCATACATACATCAGGTCATATATATCTGGAGGCCCTGAGTTGCTTGGAGAGTATTGATTGTGGTGGGTGGGTTAAAACTTAATCCCGACCCATATCTGTGTTAGGGGCTTGCAAAATCTCCGGGTAACCAGTTCGGGTCCGGGGAGATCCAAGTGCTCACCTATGTTCGGGGGACGTGGAGTCCCCTCCGAACGGAGAGTATCCGGCTCGAGGGGTTTGGAGACCCAAACATATTTGGTTCTCAACATAGGGGTAGAGGTGTTCTCGGCTCGTTCCTCAATGACCGCTACCAGGTGGGTGATCGACGGGGGATAAATTTGCCTCTGGCCAAGCTTAAGCCCGATCCGACCATAATCTGTTGAAACCCCAAGGGAAGCGATGTGATTTAGCAGTTCGTTTAAGGACGAAATGTCTGCTGGATCCATCTTTTCGGAGTACTCAAGACTGATGCGAAGATGGTGTTCGGCGGTCATAGGGGGTGCTATAGGCTTGATGGCCGTATGTGCGGCTATAATGAAACTGCCAAGCTGGAGGTTCTGCCCGGAAGTTAGGCTCCTTCTAGAAGTGATATTGTTGTTGATAACTAGGCTAGCCATAGTCCGCTTTTTCGGGACTACACAACAGAGCTCTCAATGAAAGCACCAATGTCGGTGTCAAAACCGGCAGATCTCGGGTAGGGGGTGAGGGAGTCTTGGATTAGAGGGTCCTCGGACAGCCAGACTATATACCTTGTCCGAACTGTTGGACTATGAAGATACAAGATTTAAGACTTCGTCCCGTGTCCAGATGGGACTCTCCTTTGCATGGAAGGCAAGCTTGGATATTCGGATATGTACATTTCCTTCTTTGTAACCGACTCTGTGTAACCCTAGCCCCCTCCGGTGTCTATATAAACCGAAGGGTTTAGTAAGTAGGACAACAACAATCATAATCACACCGCTAGCTTCTAGGGTTTAGCCTCTACGATCTCGTGGTAGATCAACTCTGGTAATACTCATATCATCAAGATCAATCAAGCAGGAAGTAGGGTATTACCTCCATCGAGAGGGCCCGAACCTGGGTAAAACATCGTGTCCCCTGCCTCCTGTTACCATTAGCCTTAGACGCATAGTTCATGACCCCCTACCCGAGATCCGTTGGTTTTGACACTAACAGGGGACCCATGCTATGCGTCTGAGTATCAATGGTAACAATGGACAAAGGGACACAAGTTTACCCAAGTTCGGGCCCTCTTGAAGGAGGTAAAACTCTACGTCCTGCTTGATTGTATTCGATGAGTATAGGGGTTACAAGAGTTGATCTACCTCGAGATTGTATTGGCTAAACCCTAACTTGTCTAGCCTATGAATAATATGATCCTCTCTACAGACTAACCCCACTAGTTTATATAGACACCGGAGGGGCCTAGGGTTAATCCAAGTCGGTTTACAAGGGAAGGAAAAGACATATCTGTAAACCAATCTTGCTATCCATTCATACAGGAGTCCTACGCAGACACGGGGGATGATTCTCCACTCTATCTTCATGGCCCACTGGTCCGACCTGTATTGGATAGGCCAGACACCCGGGAACCCCCGAATCCAGGACTCCCACACCTACACCCCCTCCGAGGGGTGGATCGTACATGCCCCGGCAGTATCATGACAGGCGTCCATACGACGACGAGCAGAGGTTTCCAGTCGACCCCCAAGAGCCTGGTTTTGATGCAAGGTCAGTTCTTGTACATGACCTAGTTAACAAAGGCAGAGCTAACAGTGATGGTTTGTACAGAGATCAGCCAAGTGGGAACAAATAATTCATTTTTGGACCCAAGTGTTTTAGCAAAGCCATCCGTGCTGCTGAGATTCCTCCCAACTTCAGGTTGGCTGGAAGAGTCAGCAAGTTTACTGGAGAGTTGAAGCCAGATATATGGTTAGAAGGTTACCGAGTGGCAGTATAGATTGGTGGGGGCAACAACAAAGTAGCCATGAAGCACCTGTCCCTGATGCTTGAGGGCTCAGCCAGGGCTTGGTTGAATCACTTGGCCCCTGCTAGTATTTTCTATTGGGAAGATTTAGCCCAAGTGTTCATCAAGACATTCGAAGGCACTTGCAAGCGTCCCGCTGTGTCACGACCGGGTTTTCCGGGTAATAAATTTCCAGAAAAGACCGTCGTGCTCATCAGCCCCAGGATTACTGTTAGCTGATGAGGCTCCTACTTGATACAGAAATTCCAAGCAAAAATACAAAATATGTAGTACAAGACCATTCTGGCCTGTGAGTACAACAAATGGTTTCTAGTGGTTGATGGCGGAAGCGGGTTGTTAAACATCAGTGTCTATGGGACTCCATTTCCCACGGGAACAGCTGACCAGGTTAAATCCTATCTTCGCGAGGCTGCTATCTCCATTGAGTGGGTTCCGGGGCTGGCATCGCGTCGCTCATCTCCGTGCAAGATAATCTGGCCAAGACAATAGCCAGGGACAAGCCAGTGAGTACTTTGAATGTACTCGCAAACATTATGAATACAGGTATAATATAACAATGATGTGCTAAAAATATTTTATGCTCATGACGTCAGTCACAATAGATAAATGAAACGCTGATGCGTGCAAGCAAGTTATTTATAATAATGCAATAACATGGTAGTATAAAAATTTATGAAACAAATAACAAGCAATGCCACAGTCGGGCGTCTTAGCGACACCACATAAAGGGCTTTAAAAGGAATGCCACAGTCGGGCGTCTGAGCGACACCACATAGAGGGCTTTAAAAGAAGTGCCACAGTCGGGCGTCTAAGCGACACCACATAAAGGGGCTTTAAAAGAAATGCCACAGTCGGGCGTCTAAGCGACACCACAGAAAGGGCTTTTAAAAGAAATGCCACAGTCGGGCGTCTAAGCGACACCACAGAAAGGGCTTTAAAAGAAATGCCACAGTCGGGCGTCTGAGCGACAACACAGAAAGGGCTTTAAAAGAAATGCCAGAGTCGGGCGTCTGAGCGACGCCACATAAAGGGCTTTAAAAGAAACAATCATAATGAATATCCCGGAGGTAGAACCATCCCAGAGATATTCGGTAATAACAATAATATCACGGGTTAGTCAACAATAATAATAATCATAGATATCACAAGTCACGAGTAGTAATTCCATTTTCTGGTTAACGGTTTCACCTCCGAAGACCGACACTAAGACCGACACCTGACCCATCCCAGACTGTAATCCTTAACCATAGACACGGCTATTCGAATAGGTTTATTCTCTGCAGAGGGTGTACTCTTTACCCACGAGTAACGGATTTCTCTAGTCCAGCAGGACTAATTCCGTCTACGGTCTTTTTGTTGAAAACACACCTAACTTGCACACACCAGCTTATCTCACACGTGTCTGGAATCACCCACGACACCTGTTAAGCAAACTCTAAGTGGGGAGGCTACAACCTCGCGTAGCATGGGATCAAATTTATATCGCGCGCTCTAAGGGGTGGCCTCCCCTCTCGGTTCCAACCGGAAACACCCATGCCCCCGGACCAGGTGGCCTGCCTACCAGCTACAACCGGTATCTTCCACCATGGCCTCTCTGTACGGTGTGTGCTGGAAAGAGGTTGACAACTTACTGAACCGTACTCTACTTGCTGTAGAGACGAGTGGTAGTACGAAACAAGTATGGGGGTTACTGGAACAAGACTCGATCTACGGTCGACTCATGAGGTTCAAGTATTCCCTGCATGATTAGCAGGACGAATATATTTCATCCAACAGAGTCACCTCTCATATCATCTTACCATGCCATACCAGACATAACCGTCTCGACGGAGACCGGCAACAAACTCATGCCTACCCAAGGCAGAGGTTTTCCCGGGTTCCTGCCGGTATGCATGCAAGGCATATGAGGGTGATTATCATCACAAGTGTGTCCATTTCCAACAGCATGGAAATCAACAACATGCACCCAAGCATATGATCATATCACATGAAATAACAAGTCCTTCGAAATGCGGTGGTGTTATAAAGGTATCAACGATCACACCAAAAATATTATGCCGGGATTCAGAATGCTTGCCTTCAATGTGTGGAAAGGCAGGGTGCACTCCAAAACTTTTGAAAGTTTCTTCTCTCTCCCAAAATCCTATTTAAGAATATATTTGAATTAACACACATTTCAAAAACAGAACCAAAAAGTTGTTTGAAAATTTTTCAAATAAATCTTAAAATAAACTAGACCAAATTTGAGGAAGGTAGGAAAAAGAATCAACTCATTTGGAGTTATATTTAAAAAGTTATAGCCAGTCAAAGATGTGGTCAAAATCTGTTATTTAAATTAAAACAGAAAAGAAAACGTTTCAGACGAGATTACGCTTTCGGTACAGAGGAGGCGTACTTGAGGCTTTACGCCTCCACTTAACCACGTGGACGGTGCGGGGTGTCACTGACAGTGGGCCTGCCTGGCCCACTGGTCAGGTTTGACCAGTCGCCGCGCGTCGTCTCCCTCCTTTGCCCGAGCGGAGCGGGGCTCCGGCGATCGTCGCCGGCGTTTGGCTGCTCCTCGCGGGCCCCCGAGGGTGGGGATGGATCCGTAAGGTTGGGGCGGTCCTCCCGGTAGTCGTTGGGTCGGCGGGGACGGAGTGAGCTGCCGGCGGCGAGCTCCGCGGCGGAAGAAGGCTTCGGTGGCGAAGTGACTTTGTGGTGGCGTCGGCTCCCGATCAAAATCAAGTAGGGGAAAAGGCTCATGGGAGGATGTGGAAGCTCTTGGTGGAGAGAACGGAGAGTGGGAGATACTGGAGGTGCCGGATTGGCCGGGGCGGTGGCGGCGGCAGGAGTTGCCGGAGATGAGGAAGGAGGCCTCCCCGGGTCGATTGGCTGCCAATGGGGGTCCTCTGGAGGTGGCTTGGGACTGCCTGCGTGCGGAGATGAGCTCGGGGCTCCTTATATAGGCGAGTCGAGGCGGTTCAGCGGCGGCCGTGGATAAGCTTCCGGCGAACCGACGTTCTGTAGCAGCAGGGCATCGTGGCGGCGACGAGCGCTAGCGGACATGGCTGCGGATGAGCACGCGCTGTTCCAGGGGCCAGGTGGCGAGCGGGAGTGGCTTGGGCGGTGCTGAACGGCGCAGGGCTGTCGGGCGGCAGCGGCGGCTAGTGCTTGGCCTGCCGGGCGCGGCGAGGGGCGGCTTGGCGCGTAGCTGAGAGAAGGGGAGCGTGTGGCGAGGTTCTGCAGAGCGGGCCAAAGCCGTGGGGGCCAGCGTGTCGGCTCGGCCGCGTGGCTGCAATTTGCGCGCTCTGGGCGCGCCCAGTGCACGCACAGAAAGTGTTTGATGAAATGCCAGGGTGGCCAAAACTGCTAGGGGTCAAGTGCAAATCCACAGGTCTGGGTTGGAGACCATTAGTAGGCTACTAGACAACATGGTTTGGACAGATGGACAAGTTCATCACACAAACCTATAATCATGCCAAAACTGTTCATGCCCATAGAGTGTTTGACAAAATGCCAGAGGCATCTAGGCAGGTCTTGGAATGGTCAAAAACTCCAGATGGAAGTCTCTTTAGATGCAAGAGAGAGTGGTGAGGTTAGTTGGCCAAAAGCAGAAACTTGTTAGTGCAAGTTTTACAAACTTCAATTCTGGACAGGAAATAAATGACATTATTTCATGAACCAAAAATGATCCAAAAGGTGCATGCTCCTGGACTTAAGGGTTTAACATGGGGGACTGCAAGTAGGAGAAATAATCAAGGGTTAAAGAGCAAGTAAAAACATGGTTGCTGTACAAACCATCAAGTTGGTCCAGAATGAAGATGAGGTTGATTCACTCAAATTTTTCAAAGAACATAAATAGGTTTTTGCACAAAGTGGAATAATAGGCTCCTACTGACCTCCCCTAATTTTGGTAGAAGTTTTAAAGAAATATTTAAATAGGTTGTAGTGCAAAATGCACTCTGGACCAGAGAAGAAAAATTGAGTGTAGAGCTCAAAATATTTCATGAATGAAATATATTTTTGCATAAAAGTGATTTAAAAACATCACATGACATCTCCAAATTTTTGTGGGAATTTTAAGTGAATTTATCAAATGGTTGTAGTTCAAATATGGCCATTTAACCTTAAAAAATCCATTTTTCAAGAAAACAATGATCAAGCAACTAAATTAGTTAATTAGTTATACTGGATAAGGGAAAGTTTTACTTGAGAGGTTAATCAAGTCCAATAACACATTTGAAAAGTTTTCTCTCTGGGAAAAGCTCATAATAACAGGGAAGGAAATGATTTAAAAATCAAAATGGAGCTCAAAAATTCAAAGTTTTAAATCCTGGCAAAATTTTATTCCATTAAAACAAGGCCAAATTTTTGGGGTGTCACAATACTAACCCCCTTAAGAAAAATCTCGTCCTCGAGATTTGCTAAAAGTGGTGTTAAGAAAATAATTTACGCAATAAAGATGTGGCTACAGTGAGAGGGCAATAAGTGGTGAAAAACCACAGTGTGAAAAACTGGGGCTGCGCGGAAAAGTCTACGGTTCGGGACAAAACGGGTGATTTCTACGCTGGATATAAATTTAGGATAACTCCTAAATTTAGATATACGCTGGTCGTACCCGAGAGCACAGTGCTCTCTCTGGCCGACAGGTGGACCCGGGGTCCACTGTCAGTCTCCTCTCCTTCTCCCTCTGGCCCTTTCTTCTTCCTCTCTCCCGCGCGCTTTCTCCACCGGCGACGCCTAGTGTGCAGGGTATCTAGGCCGTACCATGGTAGTGCGCGGCGTGCTAGCTGCTGGTGCAGCATGCACTCACCTCGCGGGCCAGCGCGCTGTCGGCACGGCTCGCGGATTCGACTCCGAACACCGGCGATCGGCGACGAGCGGCGTTGGTGGACTTCGCCCACCGTACACCGAGCTCGAGCTATAAAAACGGCCGGGGTGCCTCTCTCCTCTTCCTCACACCTGGCCTCACTTCTCCTCCTCCTTCTTTCTCCATTACTGCTTACAGAAGCTCGGTCGAGGCTCTAATGGCGGAGGCGATGCCGGACTGGTTTGTGATCCTGATATGCGGAGGGCTGGCGACGTTGTTGGGGCTCTCTGTGCTCCTGTGCGCGATGATCTTCGACGAGTATCGCGACGCTGCGGCTCGGGTGTTGGCTCTCCGCGGTGGTGGTGATCATGAGGAGTAGATGGAGTGTGCCGGGTGCTAACTGTTGTTAGGGGGTGATTAGCTGGATGTAACACCGTTGCAAAGTTTTGCAAACAGTGTATGTGTCCGAATGATAAGGGTTGTGAGTCTGCTGCGTGGTGCTGTGTGAAATTAATTAACCCATGTCGTGAAGTGGCAGGTGTAGCAATTCAGGGAAAAGAAGTCTCACTCCAGGATTTTGCGAGGGAAAAACAGTTAATTTAAAGGAGCATAAACCACAACAAAAACTACACACATTAGCAGAAGCCAAATAATTGACTCGTCGTACAAACTCAGGGTATCACGCATAAGTCACACACATAAATATAAATGCTGCAAAAACAAATACAGTAGTGACGTCTAAAATGAAAACGGTAACTGGACGGGGTCCTGATAAAATGTCTCTGGTAAAGGAATACACTCCTCTTCTATCGGAGGAAGTGGATTGACCAGTCGATGTATGCGTCTCTCCGGGTCGGGTCTTAGTGGTCTGCCGATGGCAATCTGAGGATTTAAATCTGCGAGGCTCTGGAGATAATCCATCACTCGCTGGTTTAAATGCTCTTGAGCAATGATGTACTGGATAAGGTTGGCCAGAACTGGGTCTCTCTCAATACGTCCACCGGGAAAAGATGTAACTTCTCCGGGTGCTGCACGGCTCGGAAAGTAATAATATCCTCGTTCGCGGGCATAGGGTACTGCGGATCGAAGACGAGCAATCGCTTCTTTCGCAGCAGCTTCTATGGCCAAGTGTGGGGTTGGCATAGATTTCCCCACGAAGGAAACTTCTATTGGATCTTGGTTGGGGTCTACAGGGGGAATGTGTACTGCTGCCCAATATTCCGAGGTGGATGGGGTGATCCTTGATTTGAACAGCTCGTACTGAGGTGGCTGGGTAGAACCCATGGTACTGCGGGTAAAATCCCACAATATTTTGACAAAGCTACCTGGAGTTGCATCTGGGGTTCTCAGATGAATGCTGGGGTTCGGCATGACAGGAAAGAGCGTGAGTGTTGTGCACAAAGTGAGGGTTGCTGGGTAAGGTCACAAGGTGGCCTTTATATAGCAATGGAGCCGGGTCGTTTTACCGTGGTGAAAGGTAATAAATCTGCCAGCTTAGCTCCAAAGGTCAGGTCAGTGTCAGAGATACACATATCTCATAAAGAGACGTGTTACTGTGGTTGTCGTCGGGTTGGTTTTGGTAGTTGTGCCCGGAAAAATATGCAGCTATGCGCTGACCAAATATGCAAGGCTATTATTAAAACAGAGGCACAAAGACAGGCTGCGTTAATATACGCGGTCGCATGATTACAAAACGAGGATACATTGAAACTTGGTGCTACTCATACGGCTTAGTCTACCTCGTTTATGTCTAAACGGGCGTGCCTGGTGGATGTCGAGGCTTCTCCACGTGTCTCTCTGCCGGGATTAGTCGGAGATGGCGGAGGAACTGCAGGGTCGGGGTAGTGATGATGACCATCGCGGGGATTGTTGGCCACAACCCCGTTGGAGTGTGCTCCCAAAATGCGACGAAGCACTTCTGGGGTTATCGCAGCACCTTGGCCGATGGCTGGGGCAGATCTCGGGGTCTCGATCGGTTGTCCAAACAGCACTACTGGGTTGTCGGTGTTGGGCTCGTTTTCTTCTCTCGCCGGGGCTCGACGAACCAGCTCTCCACGAGCTGCGATTAGATCAATAGTGATCTGGTCGAACAGTGCCTCTAGTGCACTTACATAGCGCACTAGGTGCAACAATGCGGGGTCCGTCTCGTGATCTCCATTGGCAACTTGGGGTGGTCTACCATACCCTTCACGTCTGGGGTAGTAGTGGAACGAGCGACAGTTAACTCTGGGCGACAAGTGCCTGAGATGAACTATAGCCTCTCGAGCGGCTAGCTGGATGGCTTGTGGCTCAAAGGAAGTTGTTCTTCCGGTGAACCGGTAGGGGCGCTCAGGTGCTAGACTCCTACCGTAAATGTGCACAGTGGCCCAGAATTGGCGGTCTTCACCGCTCATGGGTCCTTGATACACAACATATTCTGGTGGCTCCTCTAATGCGTAGGCACGACGGGTGAGGTTTGCGAGGATGGTCACAAAACCTCCAAGGTTGGTTGCTGTGGTTTCGTTGTGCACTATAGGTCCAGGCATTGTGGCTCGGTTTGGGGTAGCGGCTGTGTTGTGCTGGTTTGGTGCTAGCGCGCCCTTTTTATAGGAAAAAGGGGACGGAATCTTCCTTCGAACGCTTGCGAGAAAGGACTATTTAGGGGCCGGTCACTGGCGCATGAGTGACAGGTTAGGTTGATAGGTTGGGCACCGACTGTCAAAAGGTGTCGGGGTCACTGTGTGGCTATCTTGCACGAGAAGCTTGGCTGGGGTTTGGTTATGGTCTGGTGGGTTGGTTTGCCTAAGCTTATTGACCTGGCTAAGATAGGATTAGCCAATGGTCAGCCTGGCTCTGATACCAAGTCTGTCACGACCGGGTTTTCCGGGTAATAAATTTCCAGAAAAGACCGTCGTGCTCATCAGCCCCAGGATTACTGTTAGCTGATGAGGCTCCAACTTGATACAGAAATTCCAAGCAAAAATACAAAATATGTAGTACAAGACCATTCTGGCCTGTGAGTACAACAAATGGTTTCTAGTGGTTGATGGCGGAAGCGGGTTGTGAAACATCAGTGTCTATGGGACTCCATTTCCCACGGGAACAGCTGACCAGGTTAATCCTATCTTCGCGAGGCTGCTATCTCCATTGAGTGGGTTCCGGGGCTGGCATCGCGTCGCTCATCTCCGTGCAAGATAATCTGGCCAAGACAATAGCCAGGGACAAGCCAGTGAGTACTTTGAATGTACTCGCAAACATTATGAATACAGGTATAATATAACAATGATGTGCTAAAAATATTTTATGCTCATGACGTCAGTCACAATAGATAAATGAAACTCTGATGCGTGCAAGCAAGTTATTTATAATAATGCAATAACATGGTAGTATAAAAATTTATGAAACAAATAACAAGCAATGCCATAGTCGGGCGTCTTAGCGACACCACATAAAGGGCTTTAAAAGGAATGCCACAGTCGGGCGTCTGAGCGACACCACATAGAGGGCTTTAAAAGAAGTGCCACAGTCGGGCGTCTAAGCGACACCACATAAAGGGCTTTAAAAGAAATGCCACAGTCGGGCGTCTAAGCGACACCACAGCAAAGGGCTTTAAAAGAAATGCCACAGTCGGGCGTCTGAGCGACACCACAGAAAGGGCTTTAAAAGAAATGCCACAGTCGGGCGTCTGAGCGACGCCACATAAAGGGCTTTAAAAGAAACAATCATAATGAATATCCCAGAGGTAGAACCATCCCAGAGATATTCGGTAATAACAATAATATCACGGGTTAGTCAACAATAATAATAATCATAGATATCACAAGTCACGAGTAGTAATTCCATTTTCTGGTTAACGGTTTCACCTCCGAAGACCGACACTAAGACCGACACCTGACCCATCCCAGACTGTAATCCTTAACCATAGACACGGCTATTCGAATAGGTTTATTCTCTGCAGAGGGAGTACTCTTTACCCACGAGTAACGGATTTCTCTAGTCCAGCAGGACTAATTCCGTCTACGGTCTTTTTGTTGAAAACACACCTAACTTGCACACACCAGCTTATCTCACACGTGTCTGGAATCACCCACGACACCTGTTAAGCAAACTCGAAGTGGGGAGGCTACAACCTCGCGTAGCATGGGATCAAATTTATATCGCGCGCTCTAAGGGGTGGCCTCCCCTCTCGGTTCCAACCGGAAACACCCATGCCCCCGGACCAGGTGGCCTGCCTACCAGCTACAACCGGTATCTTCCACCATGGCCTCTCTGTACGGTGTGTGCTGGAAAGAGGTTGACAACTTACTGAACCGTACTCTACTTGCTGTAGAGACGAGTGGTAGTACGAAACAAGTATGGGGGTTACTGGAACAAGACTCGATCTACGGTCGACTCAGGAGGTTCAAGTATTCCCTGCATGATTAGCATGACGAATATATTTCATCCAACAGAGTCACCTCTCATATCACCTTACCATGCCATACCAGACATAACCGTCCCGACGGAGACCGGCGACAAACTCATGCCTACCCAAGGCAGAGGTTTTCCCGGGTTCCTGCCGGTATGCATGCAAGGCATATGAGGGTGATTATCATCACAAGTGTGTCCATTTCCAACAGCATGGAAATCAACAACATGCACCCATGCATATGATCATATCACATGAAATAACAAGTCCTTCGAAATGCGGTGGTGTTATAAAGGTATCAACGATCACACCAAAAATATTATGCCGGGTTCAGAATGCTTGCCTTCAATGTGTGGAAAGGCAGGGTGCACTCCAAAACTTTTGAAAGTTTCTTCTCTCTCCCAAAATCCTATTTAAGAATATATTTGAATTAACACACATTTCAAAAACAGAACCAAAAAGTTGTTTGAAATTTTTCAAATAAATCTTAAAATAAACTAGACCAAATTTGAGGAAGGTAGGAAAAAGAATCAACTCATTTGGAGTTATATTTAAAAAGTTATAGCCAGTCAAAGATGTGGTCAAAATCTGTTATTTAAATTAAAACAGAAAAGAAAACGTTTCAGATCGAGATTACGCTTTCGGTACAGAGGAGGCGTACTTGAGGCTTTACGCCTCCACTTAACCACGTGGACGGTGCGGGGTGTCACTGACAGTGGGCCTGCCTGGCCCACTGGTCAGGTTTGACCAGTCGCCGCGCGTCGTCTCCCTCCTTTGCCCGAGCGGAGCGGAGCTCCGGCGATCTTCGCCGGTGTTTGCCTGCTTCCTCGCGGGCCCCCGAGGGTGGGGATGGATCCGTAAGGTTGGGGCGGTCCTCCCGGTAGTCGTTGGGTCGGCGGGGACGGAGTGAGCTGCCGGCGGCGAGCTCCGCGGCGGAAGAAGGCTTCGGTGGCGAAGTGACTTTGTGGCAGCGTTGGCTCCCGATCAAAATCAAGTAGGGGAAAAGGCTCACGGGAGGATGTGGAAGCTCTTGGTGGAGAGAAAGTGAGTGGGAGATATTGGAGGTGCCGGATTGGCCGGGGTGGTGGCGGCGGCAGGAGTTGCCGGAGATGAGGAAGGAGGCCTCCCCGGGTCGAATGCGAGCTAGGGGAGTGCCATAGGGGTGGTCTGAGGTCGCGTGCGTGCTCAGAGGGGCTCAGGGTGTCCATTTAAAGCGCGACGAGGTCGGTTCCGCGGCGGCCGTGGATAAGCTCTCCGGCGAACCGTCTCTCTGTGGCTAGGGCGACGTGGCGGCGACGAGCGCTAGGGGACGAAGCTGCGGATGAGCACGCACTGCTCACAGGGGCAGGTGGCGATCCGGGGTGGCTTGGGCGGCGCTGCACGGCGCAGGGCTGTCGGGCGGCGGCGGCGGCTAGCGTTTGGCCTGTCGGGCGTGGCGGGGCTGCTTGGCGTGTTGCGGTGAGAAGGGGAGTGCGTGGCGAGGTGCTGCAGAGCGAGCCAAAGCCGTGGGGGCCAGCGTGTCGGCTCGGCCGCGTGGCTGCCATTTGCGCGCTCTGGGCGCGCCTAGTGCACGCACAGAAAGTGTTTGATGAAATGCCAGGGTGGCCAAAACTGCTAGGGGTCAAGTGCAAATCCAGAGGTCTGGGTTGGAGACCATTAGTAGGCTACTAGACAACATGGTTTGGACAGATGGACAAGTTCATCACACAAACCTATAATCATGCCAAAACTGTTCATGCCCACAGAGTGTTTGACAAAATGCCAGAGGCATCTAGGCAGGTCTTGGAATGGTCAAAAACTCCAGATGGAAGTCTCTTTAGATGCAAGAGAGAGTGGTGAGGTTATTTGGTCAAAAGCAGAAACTTGTTAGTGCAAGTTTTGCAGAACTTCAATTCTGGACAGAAAATATATGACATTATTTCATGAACCAAAAATGATCCAAAAGGTGCATGCTCCTGGACTTAAGGGTTTAACATGGGGGACTACAAGTAGGAGAAATAATCAAGGTTAAAGAGCAAGTAAAAACATGGTTGCTGCACAAACTATCAAGTTGGTCCAGAATGAAGATGAGGTTGATTCACTCAAATTTTTCAAAGAACATAAATAGGTTTTTGCACAAAGTGAATAATAGGCTCCTACTGACCTCCCCTAATTTTGGTAGAAGTTTTAAAGAAATATTTAAATAGGTTGTAGTGCAAAATGCACTCTGGACCAGAGAAGAAAAATTGAGTGTAGAGCTCAAAATATTTCATGAATGAAATATATTTTTGCATAAAAGTGATTTAAAAACATCACATGACATCTCCAAATTTTTGTGGGAATTTTAAGTGAATTTATCAAATGGTTGTAGTTCAAATATGGCCATTTAACCTTAAAAAATCCATTTTTCAAGAAAACAATGATCAAGCAACTAAATTAGTTAATTAGTTATAATGGATAAGGGAAAGTTTTACTTGAGAGGTTAATCAAGTCCAATAACACATTTGAAAAGTTTTCTCTCTGGGAAAAACTCATAATAACAGGGAAGGAAATGATTTAAAAATCAAAAATGGAGCTCAAAGATTCAAAGTTTTAAATCCTGGCAAAAATTTATTCCATTAAAACAAGGCCAAATTTTTGGGGTGTCACATGCTGGGCTGCCAGAGCTGCAGCATTGTGTGCAAAAACCAAATGAAACTTTGAGGGATTACATCCAGCGGTGGATTACTCTTCACCATCTGGTGGAGAATGTTTCAAAGCATCAGGCCGTCTGTGCTTTCAAGGAAGGTGTTCGGTACAGACAGCTCACGTGGAAATTTTGTCATTCCGGGCCCATGACTTTTAATAGGATGATGGAGATTGCTACTCGGTATGCGAATGGTGCAGAAGAAGACCGACTCCGTAATGGTAAAGGGAAAACAGTCAACCCTGAGTCTGGGGACGGAAATCCTAGTCGGAAGCAGAAGCGTAAAGCCGAAGCCTCAGGTCAGGCAGAGGCTGCAGTGGTGAATACACAAGGAAAGTTCAAGGGGAAGCCCAAGGGGCAATGGACACCCAAGAAGGTCAAAGATAAGTCTGGCCAAGACGTCTTGGATTTTCCATGTCACTTTCAAATAAAGAAGGATGAGGAGGGTAACCTGATTCTTCCAAACATACCACTCGACAATGCAGACTCGTGATTCAGCAGTTCCAAGAGGGCCAGCCCAGTGAGAAGGACTCTGATAAGGATAGAGATGAAGAAAAGGATGATGGTTAACCGAAGGTCAATGCTACCTTGGTGATTTTTGCTAATGTTGAGAGCAATAGTCGACTAAAAGTCATAAACATAGAGGTGAATATGGTTGCTCCGGCAACTATGACATCCTCAAGTGGTCAAAGACTCCTATCACCTTTGATCAGTCGGATCAGCCAGCTCACATTGCTACCCCCGGGCGACAAGCTTTGGTGGTCGACCCAGTCATTGCAGGCACCCGACTGACTAAAGTTCTCATGGATGGTGGCAGTGGTTTGAACATTTTGTATGCTGAGACCCTCCAGGGAATGGGCATTCTGATGTCCCAAGCCAGTGAAAGAAGCATGCAATTCCATAGAGTCATCCGAGGAAAGAAGGCAAAGTCACTCGGGCAAATTGTTCTAGATGTGGTTTTTGGTGATTCCAACAATTTCCACAAAGAAAAGTTGGTGTTCGAGGTGGTAGATTTCCACAGTGCCTATCATGCCATTCTGTACAGGCCGGCATATGCTCGTTTCATGGCCCGACCATGTTACGTGTATCTCAAGGTGAAGATGCCAGGACCCAAAGGTGTGATCACGGTCACTAGGAACAAACAGAGAGCGGAAGAATGCCTCCAGAAGGGGTCCAAGATTGCTAACAAGCAAATGGCAGTGGTTGAACTAGAGGAATATCAGAAGAACGTTGATCCAAGTGATTTGCTCCGCTCCAAGAAGCCTTCTTCTGAGTCAGCATTTTAGTCGGCTGGTGAGACAAAACCAGTTCATATTCACACGAAAGATCCCACAGCTGCTCCGACTCAGATTTCAACGACACTCGACAACAAATAGGAAGCCACGCTCATCCTGTTCCTCCGCGAGAACTGGGACATATTTGCATGGAAACCATCAGACATGCCAGGCATACCTAGACGACTGGCTGAGCACCATTTGCGCGTCGACCCAAAAGTCAAACATGTCAAAGAACATCTCCGTCAGTCCGCCATGAAGAAAAGGAAGGCGATTCGTGAAGAGGTGGCTCGGCTCTTGGCAGTAGAGTTCATCTTTGAGATATACCACTCCGAGTGGCTCGCCAACGTCCTCATTGTTCCCAAGAAGGACAAGTCACCCCGCATGTGCATTGACTTCAGGCATATCAATTGGGCCTGCCCAAAAGATCAATTTCCGCTCCCTCGCATCGTTCAGATAGTCGACTCAACTGTGGGGTGTGAGGTTTTGTCTTTTCTTGATGCGTATTCCGGATACCATCAGATCCGTCTATTTGGTCAGATGAAATAAAATAGCTTTCATCACCCCATTCGGGTGTTTTTGCTATGTCACCATGCCTTTCGGTCTCAAGAACGCCGGAGCCACATTCATGCGCATGATACAGAAGTGCCTGCACACTCAGATTAGTCAGAATGTGGGGGCATATATGGATGATATTGTCATGAAGTCACGCAAGAGTTCCGACCTGCTGACTGATCTTGGTGAAACTTTCACAAATTTAAGAAGATATGATATCAAGCTGAATCCATCCAAATTCACATTCGGAGTACGCGGAGGAAAGTTACTCGGTTTCCTCATTTCTGAATGAGGGATAGATGCTAATCCCGAGAAAATTGGTGCAATTCTCCGAATGAAACGCCCTGTGCGTGTGCATGACGTTTAGAAGCTTACATGCTGCCTTGCTGCATTGAGTCGATTCGTTTCACGTCTCGGAGAGAAGGCACTGCCCCTCTATCGACTGATGAAAAAGTCTGATACATTTGAGTGGACTCCCGAAGCTGAAGTAACATTTGTGGAGTTCAAAGCCCTCCTTTCCACCCAGCCAGTGCTTGTTGCTCCGATCAGCAAAGAGCCTTTACTCATGTATATTGCAGCCACTGGTCAGGTTGTTAGCACAATGCTCACGGTCGAGCGGGAAGAAGAAGGGAAGGCTTATAAAGTTCAACGTCCAGTGTGTTATATTTCTAATATTTTGACTCCATCCAAGCAGAAGTACCCACATTATCAGAAGCTTGTCTATGGAATTTACTTGACTAGGAAGAAAGTTGCACATTATTTCCAAGACCACTCGGTTTCAGTCGTCAGTGATGCTCCATTGTCTGAGATCATGAACAATCGAGATGCAACTGGTCGAGTGGCTAATTGGGCAATGGAACTTCTCCCTATGGATATCAAGTTTGAAATGAAGAAGGCAATCAAATCTCAAGCACCCGTGGATTTCTTGGCCGAGTGGATTGAACAGCAACAACCGACTCAAGCTCACTCGAAACACTGGACTATGTTCTTCGATGGGTCCAAGATGTTGAATGCTTCTGGTGCTGGAGTGGTTCTGGTGTCCCCAAGAGGTGATAAACTCAAATATGTCCTCTAGATTCATTTTGATTTCTCCAATAACGAAGCTGAGTATGAAGCACTTCTCTATGGGTTGCGTATGTCCATCTCACTCGGCGTCCATCTCCTGATGGTCTATGGTGACTCATATTTGGTGGTCAATCAAGTGATGAAGGAATGGGATGTCAGAAACCCTGCCATGACTGGATACTGCAATGCAGTGAGGAAGTTGGAGAAATAGTTTGAGGGGTTGGAACTTGACCACATTCCCTGAATCAAGAATCAAGCAGCTGATGACTTGGCAAAAATAGGTTCTAAGCGGGAACCCATCCCCTGTAATGTGTTTCTTGAGCATCTCCATGCCGCATCATTGCAAGAGGATCCTTTCACTAAAGAACCTCCCCAAGCGATAAGTCCTACCAATCCGACTGAGATCGAAGTACCAGTAGTGATTGATTTGGTTATGGAGATCCTGGTGATTACTCCAGACTGGATAGTACAATACATTGCATATCTGCTCAGGAAGGAGCTTCTGAAAAATGAAGTGGAGGCACGTCAGATCGTCCACAGATCTAAGGCTTTCAGAGTTATGTATGGACAACTTTACAGAGAGAGTGTCACTGGCGTAGCCCAACATTGTATTTCTCCCGAAGAAGGTCGACTGATATTGGAAGAAATCCACTCGGGGACTTGCGGTCACCATGTGTCCTCATAGACCATCATGGCACAAACATACTGAGCAGGATTCTACTGGCCACTAGACAATGAGGCTGCAAAGGAGATCATGGAAAATTGCACAGGTTGCCAGTTCTATGCAAACATGTCTCGGAAGCCAGCATGTGCGCTGAAGACTATTCCACTCGTCTGGCCGTTCGCCATATGGGGATTGGACATGATTAGCCCACTCAGGACCAGGAGAAGTGGTTTCACTCATCTTCTTGTAGCAGTAGACAAGTCCACCAAGTGGATTCAGGCCAAGCCTATCAAAAGTTTAGACTGAAGCACAACCTTCAGTTTCATTAGAAAGCTGACGTTCCGATTTGGAGTTCCGCACTGTCGGCATTATGTATATGGGGGTCTCCAGACTTGCCTGCATGCGGCCCACCACGTGGCTCCCCCGACGACCTGGTCCGGCCCAGCTTCAGCATCAGCAACTCAAGACCCTCACGAGGGGCCAAGCCTCGCGAGGCGGATGATTCCAAGACCCCCGAGGGGATCGGCCTCCTCGGGCTGGCTCCCGAGGGGCGGAGAGTTCTATGCAAGGTGCACCTCACGTGGCTCAGCTGACGTGAGCCACGACAATCAAGGCTAGGCGGGCGCCAGCGGGTACAGAGCACCAGTTTCTTCTTTGGTGCAAGGGAGGCAAGCCGCAGGCGCAGAGTCCCGAGGAATCAGCCAAAGGTTTCCATTCTGGTGCAACAAGACCAAGACCACCAGGACGGCAGGACAAAGGTCATCACCGAGCCCACCACAGCGTCACGACTAGGGGATTTTCGCATCAGAAGACCACTTTAGTCCGGATAAGCTGTACTACTTGTCCCCTTTCAAATCCAGCTGTTGTGGCATCCCTTCCCGCCAACATTTGGGAACAAGACCAAGGCCACTATAAATAGGACTTAGCCACCACCATAGAGGGGCATCTGATTCACCCTCACCCAACCACCTCACCAGCTCTCCTGTGCTCAAGAACACATCACCTCCTGAGGCCAGTTCATCCACTGTACTAGTTCATCCTCAACCTCCACGAGGTAATCCACCAAAACGTTGGAGTAGGGTATTACACCGCAAGGTGGCCCAAACCAGGATAAACTGCTGTGTCTCTTTGTCTCTTTGAGCTCGATGCGCTAGGTTAGGAGGATCGCGAGTAGGTAGGCTGGGTAGGTTGAGATCTCCGCACGTACCCCAAAGTTCGAACCTTTCAAGGGTTTGCGGAACCTGTAATCCGACATTTGGCGCGCCAGGTAGGGGTGCATCAGATCTTCTCTTCCGTCGATCGATCCACCGTCACTCCAATACCTCCATGGCTGACGCACGCCAAGCTCGCGCCGAGCGCCGAGCCGCAGTTGCTGCTCGCGTTGCTCAGACAGCTCCGGCGACCGATGGTTGTGCTCGTCGTGCTCCGTCTTCGGTGGCCAAGGCCTCCACAGGCCCTGCCGGCCACGAGTAGCAAGCTTCTTCGTTGCACCCTTCGGTGCGCCGTGACGGGCGCACCGCCACTCTGCCATTGACCCCGGCAGCTTCATCCTCCCATGCGTGCCACGGCCTGGCAAATGCGCAGGCCGGTCTGCTCATGGCGCGGGAGCTCCTTCGCTACCGCCCGGTTGATGACTTCTACGAGGAATGGCTCGATCAGATCACTGAGCTCGTCAGCGAGGCTGGGGGCTCCGCTCCACCAAGCAGCTCACTGCCTCAGCAGCTGCCTGCCGCGGGCGACGTGGCCCACGGGGCTGCTCCACCACCTCCAGCCCAGGGCATCATCGTCGAGCCAAGGCGTGTGGCACAATGGGGCGACCCGCCGTGCCAGGTGCCAGCATGGGAAGAAGTAAGCTGCCAGGTGGTGCAGCGGCCTCAAGGGGAAGCACGCGTGCTCCCTGCACCCCCACGTCTGGCGCGCGTACCGCAATAGGAGGTGGTTGTGCACGTGCACCAGGACCAAGTTCCATCTCCTGGACGGGCCCCCGTGGCCACAAAAGGATGTCGCGCATTCACCTTGAAGCTTCGCGACGTCATCTGGCCGAGCAAGTTCAAACCTGACCTGCCCCCACGTTACAACGGCACCGCCGACCGCACCGAGTTCCTGCAGCTCTACGAGCTAAGCATCCAGGCGGCTAGCGGCGACGAGAAGATCATGACGAACTGGTTCCCCATGGCCCTCAAGGATGGCGTGCATTCTTGGCTCCTGAATCTCCCAGTGGGGTCATTCTCTTCCTGGGAGGAGATGCGCGGCCGCTTCATCGCCAACTTCCAGGCACTCGCGACCGTCCGCCGGCCGCGGGTGACCTGCGTCACATCAAGCAGCAGCCTGGAGAGACCCTGCAGAAGTATATCCAGCGCTTCAACAATGTTTACCTCAAGATCCCCAAGGTGTCGGACGAGGCCATCATTTCAGCATTCACTAATGGCGCCCGCGCTGTTAAGATGAAGGAGGAACTCACCATCCACGAGGACCTATGCACAACCTTGGAGATGTTCAATATGGCGAACAAGTGTGCAAGGGCTGAGGAGGGGCGCCACTCCCTCCTCGAGCTCCCCGGTGCTGACCCCGAATACAAGAAGGCCAAGGCCAAGGACGTAAAGCGCAAAGGGCCGGCGGTGCTCACGGCCGAGCCAAAGATGAAGCACAACTGCGACCAACCCAAGTCATCCAAGAGCAACCGACCGTTCTACATCTTCCACAACGTCCACAGCCACAACACCAATGACTGCCAGGAACTCAGGTCCCTCCGTGACGGGTGCCTCGGTCGATGCCCCGAGCGCAACGATCGAGGCTACAACCGCGGAGGTGGCCGAGGTGGAGGACGCTGGGAGGGATGCGACCATCACCAGGAGTGGTGCGACCATCCTCGGGAGGACCGTTAGCAGGGCCAACCTCGCGAGGGCACCTGGAGGGAGCAGCCTTGTGAGGAGCGCCCTCAGGGCAATGCCGGTATTCCTCCAGTGCCTCCACCACCAAGAAGGAACGAAGGTCATCACCAGGATGAGGGGGCTGGGGGCTTCCAGGAGCCTCGAGCCATTGCCTGCATCCTGGGCGGCTCACAGGCCCCTGCTTCCCACCGCATCTTCAGTTCGCGCGCGAGGTGAACGCAACGCTTCCCAAGCCCGAAGCAACTTGCCCGCTCAGGTGGTCCAAATGTACCATCACATTCAACTCCTTAGACCAGCTCAAGTGTGCGACCATTGCCGGTGGACTCCCCATGCTCTGCTCACCCGTTATCAGCAACGTGGTCGTCACCAAGACTCTCATCGATGGTGGTGCGGGACTCAATGTCCTATCTGTTCAAACGTTTGACAGGCTCCAAGTGCCATACTACCAGCTTCAGCCAACCAAGCCATTCTCAGGAGTGACCGACGGTTCCACACACCCAATACGGCTGGTCTGCCTCCCTGTCACCTTCGGCGAATGCAACAACTACCACACCGAGCTCATCGACATCGACGTTGCCGACATTCGCCTGCCATACAACGCCATCCTAGGATACCCATCACTGGCCAAGTTCATGTCAGCGATGCACCACGGCTACAACGTCCTCAAGATGATAGGAAGCGGCGGTGTCATCACGGTCGCATGCCAGGAAAAGTACGCGGTGTGCTCCCTAGAGCACGCCTACCAGGCTGCAGTAGTCGAGAACCCTGAAGATGAGAGCGGTGCCCTCCCTCCTGAGGTCACCCCAAGACAAAGAAGCTGCAGCTAGGTCAGGGATCTCACGAGGAAGCATCACCCAAGGATATCACGCTGAGCCTCGTGTCTCCAGACAGGGCATCTTCACCCATCACATAGGAAGGCGCGCCCGACACCCCTCTCAGGCTGGGCTTGGGGGCTCTCCTCGGGAGGGCCTCAGACATAGCCAGAGTCATGTGGGAGGCGCTCGGGCACCATGTGGAGGCGCGCTTCAGCGCATGCTTCCCAGGGGAAGGCGTCGGGCAAAAGGAGCCAAGCGTTCAGGAGTTCATCATCAAGGCAATCGACGAGATTCAAGAGACAAGGGTTGTGCAAGGCGATCACTGCCTACCGCGAGGCGCAGTTCACTGCCCTGGCGAGGGTAAGGAGTTCCGCATCTGCATCGATATCCCAGGGCTCAATAGGGCCGCATCTTGGCAGCTCTTCTGGTCGTCTCATGTCGGCCGATGCGAGGGTCCACCCCACAGCTACGCCTGCATGCCTTTCAGCCTACCAGGCACAGCTGTGGGGTTCCAGCGCTGCACAAGGGACGCCCTAGCGGCGCACGGGGCTAGGCATCAGGCGACCCTGGCGGAGATGGAGGTGCATCTTCGGGAGCCTCCCGAGCCCCTGGGCCTCTCGAGGCTCGGGGCCAAGGCGGCTTGTGAGGAGCTACTCCGGCAGTGCACATCTTATGCTACCCCGACATCTCTTCAGTGACGGTACCAGGTGACATGTCTCTAGTTCGTTCAGTTTGGGGGTGCCCCACGGGCTGCATCATCCCCAAGCCGTATGGGTCTATCCCTGCGGCGTGTATCATTTTGTGTTCACCTGGATTGTCTAACCATCTTCTACGAGTTTACCTATGATCGTCACTCTATGGCCTTGAGTCTTAACCACCTCGCGGCCTCCCTAGCTAGTTTGTCCCTCACCCTCCTTGCTGCATGGCTACTCACGTCGGCATGCCGCTTGTGCTCGGGTCCGTCCCTACAATGCTGATAAACCCGAGGACCGAGCTCTGGCTCGCGCCTCGCCTCGCGCACGCCACCTCACCAGGTCCATGGTGCCTTCGTCTTTCGCTAGTGGCCCTGGGTCGGACAGCCCGCTCCGTAGGGGTTCGTGACCTCTCGTGTCGTCTAACCTGCAGGTTCACCTAATGAATGTTCATGGGCCGGTTTGGATGGTCGCCACCTTGCCTCGCAAGTCGCTTGCACGTTAGAGGGGGGGGTCCCGAGCATCATGTCTCGGGAGCTCCTATTGGCTCTCTAGCCCTCACCTCCTGGCCTTGACCACGGCATCACGACCTAGCTTACCAGCAGCGGCTGAGCTCGCTCGAGGGCCGGGACCCGAGGACATAGAGCACCTAGGAAAGCGAGGCGAGAGGGTGGTTGTTGCGGGCCATGCCTAATGATACCAAAACAGACGCAAGAGCAAGCACCCCCCTCCCGACGGATCACAACAGGACTACTAAAAGATAAGTCACATGTGCTGTGACACCGGTCTCACACCCCGCTCACCCCAACCTCGCAGTCCCACTCCGGCGGCTTCACTCCCCCTTTTGGTTCCTTGGATGGCTGCTTGCACGCCAAGGGGGACCTCGTGAGCATCGCGTCTCATGAGGTCTCACCGGACCTCGGGCCGCTCACCTCCTAGCATTGACCACGGCATCGCAACTTGGCATACTAGCGACGGTTGAAGCCTGCCTGGTGACTCGGTCCCATCGGCGTAGAGCGTCACGCTGTCTAGAGGAAAGAAAAGGGAGGAGTCAAGCCAGACTGGGATACGCTACTTCATCACAGAATCAAGAAAGCAACGTCGGTATTAGACACACTTAGGTCCTTACAAACCCCATGGGGGATGGTTTTCATTCCGCGCAGGGAAAGCAAAAGAAGGAAGGCTGCTACCGAGCCATCGAGCGTCACCAGCGACGCCGGGTGGCAGCCACTGCTGCGCTCCGACCACGACGGGAGCTTGGCGGCACGTAGCTGTCGTCGCTAGACTCCAAAGACTCGCTAGGCTCAGGAGAGTCACTGGATTCCCAGGAGTCGTCGCTGCTGCTGGAAGAGGCGCCGAAGGGGACGGAAGCAGGACCAGCCCCCATGGCTACACCCTGTGGCTGCTTCCTCCGGGGCAGCACTACAGCCGTTGGCCCTCCTCGTCGAAGACCTTGAAGAACAAGGTGGATGCGCCATCATACTTGAAGTGAATCGCGAGGGCTCCCTCAGCACGACAGCAGATGGAAACCCTTTTTGTCAGACAGAAACAGTTGCCGTGGCAGCATGGGGAAGTGGAGATGCCCACGTCCCATCACTCGCCATGTGTCTTCAAGGCCGCAGGCGGTTAGGGCCTGTGGCGCTCCGTACTTGCCCTTTGGCTCCGCCCGGAAGCCAAGTTCGAGCGCGCCTTGGGCCCAGGGGCAACTATCGGCGTTCTGGATATGGGGGTATCTAGACTTGCCTGCCTATGGCCCACCACGTGGCTCCCCCGATGACCTGGTACGGCCCAGCTTCAACATCAGCAACTCAAGACCCTCGTGAGGGGCCAAGCCTCATGAGGTGGATGATGCGAAGACCCCCGAGGGGATCGGCCTCCTTAGGCTGGCTCCCGAGGGACGGAGAGTTCTATGCAAGGTGCACCTCACGAGGCTGAGCTGATGTGAGCCATGACGATCAAGGCCGGGCGGGCGCCAGCGGGCGCAGAGCGCCAGTTTCCTCTTTGTTGCAAGGGAGGCGATCCACAGGCGTGGAGTCCTGAGGAATCAACCAAAGGTTTCCATTCTGGTGTAACAAGACCAAGACCACGAGGACGGCAGGATGGAGGTCATCACCGAGCCCACTGCAGCATCACGACCAGGGGCTTTTCGCAGGCAAAGACCACTTTAGTCAGGATAAGCTATACTACTTGTCCCCTTTCAAATCCGGCCGTTGTGGGATCCCTTCCGGTCAACATTTGGGAAGAGGACCAAGGCCACTATAAATAGGACTTAGCCACCACCATAGAGGGGCATCTTATTCTGATCGGATTCTCCCTCACCCAACCATCTCACCAGCTCTCTTGAGCTCAAGAACACCTCACCTCCTGACGAGGCAATCCACTAAAAAATTGGAGTAGGGTATTACACCGCAAGGTGGCCCGGACCAGGATAAACTGTTGTGTCTCACTAAAAAAATACACTTTCGTGATCATACGTGTTTGTCACAGTAGGTCGCGTTTTTTGTCATGCATCTACATCCATGACGATTTTATGACAGAATCAAGATAGTCATACATGTGCTGTCGTAGAAGTGTTCCATGACATAACAAATATTATCATCACGGAAGTGTCCACTTCCATGATGATAAATCGCTCGTCATAGAAGTGCTTTCGTTAAGGGTGACCGACACATGGCGTCCACCGTAACCGAATGTCGTTAAGCTATCGGGTCAGGTTTTGGATCCGATAACCCATTAACAGCCCCGACCAATGGGGATTTTCCACTTGTAACATCATCATTGGCTGGAGGAAACACTTGTCGGCTCATCGTTGGGACAGATGTCATCCACTCATTGGACAGAAGGCGCCTATGATACGTCGACACGTGGCACGACCCAACAGAGGTCCATTCCTATGAAAAGGTCGGCCCGTTTGACTTGGTCAAAAGGTGGCGGGCCAGCCCATGGAAAGCCAGTTAACGGTTTGTTCTCTTATATCCCATTTACAGCCCACTAACCCAAGGCCCGTTACGCCCTATCCGAATTAGGCCCTGTAGCGTCATCTGGGCCATCCAATATGATTCCAGCCCATTTTCACTTCTGGCCCATGACGTCTTTTCGACCCATATGAGGCCCTTTGTAACTCTTGACCCATTAACAACCCATGGGGAAACTGGCCCATAACAGTGTATAAGTTTACACCCATTGACGGCCTGTGGTGAAACTGGCCCGTAGTGAATAGTGTATCACTTTATACCCATTAATGGCCCGTTATTCCGTTGGGCCGTTTCCAGCCCATGTTATCTTTTAGCCTTCTCAGAGCCCACTAATTCTTGGGCTCATTTCCAGCATTCGTTTACTTACGGCCCGTTACTGTCATTTTCTGCTTGTGGGCCAAATTTAGCCCGTGGTTACAGTCGGCCCGTTTCGGGGCCGTTAATTCATTGGGTCGTTTTCATAGCATCGTCAAATATGGCCTATTAACAATGGCCCGTTATGGTCGGCCCATGAATGGATGATTCCAACTCTAGCCTGTTTATGGCCATAATGTGGTCTGTTATTGGCCCATGTTTGGCCAATCGATCATACGGCCCGTGTTGGGGATATGACTACTGAGTATAAACCACCCAGGAGGGGGCCGGTTCACACTCAACCATATTGAAGCCCACGAAGACCCGGAAGGTGGCGCTTTACTATGAAGCTTAGAGGCCCAGAGCCCAAAGGCGGATTAGGGCCCATAGTGGTAAACCGCCATAGTCATATAGCTTGTATTGTAAGATAAAGAAAGGAGAGACCGAGCCAAACACTTGTATGAGTCGGCCTCGGGACTCTGTAAACCGGCTGGGCGTCAACCCATGTATATAAGGGGACGACCCGGCGGCGGTTCAGGGACAAGAAACAACAACTCGAGACTTAGGCAAGCGGATTGCGCTCCCTGATCATCGAAACCCAATCAATTCCATCACAACTAGACATAGGCTTTTACCTTCATCGAAGGGGCCGAACTAGTATAAAACTCCCGTGTCCCTTGTCCGGTTTAACTCCTTCAAGCTAACCCGTTGCGATAGCTCCACGACTAAGTCCTTTCACAAGGACATCTGACGTGATAATTCCACGACAGTTGGCGCCCACCGTGGGGCTATCGCACGATGGTGTCGAGTTCTTGAAGGGCTGCTCTGAAGGACTTAAGGGGTACGTGATCGGCCGGATGACCAAAAGTCGTCGCAGCAAGCTCTACATCGACGACAAAGGATGGGGCCCCGAAGCCGGCTCAATCGAGTACGGGTACCGGGTTCCCTTCGGCGGAATTCATGTCTTCATTGGCAAGATCGGCGAACCGGGTCATGAGCCGGACACCTGCACCGACCTCGTCAAGACGGCTCAGCGTGTGAGTCTAGCCCGAGTTACGCCCGCCGTGAAGCGTTCGTTCGTAGGATGTGTCCATGGGATCGGATCTGAACCGGTGTCTGAGGACGAGATGGCGGTATACTCCGACGACGAATCATCCACTTGTGAAACTGAGTCCTTGTACCAGATTCAGGACGGCATGCCCGAGGGGTATTCCGATGGCAACAGTATTCCGGATCTCCTTGAAGCACCGAGCCGGGTTGCTATTTACATGGCCGGCACACAGCCCGTTTTGCAGTCTTCATCTACCGCGGCAATAGATACCGGATCAGCGGCCGAGGCAGGTACTTCGGCGCGCCGGCCGGCGCAGGTTCTCGCCGGTTTAATGGATGCTTGGGAGACCTTGTTAACTGCACAGTTACCCCGAAAACATGAAATCAGCATGATGCAGAGGTTGCAAGACTGAAGGAGCAAATTGCGCAGGCTAAGGAGGACTTGGTGGCTGAGGACAATAGGATGGCCGAGGAACAGGCCGCTTTGAATGCTCAATCACAGCAGATACAAGCACAGAATTACCGACTCATGTTAGATCGGACTGCGTCAGAGGATGTGATGCGCAGGAAATATCGGTCACGATTGCCGCCGGTTTACGAAGGGGTAAATCTCTTTCAGACACCAGGCGCTGGGCCGAGCAATCCGGCGGCCGCAAACCGAGCCGAGGCGCCTAGGATCGCCCCGGATCAGCCACAAGCAATGGAGTTACCCCGACGGACGGTTAACCCGCCACAGTATATGCCTACGCCACCGGGTCACTTTTCGAGCCCCCTGGATAACATGATTGCTGCGGCCTCACGCCTGGCTGCCATCTCGATGGAAGGAGATTCAATAGAGGCAGTTGAGACGAGGCGAGCAAGAGACCTCCTTCAAACCGCCGTAATGCAGCAGCAGGCTTATTCATACAGCCGGGATAGAATTCATTCAACTCCTCGTCCGAGCCCAAGCTATAGCAGGCGGATGGACGAACCGGAAGTATCTAGCAGCGCACGGCGTCGCAATGCTCAGGAAGTAGTGGATCATGGCAGGGCACGAAGGGATGGTGTTTTGGGTCGTCATCAACCCGCCCCGGTTCAGCCAGCAGTATCGGTTGACAGAGGCACCGGGCTTGCTTTCAGTTCCTGGGGAGTGCCGTGCCTCATTCCGGCCCTCCGTAACGTGCGTCTGCCCAAGGATTTCAAGGGTCCGCGCAAGGTGCCTAATTACACGGCGGATCAGCCGCCTGAGGCGTGGGTCGAGACTTACGAGATGGCAATGGAGATGCTGGATGTAGATGAGGCAGCTTGTGCAAAATACTTCACGATGATGTTGGAAGGAACAGCCCGTACCTGGTTGAAGAATCTGCCGGCTAACTCCATCGAGTCATGGGATCAGTTGAAGGCCCGGTTTATAGCCAATTTTAAGGATACGTGCAAACAGCCCATGTCCATTGTAGATCTGGATGCTTGTGTTCAGGGCGAGAACGAGTCCACAACTCATTGGGTGCGCCGGGTCTCAGAAGTTTTGCACTCGGCCGACCGAATTAACGCCGGCCAAGCGATTATCACGCTGGAGCGTAATTGCCGGTTTAAGTCACTGAAGGAGAAGTTGGGACGAATCAAACGTCACTGCAACGACCTGGGAACCCTCATGGCAGCCTTGGTAAAATATGCCGATTCTGATAATACCAAGGATCCCGATTCTGATAATGAGAAACCGGAGAAGGGAAAGAGGAATGGCGGTGTGAAGGGACAGCAGCACAACCAGGGAGGCCATGGGAATAATGGTAAGCGTAAAGCAGATTCAGATTTTGTGGCTAATGCTAATGTGCAGCGTCGTAAAGGTAAACCGCCCCAGCGTGGTGGATCGATGAATCTGGAGCGCTTGTTGAATCAGCCCTGTCCAAAGCACGGAACCAAAGAAGCCCCCGCAACTCATCTCTGGAAGGATTGCAATATTATGAGGCAATTCAAAAACTCTGATCTCTTCCGATATGATCAGGGCCCGTCGGGCGGTTCAGGTCCAGGTTTTCATGGTGGCGGCGGTTCAGGCTCTGGATTTCAAAACAATCAGAATAACCAGAACAACCAAAGCGGTAATAACCAGCAGGGTAATCAAGGGAATCAACAGCAGTCAGGTTACCAGAGTAACCCGAAGCAGCTGAATGGTGGACAATATCATGTATTCACCACTAGTCTGTGCAAGCGAGATCTGAAGCTGCATAAGAGGGCAGTTAATGCGGTTGAACCGGCAGTTCCACGCTATCTGCGCTGGTCGGAACAACCTATCGTGTGGAGTAGGGAGGATCATCCGCCCCGGGTTGACAATCCGGGTCAGCTAGCTCTGGTGGTGGCACCTCAGGTGGGAGGTTACAAGTTCACCAAAGTACTTATGGATGGAGGAAGCAGTATTAATATTCTGTATTATGAGACATTCCGTCGCATGGGGCTGACTGATAAGAATCTTAAACCGTCCAATACTGTTTTTCATGGTGTAGTACCAGGAAAGTCGGCGTATCCAGTGGGCAAGATTGCTTTGGAAGTTGTGTTTGGAGATGAGCATGATTCCCGGTCTGAGACATTGACTTTCGAGGTGGTGAGAATCCAGAGCCCGTATCACGCACTGTTTGGGCGACCGGCTTATGCAAAATTCATGGCGAGACCATGTTATATTTACTTGCAGCTCAAGATGCCGGGTCACAAAGGAACCATCACAGTTCATGGAAGTCGGAATATTGCTTTGGATTGCGAAGAGAGTGGTGCGGCTACGCTGAGTCGGTTTGTGCTACAGAGGAGTTCAAATTTTACAAGGAAAATGTTGATCCGGCAGATATGACCCCTCTGAAGAAGCCCACCACTGAGCACGACCCAACCCTGCACTTCAAACCGGCGGATGAGACGAAGCTTGTTGACTTTGTACCTGGCGATTCGTCCAAATAGTTCAGCATCAGCACCAATCTGGATCCAAAATAGGAAAGCGCGCTCATCGAGTTCATCCGTGAGAACCGGGACATCTTTGCATGGAAACCTTCTGACATGCCAGGTGTACCGAGGGAACTCGCTGAGCACACCCTTAACATTGATCCGAAGTTTAAACCAGTCAAGCAATTCCTTCGTCGCTTTAATGAAGAGAGACGCAAGGCAATTGGGGAGGAGGTAGCCCGGCTGTTGGCGGCTGGGTTTATCGTTGAAGTTTTTCATCCTGAATGGTTGGCTAATCCGGTGCTGGTTCTTAAGAAAAATGGGACTTGGCGCATGTGTGTGGATTACACGGACTTAAATAAGGCTTGCCCAGCTGATCCTTTTGCTCTCCCGCGTATTGATCAAATCATTGATGCGACGGCGGGTTGTGAGCGCCTGAGTTTTTTGGATGCTTACTCAGGGTACCATCAGATCAAAATGGCAGTTAAGGACCAGGAGAAAACAGCCTTCATCACTCCCTTTGGAGCCTTCTGCTATGTTTCTATGCCCTTTGGGCTCAAGAGTGCTCAAGCAACCTATCAGCGTTGTGTGCAAAATTGTCTTCACACGCAGATTGGGCGTAACGTTCATGCCTATGTGGATGACATTGTGGTGAAATCCAGGAAAAAGGAGACATTGATAGTTGATCTCAAGGAGACGTTTGACAACCTCCGGGTTTACAAAATGATGCTTAATCCGGATAAGTGTGTCTTTGGTGTTCCGGCAGGCAAGCTGCTCGGTTTTCTGGTGTCTAACAGGGGCATTGAGGCTAATCCGGAAAAGATCAAGGCAATCACATCCTTGGCCAAACCGACATGTATCAATGATGTTCAGCGTCTCGCAGGCCGGATCGCAGCTCTCAGCCGGTTCATCAGTCGTTTGGGTGAGAAGGCCATTCCCTTGTATCAGATGTTGAAGAAAACGGATAATTTCGTCTGGAGTGATGCAGCCAATGCGGCCTTTGAGGAGTTAAAGCGGCAATTGGTTGAACCGCCAGTTCTGGCAGCCCCAGTTGATCATGAGCCTTTACTATTATATGTGGCTGCTAATGCCCGAGCAGTCAGTGTGGCTATCATTGTAGAGCGTAAAGAGGCTGGGAAGGAATATCCGGTTCAACGTCCAGTGTATTACATCAGTGAAGTCCTGATCGAGTCAAAGCAATGCTATCCACATTGGCAAAAGTTGGTGTATGGGGTTTTTATGGCCAGTCAGAAACTCAAGGAATATTTTCAAGGTCACCCCATCACAGTGGTTAGTTCGGCTCCCTTGGGCGATATCATCCAAAACAGAGAAGCAACTGGCCGGGTTGCAAAGTGGGCAATTGAGCTTGGTCCACATGGTTTGAAGTATGTGCCTCGCACAGCCATTAAGTCGCAGGCTCTTGTGGACTTTATCAATGACTGGACCGAGTTACAAGCACCGGAAGAGAAACCGGATAATACGTACTGGACCATTCATTTCGATGGATCAAGGCAGTTGGAAGGCTCGGGGGCTGGAGTTGTCCTTACTTCCCCCCGAGGTGATAAAATTTGCTACGTCCTCCGCTTGATGTTTCCTTGTACTAACAATGCAGCTGAATATGAAGCCCTACTTCATGGTCTCCGCGTGGCTAAGGAGATGAACTTAACTCGAGTTCGTTGCTTCGGCGATTCTGATCTGGTGGCTCAGCAAGTTTATGGTACTTGGGATTCTAAGGATCCACTCATGGCGGCTTACAGGCGTGAGGTAGATATGGTGGCGGGTCACTTCAAAGGTTACCAGGTTGAGCATATTGATCGGCGCAAAAACGAAGCAGCAGACGCTTTGAGCCGACTTGGATCTCAGCATAAACCGGTACCTCCTAACACCTTTCTGGATATATTGCATAACCCGTCTGTTAAATTGCCTACAGAAGCGGATCTGGCTATTCCTGATCCGGAGGCGCAACTGGTGGCTGCTTTACACGTCGTGCCGGATTGGACGATTCCATATCTGGCATATATGAACCAGGGTGAGCTACCAAATGATCAAGTCCTGGCCCGACAGATAGTCTGGCGTTCTAAATCCATGGTTATCCACAATGGCGAGTTACACCGCTGTAGCGTTTCAGGCGTATTTCAGCGTTGTGTTTCTCTGAAAGAAGGCCAAGCGATCCTCCGGGAAATTCATGAAGGGGATTGTGGTCATCACGCCGGTTCAAAGTCCCTGGTTGCAAAAGCTTTTCGTCATGGGTTTTACTGGCTGACAGCTCATGCTGATGCGGAGGATCTGGTAAAGCGATGTGATGCTTGTCAAAAAATTTCCCCCAGAGCTCATGTTCCGGCTCAGGAGCTACGGATGATTCCAATCACTTGGCCTTTTGCTACTTGGGGGCTTGATATGGTGGGGCCTTTTAAGCGTTCCCGAGACAAGAAAACCCACCTGTTGGTGGCAGTTGATAAATTCACCAAGTGGGTTGAAGCGGAGCCTGTCAGCAACTGTGATGCAGCACGGCGGTTCAATTTCTCAAAAATATTATTTTCCGCTTTGGTTATCCACACAGCATTATCAAGGATAATGGTACTAACCTCTCCAAAGGTGAGATGGAGGATTTCTGTCAAAGAGAGCATATCCAGCTTGATCTAGCATCTTTAGCGCACCCTCAATCCAACGGTCAAGCAGAGCGAGCTAATCAAGAAATCTTAAAGGGTCTTAAACCCCGGCTCATGATTCCATTGAAACGGACGCCGGGTTGTTGGGTGGAAGAATTACCTTCTGTGTTATGGAGTATCAACACCAACCCCCAATCGATCAACAGGATATACGCCTTTCTTCATGGTCTACGGAGCAGAGGCGGTTCTCCCAAGTGATACACGTCATGATTCCCCCCCGGGTTGCTAATTATGTCGAAGCGAACAATGAGCAAGCTTGCCAAGAGGCACTGGATTTACTAGATGAGAAGCGGGATATGGCTTTGGCACGCTCGGCGGTTTATCAACAAGACCTGCGGCGCTATCACAGCCGTCGGGTTAGGACAAGAGCCTTTCAAGAAGGTGACTTGGTGCTCCGGCTTATCCAGGATCAGACCGGTATACACAAGTTATCCCCGCCTTGGGAAGGACCCTTTGTGGTCAGTAAGAATCTGCACAACGGATCATACTACCTCATTGACGTTCGAGATGACTCACGCAAATCTGAGGAGGAGACCCGGCGGTCTTGGAACATAGCTCTCCTCCGGCCTTACTACACTTGAGCCATAGGCTCTCTTTTATGTACATATTTTGACGATGTATATATTATCATCAATAAATAAATCAACATCCTTGCTTCAAAGCGGGGCCTCTGCTGTTTTTTCTCAAACATTCTTTGAGTTACATGGGGGCTTCAGCTGACCAAGCGAAGTATTATCCCTTGAACCGGCTATCACGCCACAAAGCTTGGGAGCTTCACACCCAAAGGGCCAAAGAGAGTTTCGATGCTATGCACAACTCAAACATAGGCACCTAATGAGCACCGCTCATCATGTTACTTGGGGGCTCCTTGGTCCAATACCAAGAAGTCTGAATGGACCCTTGTAGCTGGGTATCGACCCACGGCTTGGAAGCCTGGTATATTTACCTAAAACCCCGGGTTAACCTGCCTTCATCAAGTAACACACTCCTATCCAGGTCATCCTGGCACGGCCCTCCAAACGTTTGACAGTTACTCTCCTTGAGACCCTGAACTTGTCAAAGTTAAAACGGTGATTGGCTAGTTGGAGGTCTATCTTAAAAGGCTTTGTTAAATGGTTCAACTCAGTGGCCTGGCAGCCCACAAAAAGCCTCGCATTTGGGCCTGGCAGCCCCCAAAAAGCCTCGACTACACGGTTTTCATTTGAACTTTGGCTGAATTTTAAACCAATTTTTTGGCTTATTCAACCGTCTTCTAAGACCGGCATTTCTTAAACCGGCTTGGTTTGCAACTTTACGTTGACGGACCTTTATTTTCAACCGGAGTTTTCTTAAACCGGCTTGGCATTGATTTCCTGTCAACAGCCAGGATCGTCTGGCGTGAATCATCACCCGACATGACTTAATCTACGACATCAGAAAATGATGGCGACACAAATACTTCAGATTTGGGTTTTTCACCCTTATCGCAATTCAAGTTGGCTCGCCAACTAGCCAGGGATCTTGTACTACCGGTATGTATAAATTCATATTATTATGATTTGATTATCAATCCGGCATATTTTGGGCATTATGACCCGTCCGGCGGTAAACCGCCAGGACCCTTTGTCTATTTATGCATATAGGAAATGCATATTATGATACTTGGAACAAAAATTGATATGGCGGATCAATGCAAAATATCTCTTGCACGATGGCAGCAGATCAGCATAAGTTTCTTGCTATCCTATTACACGGCACTCCAAGGCCCAAAATATGGAAATATTCATTGATCGTTCCTGATGTACCAACCGCCTGGACGGATTAAGCTTCATCACCGGGTTGACGTGAGGTAGATGGATCATCTGGCGTCGGTTGAACCTCCTCCTCATCCACTGACTGGAAGTCATTGGTGGACCAGCCAATCTAGGTTAAGGCCTGAAAGACAGCCTCTTCACTTATAAGCTCAGCCGGATCAACGTCAGGAGCGTAAGTATGCTTACGGATTGGTGGAATGAGGCTCTGCACTTCAAGAATCACAGCTTCAACCTGTTTGTTCTCTGCATCATAGAACGATCGGTGAACCGTCAGGTTCGCCTCTTCGGCTAGTTGACTCGCCAAAGGACGCATCTCCCTTGCTACCCGTTTCAGGGCGTCATTGTCAAATTCTTCGCCATTTTCTTGGGCACTATGGAAGCCTTTGGATATATCAGCCGGGTCCAGGTCAGCTATCCATGCCTTGGCCCGAGTCAGCGCCAGCAAAGCGCCGGCCCGAGCAGCGGATCGCTTCAGCTCTTCTATTTGCGCTGGCGTCATTGAAAGATGATCCAGCATATCTTTGATAAGTGTTGGTGCCGCATTATCATATGAAGTTGCACATATAACCCGTTGAGCGCCGTTATACAGCTGTTCAATCAGTGTATATGTCGCTTTAAGCTTCTTCCGCATGTCAGAACCCAGGTGAGCGATGCGATTTCCTATATCGATTCAAGAAATACATGTTAAACCGATGAAATTTCAAAGGGATACAACTTTTGGCAACCACTACTTACCAAATATGGCAGAGGCCATGGCATTGATTTGGCGCTTCAGTCCAGATAATTCTTCTGCCACCGGTTTAAGAGCCGATTCAGCAGTCTCCGTCCGCTTCACCAGTCCGGCCTTCTCGCTGTCCCAGTTGGCCTGCTCAGATTTAAACCATTCTTTAAGTTGCTCCATGGTGGTCAAAGCGGTTCTCAGCTCATCCTTGGCCTTGGTGGTTTCTGCTTGTTGGGTCTCAAGGTTTGCTCGAAGATCGGCAATTTGTGAGGTTTGTTGATTTATTTCACTCTGCAACAGTAAGAGAGCATGTTAATATCTTTGTTCAAAGTCCCAAGGATATAACCAGTTATACATTCAGCACTTGGGGGCTAATGCGGATCATTTTTATGCGGATACTTCAAGTCCCAAGGATTAATACAAGTTTTAATCATGGCACTTGGGGGCTAATGTGTATTTGATCAAGACAAAGAACAGTTCACAAGGTACAGCATGAAGAATATAAAGTACCGGTCTGACTTTCTCAAGACAAACCGGCCCTTGGGGGCTACAATGCAATGAAGGTGCAGAAATTCTAAAGTGCAATGTTTACCTCATAGCGTTCCTTCATTAGATTTACTAAACCAGCTTCATAATCACAGCTTGTATATAGCCGGTTCAGAAAGCCGGAATGAAGGTCTTGAGCAGAAAGATCGGTATAAGTAGACAAATCAGTCTTACCCTTCCCTTTGTTCACGGCAGCAAATTCATCTTTAGCAGTATGCTTTGACAGAGCAACCGGATTACCAGGGGCGGTATATACAGTGCCTGTAACAACAACATCATCATCCTTGGCCGGGCTGGTAGAGTCCCGTTCTGAACAGGGCTTGGCGGTTTGTTAGCTGGACTTGGAGGATCAACAATTGAGTCCCGTTGTTCCATTGCCGGGCTCAGGGGAGCAGGAGGATTTAAAGTATCAGCCTTTGCAGTCGGTTCAGCTTCTGGCGGGTTAGCGTTACCATCTTGATTCGGCCCAACAGAGCTGTTCATGGCAACTTCCGGATTTTCGTTATGATGCTCGGGTGTCTTTTCCGGATCAACTTCAACAGTAGGGTCGCTGGTCTTGGCCTTCTTGCTTAATCGAGCTTTGGCGCTATAACACCAAAGGTTAGAGTATGATAAACCGACAAAATAAAGTTATAAATCAGGTAACACTTACCCGGCAACTACTTTGAGAGGAGGCAATTGGGTGGTCGACGAACCGCCAGACGAGCTAGAAGAAGCCTGGTAATTCGGGTCAGACGGATTGAGAGGGAATCAGAAGAAACCTTTAAAAGGGTACTGTTTTTCAGGAGATCAAATCACCTCTGGACGGCGTTTCCGGGGGGGGGCGTATCAGCTAAACCGGACAAAGTGATCTGTTGAACACTATGCCGGGTTGTGCGACGTTCTTCTGCTTGCCGTTTCTTCAAAGAAAATTTTGGATCCAAATGAGCAAGGGGGCGAGATTGTTTTACTTTCCGGACTGTACGGCGAGTTCTTTGAACCGGCACAATGAGAAAGAAGAATTACCTCAACATGATCTGCATGGCTGGCTTCAGCATCATCCTGAAGATGATTATTGTCAATAAGATGTATAAAAAAGGAGCCAAGTGAGTCAAGTTCTACCTCAGCATCTGATTCTTCTTCCTCCGGCGGTTTAGAAGAATCGGCAGCTTTCTTCTTTCCGGCCTTCTTGATGACCTTGGTTTTTACACAGGAGCAAAGAAAGGTTAGTAAACGGTCAATGTGGAAATCAGTAAAGAATGTACATGAACTTATTGCTGGCGGTTTATTGGAGACGCAAAACGGAGCCAAACCGGTTTGGCTGCATGCAGCGACCGGTTCATCAAGCATCCTCTTTACACACTCAGTGATTTCAAGCTCGGTCATTATTACTTTGTGATATCGTTGAGGGTCTTTCACACTTCCGGTATACTCATGCATCAATCCGGGGTGGCGGCTCAAAGGCAGAATGCCCCATGAAACCCAGCAGCGGACAAGATCAATGCCGGTTAAACCGTTGTCCATTAGAGCCCGGAGCTTGGCGAGTTGAGGAGCAAAATTCTTCCGTTCCGCAGTGGTTAGACGCGGAGGCATTGGGTGGCCGTTGCTAAGCCGGTGAGGGCGGTAGCCCGGGAAGGGATTTTCTCCATCAGGAGCAGTATTCCGGTAGTAAAACCAGGTTTGGTTCCAATCTTTAGGATGGCTATGGTGTTTGGCATGAGGGAAATCAACTTCTTTCCTCTTTTGAATTGATACGCCACCAAGCTCTGTGTTGGGGCCATCTGAGAATTCTGTGCGGCGGTTCAGATGAAAAAAATCCCAGAACAGTTCCACGGTTGGCTCTTCTTGAAGGTAAACTTCGCAGAATACTTGAAAGTTGCATATGTTTGATACAGAGTTCGGACCAATATCTTGCTGATGGAGTTGGAAGCTGGCAAGGACATCCCGGAAATTTTTTGATCCGGGCGGACTAAATCCCCGGTCTAAATGTTGCATAAAAACAATCACCTCTTCCTCTTGAGGTTCAGGTGGACATTCCGATTCTAGAACTCGCCAGTGGAGAGTTTTCTTCGAAGCTAAAGCACCAGTGATGACGTAACCATTGATCTGTGTCTCTGTGATCCGGGATGGAACCCAATTGCAAGCAAAAAATTGCTTCGACATTCCGGAATGAGAAACTGAAAATAAAAAGTGCCATTTTAAGGCGTCTAATTCAGTGTTAAACCGGAGAAGAATACTGTGTGAGCTCAGTTGGCGGTTTAAGAGAGGGCTAATGTTATATGGCGGATTGACTTTTAAGGAGTTAAACCTCCTATAGGCAGGATGGCCAGAATACGAAATTTCTGCTAAAACAGGTTTCACAATATGGCAGTATAATTTTGGATCTACCGTGGATAATCTAAAAAAATGTTCCCAAGCCCTACAATGGCGCTAAAGAGGGACAGAGACGAACCAGACGGAGTCTATTCAGAAACAGTAAGATACTACGATACGGTGAACTAACAACATGGATCTAGCCGTAGTTCAAAACTATCAGGCACACATATGTATATTCAACAGGAAGACCAGAAGGAGGAACACAAAAGAACTGATGAACGGCGATGAACATGGCTGAACTTGAAACCCTAACGGAGATCTAGGGTTACAGGGAATCGAACTTACCAGGGCCACACGGCGGCGGAAGAGCGCGGCAGGGTCTCTGGAACAAAAAGTGTGATGCAGCGGCCTTGGTCGGTGCAGATTCGAAGATCGACGGCGGCGGCGGCGCTGGGGTTTCTTCCGGTCCTGAGGAAGAAGAAGAGAAGAAAGGGGAGAAAAGGAAAGTACCCGTCGGGTGTATTTATAACAGGGCAGGGAGATAAGTCACAGGCGCGAGAATCGAGGAGTCCAAAGCGGCAAGTGGCGCGGCTCTCGCCTCGATTTCCGGGATGGCATTAAATAAAGGGAATCTTTTTATTTATTTTTTACAGAAATGACGTCATGATGATCCGTTGCTGTATCCAAAGTTTATAAAAGAAGGCATCATGGCGGTTTACGAGAAATGAAGGAAGGCGTTCTCAGGATTCTGCTAAGTATCAAAGACTAACATGAACAGGTTCAAATCAATCTGGGGCCTAATGTTGGGGATATAACTACTGAGTATAAACCGCCCAGGAGGGGGCCGGTTCACACTCAACCATATTGAAGCCCACGAAGACCCGGAAGGTGGTGCTTTACTATGAAGCTTAGAGGCCCAGAGCCCAAAGGCGGATTAGGGCCGATAGTGGTAAACCGCCATAGTCATATAGCTTGTATTGTAAGATCAGGAAAGGAGAGACCAAGCCGAACACTTGTATGAGTCGGCCTCGGGACTCTGTAAACCGGCTGGGCGTCAACCCGTGTATATAAGGGGACGACCCAGCGGCGGTTCAGGGACAAGAAACAACAACTCGAGACTCAGGCAAGCGGATTGCACTCCCTGATCATCGAAACCCAATCAATCCCATCACAACTAGACGTAGGCTTTTACATTCATCGAAGGGGCCGAACTAGTATAAAACTCCCGTGTCCCTTGTCCGGTTTAACCCCTTCAAGCTAACCCGTTGCGATGGCTCCATGACTAAGTCCTTTCACAAGGACATCTGACGTGATAATTCCACGACAGCCCGTATAAGGCCCATTGATGATATGGCCCGTAGAAGGCCTATTGTTTCTATGGCCCGTAGAAGGCCCATTGTTTCTACGGCCCATAGAAGGCCCACTGTTTCTACGGCCCGTAGGAGGCCCAGTGTCACTACAGTAAATATTAGCCCATGGTTATTGTGGCCTAGTTATGAAAAATAGGTTATTGCAGCCACTAGCAAACTACGGAAAAAGAACTGCACTAACTACAAGCAAACAAATAAACAAGACAACAAGGAAATAAATAAGCAAGCAACTTATGCTAGGCTATCACGTCTATTACACATATTACATCCACTGGGAATCAAAGTTCGCCACCAGTGCAAATACAGGGAACAAAGCAGTATATAAACGCCGCAGCAAAACAGGTCCAGAACTGAAACCACTTCAGAAGAGTTCAAGAAACAATATCCTGGGTAAACATAATGCGGGCAAGATGCTTAGCAACCTTATTAACTTTCTCTTGTTTGGCGCTTAAATCCTCCAGCGCTTGCTGTTGCACAAGAAAGTACGCATCTGAATTCTACAGGGACTTCCTCGGTCCTTCGGCTTCTTGCCGCAGCACAGCTGACTGATGCCTTTTAGCTTGTAGCTGAGACTGAAGAAGCTGAAGTGATTCAGACAGCGAGTTCAAAGAGCTTGTGCCAGCGGTACTGGCCAGTAACTCGAACACTACATCAACGCAGGACTGTGGGGTTTTCTCACTGTCTATGAGATCATTTTTATCACCTTTCTTGGAGACCAATAGGGTTGTCTCACTATCTTGAACCTTATCTGCATTACTTTCTCTACCATTGCATAGTGGGGTGCTCTTCTCCCATATTCTGTTTGCATACTACAAGAGAAACAAGCAGACACATCACAGGTTTAGCTTGTAGTATACGAAACTCATTTTGGTAAACCGGTTCAGTAGTAAGGTGGACAGGATAACAGCATGAAACAAACATATATCTATGTACTATGGTCACTGTATTGTCCATATCATTCTAGTTTATGTTCCCTAATCAAGATAGAGACACAGTTCAACTCATATATATTTAAGACACAGTAGCATAGACGGAATATAAGTGTGAGAAACTACACAACATTGGTAGCACTTGTAATGTGCATTAGATGAGAACATAATTGTTTATACAACTTAAACTGAAATCAACATAGAGCAAGAAGTTAGAACAGCAATCCAGTTAAAGAAATAGGTTTAAAACGTACCTGTTGCGCCATTGGAGTTTCAATTGGATCCTTCAAATTAGAAAGTAGTTGGTATGAGTAAATACAATGATGCAACAGCAAAGGAGTATGGACCATAGCTACAGAATCTGACATGAGAACAGTTGCTCTTCTGCTTTAAACATGGAGTTTGGTTAGCTGTGGTGGTTTTCGTGCTTTGGGCACTGCAGTAGCTTTACAAACTGCTCGTGTGGGGGTACTCTGTGGTTGACATGATGCTTTGTCAACTAGAAGTGGGTTACTATCCGTTGGGGTTGTAGTTAGATGGGTTGTAGCTGGTTCACTACAAAATGGTGTAAGTGTGCAATCTGGAAGAGTCTCAATTATGTGTGGTGGGGCTAGTTTGTGGGCCAGTACAACCATGGTTCTATCTGCACTAACGGGTAACACTGTCTTTTGTGAAAAATGGGTTTTTGGTCCCTTAGATACTGCCATCACCCCCTCCCATTCAAATGGCTGATAAACAAGAAAAGAAATTGAACGTATAGACATTGTATGAGAGACAGATGTGGTAATTCCCATATATGTTGCCTAACCAAACATGACAGCATGACACAATTTCACATATATGATGCCTAACTAAATAGGATAGCATGACACAGTTTCAGACAGATGATGGATAACTTAACAGGATATAATGGCATAATTCAACATATGATGAGTACCTAAACAGGATGACATGACAAAACTATATGATGTCTTGCTAAAATAGGTTGGGATGAAATAATTCACATACATGTTGTCTAATTATACATGATGGCATGATATAATTGACATAATTGATTCATATACTAAGCAACTGGCACTCGCATGTACGATCTCTAAACTAAGAAGATGGAATTCAATATTGTGCATTTGATGTCTAAACTAAGCAATGCAAGACACCATATGCATCATATGAGAAATATAAACATTGCAACTTAGAGCATACGCCTCAGGTGGGATATAGGACTGGTCATCTGTCTCTGAATCCTCCTCTGAGGAGCTCCCTGTGACCATCGAGATATATGCTTCAACAGGTACTATTGCCTTCTCTGAAGACCTTGTTTTCACTCCAGATTTTTCCATAACCGGTTCAAACGGCTGATACACATGAAGAGTAGTTCAATATACACAGAATGTCGACAAATGGAATACGTAATGAAAAACGATGGCATGAGATAATTCACATATATGATGCCTGACTCCATGGCGGTGCATAATTCACATATATGATAACTGGCTAAAAAACATGGCATTGCATAATTCACATATCTGATATAGAAAGCAAACAGGAGGCATTCACACAAAGCATGTCTAATCTAAGCAGATGGCATGGCAATGCAAGACACCATATGCTTGATATGAGCAATATAACCCAGCCAAGTTAGAGCATGCACCTCAGGGGGGGGATACGACTGGTCATCTGTCTCTGAATCCTCCTCTAAGGAGCTATCTGTAACCAGCAAGAAATCTGCATCGACAAGTAGCACTGACTGCTCAGAAGACCTTGTTTTCACTTCAGATTTTCCCATGACCGACTCAAATGGCTGATGCACAGGAAGAGTAGATGAATGTATAAACATTTTTGACAAATGGAATACATTATGGAAAAAAGTATGGCACGATACAATTCACATATACGATGACTGGCTAAACAGGATGGCATTGCATGATTCACGTATATGATGCCTGGCTAAAGAAGAAGGCATTGCATAATTCCCATATACTCCCTCTGTTCCTAAATATTTATCTTTTTAGAGATTTCAAATGGACTACCACATACGGATGTGTATAGACATATTTTAGAGTGTAGATTCACTCATTTTGTTTCGTATGTAGTCACTTGTTGAAATCCCTAAAAAGACAAATATTTAGGAATGGTGGGAGTATGATATAGAAACCAGACATGTGGCATTCACACAAAGCAAATCTAAACTAAGCTGATGACATATAAGATGTATAATGTAAGCAATGCAAGGCGCCATATGCATGATATGACCAACATCAGCATGCCAGGTTAGAGCAAACACCCTAGGTGGTAAACAGGCGTGGTCGGCTCCTTCTGAATCCCCATCTGAATAGTTATCTTCCTCTAGAATACAATCTGGAAATGTAGGAGGGGGGCACTTCGCCCACCATGGAGCCGCATCTGCATGACATTATATTCCCACACAACGATTTTCTATTTTTCTCTACATGTTCAGTACGATTGTGTACAATATCTAACATGCATAATAAAAAAATAGTTAGATTTTGTAAGGCCTAAGGGGTGCATGCAAAAATCAAGATTGATGGTAGCAAACGAGTGGATGGATCCAAAACTAATGATAGCAGGTAGATTATAGCTTCAGTTTAAAAAGATAGACAATGTATCATCTATTGTTTCTTGCCCACCCAACATGAACCACATAGAAGACCCCAGATGAACCAGATAGTAGACATATACTATTCGTTGCTGGCTCGATATGAGACCCATGGGCATTTCAAAACTCAAGTTTGAACGATAAAGTAGCAGGTAATAATAACCGATGTATAATGTAAGCAAACACGAAAGACTGCAACCTCTCTTCCGGAACTGTGTAGTCCTCATGTTCATCTGCTCAGTCGATGATGGTAATGCAGTTGGCGTGGCTGCTGGCAACGGGGAAGATGATCTGAGGCGGCGAAAGAAAGTCTGCAGGGGGGATCTCTGCTGCTGTTAACGCTTCTATCGATGGTGCACCTCAGGTGGGGTGGATGACGGCACCGCAGGAGCAGGACATAACACACAGAGTTTTCTTTGACGCCTATCTGAAAACGAAGTAAATCTGTAAGGGATCCTTAGAATTGGAGGATTCTATAAACGTAGGGATAGAAAAAACACAGGAATAGGATAGGAATGCACGTGCGAAACAGAGCATTTGGAAACATAGGATTTCAGTCAATCTGGGTGTTTGGTTCACATGAATTGGAAGAACACATGAATGGAGAAACGTGGTCAAATTAAAGTCAAACCACATGAAAATGAAAAAATAAGAATCTTATTATGCCAGTAATGCAATTAGTTATGTTCTTCATGCATATTAATTTGAAAAGGACGTCCAAGTGAATAAAATTCCTATGTTTTTCTTTGAAAGAGACACCAAAGGAAAAAATCCTCCAATTTTGCTTTGCTCCACTCCTTCTAACAGATTTGCATGAATAGTAGTTCCATAGCAAAGGATCCCTAAGGGATCGACATGAATGCAGAGTAACAAAGTGATGCGATGAGTGTACAACCTCTTTGGCATAGCCTTGTGGACCTCAGCATCATTGGGTTGGACGTGGAGGATGGCGATGATGCTGGTGTGACTGTTGGAGGTGGGGAAGAAGATCCGAGGCCTCTAGAAACGGCGCCGAGAGTACTGCACCGCTGTGATGGACGGTTCCATTGTTGGAGCAGCTCCGGTAAGGTCTACGGCGACAAGGCTAAAGCAGGACAAGACAGACAACGTTAATCTGAAGTGGGACCCTAATATCATTTGCAATAGATGATGTAAAATACATCACCAAAAAGTGCTAGATGTAAAACGCATCAGCCGTGCCACGGTCGCTCCAACAAATGCTGTAAGTACTATTCACTCTGAACTTAACTGAAGAAAATGAACTTTATTATCGAAACGGAATTTTACTGTCAAAACTGATTGAACTAGTAGCAGAGCATTGCAATAAATGTTTAGGGCGTTTGAGAACTAGTAGCAGCGAAGCAGTGATCTAAATCAGCAGACGCTCAAGCAGAGAACACACTAGCAGAGAGCAAGTCGTGCAGTAGCACCGCGAGCGAGTGCTAAAGTAGCAACTCCTGTAGCTCCCGGAGGTCGTGCAGCAGCAACAGCAGCGCAAGCGAGAGCAAGAGCAGAGCAGCAGCACGAACGAAAGCAAGAGCAGTGCAGTAGCATGACTGAATGGAAGAACAGAGCCGCAACGCGAGCGAGAGCCAGAGCAGCTGCAGCTAGTGCCGTTGTGGAAGTCGCCGCCGAGGAAGCAACGACATGGGGTAGAGACGCCGTGGATGATGCGGCCGGCAACGGCGTCATCGATGGAGACCCGCCATGTCTGCTCAGTATCGAGCACCAGCAGCCCTGTGAGATCGAATAAAAGATAAAATGCAGCGGTGAGTGCAGAACCTCCTTGGTGGCACCGAGTTTGCCTCGTCTTCATCGGAGGAACTGGTGAGGGTGCTGCGGTTCCGGTGGGGCAGGTCAAGATGGAGCTGTGGGGATTGAGGTGGCACGATAGACGAGGCGAACGTCGGGGCAACTCCTTGGAGGTGGAGGACGAGGCGGCTGATCCGGCGGGACGATGAGACCGACAACGGATTCTCATCCGGTGTGGTGGATGAGGGACGGTGAGCTGTTGCGGTGGATGATGTAGTCGGGGAAGAGTCTCCAGCTGGGCGGCGGTCGGGAAGCCGACGGAGGAACGTGGGGTTTCGCGGGTTTTGGCAACCTCGGTGTACGAATGGGGGGGGGGGCGAAGGGGGAGGGGGGAGCCAAGCTTAGGGACGCGCTTGTCCAAAATGTAGGGTAAGTTACCAGCGTACCCCCACCATTTTTGACACCGTGACGTGGAGCTTCATTTCCGGCTGAGGGGTAGAAGGGGGATTTCACGTGTCTGGGTTGTGGGACCAATTTCGGATGAGGAGGGAGTTCTCGCGTGCATCCAAATTTCGGGATAACAAGGCGCGACGCAGGTTGAAGAGCCGGGAGTTTCAAAGCAGGTGAGACAAAAGATACTCGAGCTTGAAAATTTCGGGATAACAAGGTGTGGATTCCTTGTTCGGCAGAACAAACTTAACATGTAAAAAAACAATTCATACAAGACAAAAGAGAGTCATGTCCCCTTTTACTATATTGCTTTAGATGCCATTGAAGAAACTACAAGAAAAATGTAAAAAAAATCGGGAGAACAAGATTACCCTGCACAGTACCAAATCGATTCGCACTTTCCTCAACAACAAATTTTTTTTTAATTCCAACCAAAAGAAAGAGGAATGTCCCTTTTTATATGATTACAAATGTCAGGATCTCGAATTTCAATTTTTGAATCCACGTTATGTTGAATTCGAATATATCGTTAGGTGACCTTGCGGTTTATAATTGATGTAGTCGTACATTTTGATCTTCCATCATATATGAACATTTTACTCGACCATGTGAACATATATATTGTCGTCTACCATATGGACTAAATTTGAATCAATTTTCCTTATTTGAATACGATTGTTGTCAAGTTATACAATAATTTCAATGTTATCTTTATAACAAAAAACATGCATATAGCAGTAATCATATTTCACTATGAACTACATGTACCATACATTCTCCAATTCAAATATTTGTATCCATTTTATGTTGAATTCAAATCATAGTACATTATTGGTCTAGGTAGCGAGATGTTCGGGATAATCTAAACCCTGTTTTCATATGTATAATTTTTGGCTGAATTGGGACAAGTTTTGGTATAAGCTTCTTGCAAAACCGGAGATTCTCTCAACAAGCCTAGTGGTTTCGAGAGGGAACGTGTCACCTTTGTGTGCGAAACGATATACACAACCTCCCCCTGATTTTCTTTACAGAGGCAACATAGAACTATATGAGTGCCCTGTTGGAATTATTTCGGGTTCGTTTGGCATTTTTATACATTCATTGAGTTTCTGGACTTTTAATGTGCATAATCTAAATATGAACTGCATGCACATGCTCCGGTGCACCAAAGTTGGTTGAAAAATCACAAGTGTGTCCTTGGTGAATTTCTAGGTCCCATGGAAGAAATGAGAATGAAATTCAAACATCTGGGCATCATGACTTGGCTGAGAACATTGAGAAACTTAGATTTTAAATTCATGTAAATTGAAAACTCGCCTGGAAATCATGAAACTTGGCATGGTGTCATGTCATGGCACTAAGATGTTGTGGTAAAAAATTGGGCCGATTTGGAAGCTCGTGGTTCTAAGAGGGGACATGCCACCTTTGAGTGTGAAACGATATACGCTGCCCCCCTTGAATTTCTTTACAAAGGCAACATAGAACTACATGAGTGCCCTGTTAAATTTTGGAATTATTCCGGCTTTGTTTCGCATTATTTATACATTAATTGACTTTTTGGTCATTTAATGTGCATAATTCAAATTTGAACTACAAGCACATGCTCTCGTGCACCAAAGTTGGCTGAAAAATCACATTTGTGTCCTCGGGTGAATTTCTAGGTCCCATGCAAAAAATGAGAATAAAATTCAAACATCTGGGCATCGTGGCTCGGTCGAGAACATTGAGAAACTTGGTTTTAAAATCATGAAACTTGGCATGGTGTCATGTCATGGTAGTACCATGCCTTGGTAAAAAAAATTGGACGAATAGGAACAAATTTTGGTATAAGCTTCTTGCAAATTGGAGCTTCTCTCAAGAAGGCTCGTGGTTCTGGGAGGTAACGTGTCACCTTTGTGTGCATAATTCAAATTTGAAATACAAGCACATGTTCCAGTGCACCAAAGTTGGTTGAAAAATCACATGTGTGACCTCGGGTAAATTTCTAGGTTCCATGCAAGAAATGGGAATGGAATTCAAAATTCTGGGCGTCGTGGCTGGGCTGGAAACGTTGTGAAACTTAGTTTTCTAATTCATGTAAATCCAAAACATGCATGAAAATAATGAAACTTGGCTTGGTGCCATGACATGGTACCAACATGCTGTGGTAATTTTGCAGTCCGATTTACGAAGGCGCACACATTAAGAATCAACAAAGTCATTTTGGAACAAGTGATGTCATGTTACAATCGGAAACACAAGTATTATTGAAACCGTGGGCGTTCTATTTACTACCATTTATGTGCCGCCATGCGTCCCCATTTTTTATTAGCTCGGAGGCGCCGTGCAGGGTAGCTATTTGAGTACGAGAGGTGTGCGATCAGACCCCTGCGCATGCTTATGGGGAGGAGAGCCCTTTGACCTCATTTGTTGTCCACCTCTCTCCCAAGGTCTCCATTAATGGCGCCCGAGCCTCTGTTTAATGGTGTGGCTATGTCTCACTCGACTGAGATTTAAGAGAGAAAAAAGAAAATCTGAAAGCACGAATCTTGATATAAGATCCGACAGACCTATATAGCATCTACTGCGACTTATAGCAAGATTGATGAATATATAAGGACGACTAATTGTCTTACATAATTAGAAAGATAATTAAAAAAGCCACATGCGGCTACGCCCGAAATACACAACGGCAAAAGAAGAAGGAAGACATGGATCTGGCTCGCTGATCTCTACTTTCTTGATGCGTTGCTGCAGGCCGCGGGAACGAGTCTCCGCGGCGAGCGGCGATGAGCTCTTTCGTGTCCTCAAGATGCTGCCTGAGAACATCCACGGATTCCTCCACCAGCCTTTGGCGCTCGTTGCGGAGCATGTCATTCTCGTCTATAAGTTTCTTGACAATGACGCCAGTCCTCTTCCACAAGGCACTGGTCTCCTCCTGCTGGTCTGCACTTCGGACGAGCATCACCCTCAACAGGTCGCGCTCGGCCCAGAGCCTCTCATTGCCCTCCCTTAGCTGCCGGATGATGCACGTAGCCTATTCAAATGAGGCTTCCATATCATCCTGCAACCTCGCCCAGCCAGAGATCTGATCCATCTGGCTATGGACGATCACATGCATGCGCCTGTAACAGTCGTCGCCTACCCGCGAGAAATTTTCCCAGGACACCGCGGTGCGGCGGGACATCTTAGCTGCATTCGCGGCGCGGCGGGACGTCTCTACTGCTTCCACGGCGCGGCCGGACCAGTCTGCTGCATCGACGGCGCGGCGGGACCTTTGTGTTGCGTCAGTGGCGCGGCGGGACCTCTGTGCATCTACTTGTGCATGGCGAGGCGGGACATCTCTCGTGCTTCCGCTTCCATGCTCGCCTCTCCCTGGTGGCAATCCCTTGACCCAGAACTCACACTGGCCATGGCAGACGCAAGGGAAGGATGCTGAATGACTTGTTTGTTTTTGTGGATGAGGAGTTGAGGAGGAATGTGCAGTCATCTTCGCATACTAGTATTTATAACCGAGTACTAATACACTCCTAAGTGGGAAACCGTTTAGGTGGTGATAGGTGTGAACATGATTGCAATTCAATATAGCGTGGTACTAATACGCTCCTAAGTGGGAAACCGTTTAGGTTGTGATCGGTGTGAACAGGTTTGCAATTCAATATAGCATCGAGTAATTTGGAATGTGACGAGACGCAAGCTCAAAATTTATTGACGGTTCTAGTTTCGAATTGCGGCACTATTCCCGGATGGAGTAGTTCTTTTTCTACTGCTATGTACGTGCAATAACTGGCACCATCATATACATATCTTATGGTTAGTGGGGCGTCCGACAGGAATATCCGCGTGGCGAGCTCTAAGCTAGTCTTTTTTCAGACGCTTTAAACCTATCTCTCGGGACTTCTCGCACGCACCATCGTGCCACCCACAAAAACGTGTACTCTGAGTTTAGTACGTTATACATGCGTTTGTTTTTTCTCGAAAAGGAGGATGATGACCCCCGACCGCTGCATCTGGGAGTCACACACGCATCTGTAGCTACAAATTGTAGTGTTCTCAACCATCCGATTGGCTCTATCATGGATGTACCTATGTACTAAAACATGTCTAGATACATCTATATTTTGACAAATGGAAGGCATGTATTGTGGAATGGAGGGAGTGCTTGTCATCAAAATGGATAAAAAGGGACGCATCTAGTACTAAAATACGTCTACATACATCTCCTTTTATCCATTTTGATGACAAGTAGTACTTCTTACCCAAAGGAACTTTATATCCAACAAACTTAAAATATCCGTTCGACTGTTGGAAATTACTGATCTGATGTCGAAGTAATTACTACATCACCACCAAAACCAACCATTTCATAAGCTAAAGTAGACCGAGGTAATCCCTATATTAGCATATTACTAAGATAAACAGAAGGCACTGTAGAAACATTTAGGATGTGAGCTAGTCAATCTGAATGTGGAGGGGCACCAGCTTAGCCCCATCAACAGCTTGGGCGGAACTATGAAGAAGGTTAGCTCCTGCACGTCGACGTTGCCGGGATCCTTGCTTCTTGTCACCTCCATTTCCACCTTGACAGCGTCGGTCGTGCCTTTGGGCTCCCCCGGCCGGCCGTTTGCCCACAGCTTGGCCACGTAGTGCGGAAGTGGGGACGCCCCCGCTCTGATGCAGATGACCGACACGGCAATAGGCACACCGATGTCAAACACGCTGCCGACCAAGAAAAACACGCGGCCATCCTCCTCCGCGAGGAGCAAGAGCCGTGGCTTCGACAGTGGCACTTCCAGCTGGAGCGCCTTGCCATACTGGATCGTGTGCACGGGCATGGGATGTGCGGTGCTGATGTGGTGGTAGAGCACCGGCGGCGGGCCTTCATAGACGCAGACGGGCACGGGGCATTTGCAGGGCGCGAGTAGACACACGTGCTGGTGATCGGCGAGCTTGTGGTAAGTGACATAGAGCCCACAGCCTTCATGCAGGCACTCCACCCTCACCGACGAAAGGACGGAGTCCACCGCCGTGTTCCACACGTCGAAGCCACCACCACGCTCGCACTTTTGGCACCGCCGCTGGTTCCCGGGGCACTCAACGCGGCAGTCCACGTAGGCCTGGTGCCCTCCCTTGCACTGCAGAGATCAATCAAACAACACATCAATCAAGAAACCTGCACCTTGCTCAATCAGCCGAACGGATGATGTGTACTCGAACCTCATACACTGGAGGCGTGAAGGGACGGAGGCACAAGGGGCAGTGGAGCACGGTGAGGTCCATCGAGACCTTAGAGAGCTCCATCGTCGGGTCCTGTTCAGTGTGCATAATCTCGCCCTCCTCGTGCACAACCATCTCTCGACTTGGGCCGGGGCATTACAAAGCTTTACCGTCACATATTTTATACTACTTCAAGGTGCATTAAATCAACACATGCAAGTATCAAAAGGAGAGTCATGGCTTGCATGCATGTGTTGTAATAAATGCATCGGTAAACGCAAATTATTGAAATATATCGAGTGCAGTGCTTTGATGTGTCGCATCAACTCGTACATAAATGAGAAGTTCGATTATCCTCTCCCTCATGGACTTAACTGCACCTGCCTTTGGCTGTATGACAGGTTGGCCACCCACCTGTCGGGCCCACCTGCCATACACGGAAAGGCAGGAGCGTCCCTCCCTCGCCCATGAGCGTGGTGGCTGGCAAGACTAGGAGAAGCTTTCGCTACATGCTCTCCCTCCCGCACGCGGTGGACATGCAGCAGTTCAATCGGTGTTAGATGGCCTGAAGCATACTCTAGTACTCCTCCAGTGCAGCAGTACTCCATCATTGTTCGACTTCCCGAAGAGGCGAAGAGGAAAGCGCAGCCCGGACGCTCGTGTGGTAGTTTCATGTGTAGAGTAGTCTAGGATAGCGTGTACCGTGCCTGTAAGCTTAAATCGTTGGGGTCGGCTCCATGCTATATGTCCGTCTCAAAGTTTAAAAAAAATTGAAGTAGTCTTCTGGCCCTACCTGTCACCCTCGTGATTGTAGTTTGCACGCTCATCTGGTCAAGACAGGAATATATATTTTAATTTGTCTTTTTTGATAAGGGGGGACTCCCCGGCCTCTGCATCAGAACGATGCATACGGCCACATATATTTTAATTTGTGGTGGGTAAATGTTAGAGGTTGCAGCAAATATATTGTACACTGCGGGTCTTTCAGCCAAGTTTAGAGGCAAGCATGTGGGGCCAGTGCTATGATGTGTTGCGTCAACTCGTACAACATGGAGAAGCTTGATTTTACTACTACACACCTTCTCCCTCGCCCATGCGCGCGGTTGCTCGCAAACGAGGACATGCTTTTGCTTAGTAGTACTTCTACAACAAGCTATCCCTCCCGCTCGCGGTGGACGAACATGCAGCAGTGGATTCGACACTGTAGAAGCAGTATTAGTAACATCATTGTTCGTCTTCTCGAAGAGGCGAAGAGCCAAGCGCAAACCGAACGTGGCAGTTGCGAACAATGGAGCACACATATAGCCAGGCTCTTGCATGAGACAAAATTGCTATGTGAGCCTACTATTGTACTAGTACGTACAACTACTTGCTAGTATAGCCCTGTAAACCAGAAAGGAGTATTTGCCCTTCTAGAGATTTCAACAAGTTACTAGACTACACCGAGACGGAGTACATATGGAGCAAAATGAGTGAATCTGCACCACAAATAAATACGTACTCCCTCCGTCTCATAATGTAAGACGTTTTTAACACTACACTAGTGTGAAAAAACGTCTTACATTATGGGACGGAGGGAGTAGTTCTATCGTTTTCCTCTCCGAGGTGCACAATATTGAGTATATTGACTAGTCTCTTTTTGACACACATTTACGTTTTTTTGACACAGTACAGACGCAAGCGGTCATATACACATGCATACACTCACTCCTATGAACGCACACACGCACAACACTATCATCTTGAAATTTATGAAGTCACCATAGGCACCTCGTCATCGACGGGTCCATAGGTGCTTGAATGCGAAGGAGGGAGAGGCTAGCGGTTCCCGAGACATTGAACGATCAATGATGCATCCTAAATTACATGCAGAGGGAATTAATTGGAGAAGCATAATAGAGCCAGCACGATGTGAATGCAACAGAGTTTGGACTCTCATATAATAAAGGTGCCCCATCACTCCAATCCATCTACTCCCAAGTCTGTGCGCAACACTGCTCACTCCAATCCAAGACCAAGTGACTAGAAGCCACAAGCACCTATGGAGGCGATGGACGCGAGCGGCAGTCGGCTGTGCCAAATCATCGAAGGCATCGACCTGCTGCCCCACACCGCGCAGCGTTTCTAGACGGTGCTGGAGAACGCGGCATCGTAGCCCTCGCCGACGCCGGCTTAGCCTCTCGCATGGACGACATGATGGTCAACTCCATCCACAAGTTCACCACCGTCAAGAAGCCCGCAGACGACCTTGCCGTACTGCTCCAGCTTGCACCCCCAGGCTCCTCATTGCCTGCCCCCCTCATCGGCCTCCATGGTGACGAATGTCGGTCTCAAATCCGGCATATCTCGTAGTAGGGGTCCTAAGCTAGGCGTCTTGGAACGATGGTAACATGGACACGGATTTTACCCAGGTTCGGGCCCTCTTGATGGAGGTAAAACCCTACGTCCTTCTTTTGATTGTATTCATATGGGGGATAGTACAAAGTACATACATCTACCACGAGATTGTAGTAATGAATATGAGGTTGTCCATTGACTAGCCTGGCCTCGGTTTACATAACACACCGGAGGCCTAGGGTTTAGGAGAATCCTCGCCTTGGGCGCCAAGTCTTGTGGAGTCTTCCTTGTATGCGGAAGAGGTTCTCTGAACTGGCCCATGAGTATACGGCCATGGGGGTCCTCGGCCCAATCCAAGAGATCGGGAGATGACGTGGTGAGTACCCCCTAGTCCAGGACACCGTCAGTAGCCCCCTGAACCGGTCTTCAAGTTGGGGACGCTCGTCGATTCTTCCAAACTGTTCTTCATCTTCGACCGTCGGTCTTGAAAACTGGTTCAAGAAATCTTCTCATCTTCGATCTTGAGGATCGCCGAAGTGCATCCGAAGAGTTTACACGTCGGGTATCCGAGGAGCCCCTTTAAGTTTCCGGCCTTTATCAATGCCTCATTATTTTTATGCCACACCTCGGGTTTGAAGTTGTTCCCGGGCGGCAGTGTCTTCTTGCGTCCGAGCTCCAATGCCGGACAGCATTCGAGGTATCTTTAGCAGCCGAGCACCAATGCCGGACCGCTTCCGAGCTCCAACGCCGGAATGTATCCGAGCTCCAACGCCGGACTATGTCCAAGCTCCAACGCCGGAATGTATCCGAGCTCCAACGCAGGACTGTATCCGAGCTCCAACACCGGACTATATTCGACGTGTCATAGATCACCTTGGTTCAAAAAGTTGAAGGGGTTTAGCCAAGCTTAATGCCAGAAATGCCCTCTACGGAGCCAGCCATTGGCGTCCGAGCTTTATGCCGGACTGCTTCCGGGGTGTCTATTGTAGTCGAGCACCAATGTCGGACTATATCCGAGGTGGTACACCACCTCGGCCATGGGCTGATTTTTATGAATTTAATTCCGAATTATGCAATGTAATCTCTGCCGAGATGTATAGCCAGTAGCGCTCAAGGTGCGTGTTGGCCTAATATCCGGGATGCACCTGAAGGAAAAAATTAAACCGCTGACCCTAGTAGCCCCTAAGCCTCAAGTCGATTCATGAAATCAGCCTGAGGATCAATTCCCAGCTCGGTAGCATACTTAGGAATAGAAACGCGGTGTGCAAAGTCCTCGAGACTCAGGTTGGGTGCGGCCGACCAACCTGAGGATAGTAATCTCCTCGAAAACTATATTGCACTTTAAAGTTTCTGCATTGGATTGTCAATGCAGTAGCCCCCGAGAAACTGGTCGGGTGGCAACACCAGATTAGGGGATCGATGTGCCACTTTAATATTTGTAAATAATAAGCCCGAAGCTTAGTAGCCCCCGAGCCTTAATGCAGACACGGGAGTCCGAAATAAGGATCGATATCCATAGTAAAATCACAAATTATGTGTAATGACTCTATGTATCCAAGTACTTTACGTCATTAATGCTCAGATCCGCATTGTACAAAACTTTGTTGACCGACCATCAGCTTCAACCTCCTCGGCCAGCAGCCGAGGAGTGTTTGTCCTACTTTATAAAGCCTTTATGAGGGTAAAGATTTACGACAAACAAGGCAATCCGGCCATACAGTTTTATAAACAAAGTTACGCAGAGACACATGTTATATTATTGTTTAACATAAGAAACACCGTCCAAAGAAAATAGTCCCGCTATCGGTTCCTTTCTTTGGGTTGTCATGCTAACCATGATCATGAAACCTCAGCTCCGATCAATGTGGTAGGAAAATACTGAGGATTTAGTTCAAGGAAAGCTTCCAAACTCTGTGGTCTAAATGAACCCAAATTTTCACCTCCGCTGCGATCGTTGATCATCTCAAAGTGGCCCATCATCGGCTTCTACCCCCTTGTAGATGCTACGCAGGGTGTTTCCACAATAACAAAACAACCCTTAGCCGATGTCTCGGTGCCCGAAGGCGGTTGTGTTAGCAGAAACGAGGCAATCAGATATGCGGGCTTGATAACTTTCACTTAGTAATAGGATCTTAAAGTTTGGAGGCCAGGAAGTAGCCCTCCGGTAAGTGTTCGGCGATAGCTGAGGTTAAGTCGTAAACACTTCGGCCAATGTTATGAACGGCCTGTCATTTAATACAGTCATCGGACCACTGACTAGTTTCCCTTATCGTGACAGTCAGTTTTCGGCTTTCTCCACTACGGTGCTTAACCATGTGAGCTAGAAGCACAATCACAGTGGTTCTCCCTTTGCACACCTAGCCGAACAAAGGGAACATAGGAGGCAAGCGCAAGAGCTGGGCAACCCAACTATTGACCGAAGACACAGTTCGAAATTGATGCATATATAGCAATATCCGAGATTTTCTGCCGAATCTCTAAAGGTGTCTAGTGTTGCACTGCGAGACTTATGCGGAAAACACACAAATAGTTGAAAAGTGCCGCAGGATTGGAAAACCAAAAAAACGCCAGGAAATACTCGACGCCCGAACTAGATCAATTGTTTGGTGCCAATCAGAAAATTGGTCTTAGAAAAAAATTGTGCTTCTGTCGTGCTTTATCATGAGACATCCTATCTCAAGACTTCAAGCGGGTCAGCCTACGGCTTCAACCTCCTATCCCGAAGGTGGAGTACTTCTAGTTAGGCCAGTTTAGCAAACTTTAGTGGCTTTGAGAGAGAAATTAGGCTCCCCGGCTATTGACAGCACACTCACGTCGAAAAAAGGAGTGATAGAAAAAAGACTTTGCAATGAGTAAGAAGAACACTTATTATAAAATAGCTCACATAAATTTAAGAGCCCCGAGTGACTTGGGTAAAAGAATTTTATGTATAATGGTTGTATGTACCGAAGTACTTATATCATATATGTGTTCACCCGAACTTTAAACGCGTCTTAATCGACCGTCGGCTTCTCCCTCTTCGGCCAAGGGCCGAAAAGTGTTATGTACTCCACCTGTCGAGAATATTGACGGTGTTTTCGACAACCAGGCAATCAGGCCATAAGGCTGTAACAGACAAAGCGCTCAGCGAACTTATGTTATATTACTGACAAAGTGTAAGAAGCATCTTCGAAGAAAATAGTACCCCCACCGATGCCTTTCTTCAGTTGCTCATTGTTACTATGAGACTTTTGCAATAGATTTTTTGTACTCATGAGTTCCGTTGTGTGCTGACCATAATTGAAAACAATAAGAGCGCTAGCTTTCGGGTTCACCCAGTCTGAGGTCTGGCTCGGATGACCAGATCGTGACAATCGCAGAGGTGCTCCCTTTACTCCCTAGCCGAACAATCGGGAACGTAGGAGTAAACACAGGAGCAAGGCAACCCAGCTTGCGGAACACTTAAGTCAACATGGTGCATATTGTGGCGTAATACACGTACAAGTATAATCATATGGAAGAGGAAAAGCTTCATAAAAGAAGCCCCAAGTAAACGAGGTATTTGAATTTGTGTGTCACAAGCAAAGTTTGGACGAGGAAGTTTTTCACAAACAACTTTTTGCTAAAAAAAGTATAATACTTGGTCGGACCGAACATAATTTAAATTTTAAAACTTTGAGCATGAAAGCGACGTAGCTGGTTAATGTGTTCGACATTGATGCGGGAGGAGGTCTTAGCCCCAAGCCCGATGTGGCCGAGCGAAGAGCTCGGCACTCCGAAGAGGTGAAGCCCCCAGTCTAGCTGCGGTGATGGAGGAGGTCGCCGGGTGACACTAGAATCTCCGGCCGAGTAGGCTGATGAAGCGACGATGTGGGGTTGCCAACACAGGGCCGCGCTCCAAGGCAACGACACAGTTTGGTCAATGGAGGTGGGCAACGATGTCGCCCTGCCGAGGTGACAGTGCGGCCTGGTCTAAGTCAATTGTGCTGAGGCGACGCCACGACTCGGTTGACGGATGTAGGACGGCGACGTTAGCTCACCAGCGGCGTGACGTAGTGGAGGCCGATTATCTGCATGCATGAAGTAGCACAAGGTAGAGAGCAGAAATAAATAAATAAAAATTCTTTACAAGATTCTTTATGTAAAATAAATTATTAAAAGAGATGTGGCGTGGCGTGAGGCCATTGTCGACACTGGGCATTGGCGCGGCGGGATGACAAAATCCGAATTCGCACGGGCGCCCGAGCATGGATGCAGTGTGCACAAGGCAGCGACAGCATATCGGGTCGCCCTGAAACGGCGGCCGCAGTGTAGACCCGATTATAAAACCTGCAGCACAAAAAATGCAGACCGGCAGAGAGTACTCTTTGAACGGAAAACGCATGTGCATGCGTCAAAAAAATATCTCTGCAAAAAATAATGCAGTACAAACGGGAAGAAAATATTCTGTGTGTAATGATTTTACGTGCTAAACAAAAAGTTTAGGAAAAATAAATCCCATTTTGATGGCGGTGACCGCGGTAGAAGGAAGCAAAAAGAAATAAGAACCGATCCGTACTTTGACTAATTCCAGGAATCAGACAGCTTCGATCTTTACACCAGGGTTCACCAAAGCGTCAATACGAGTACTAGTCAGATTACTAGTGTTCGTCGGCTAGATTTAGGAGATCATGCTGCAAAACAAAACATGGAGTACTATACTACTTTTGGTCCATGGACTGCCCACCAAAAGATTGGAGGGAGCAGGCCAAGGGAGCCAAATTAAAAAGGAAACAAATCTCCCTTGATGATGCCTGCTAGCCGATGGGATTACCGTGCTGCAAAACTAGTAGGCAATCTAGGTCAGTTGTACTCTATCAGTATATGCGTTTAATAGAAAAAGTAGTAGAGGACCAGCGGCCGAGAAGGAGATGGATTAAAAATAGGAAGGAAAAATCCCCTGATGCGTGCTCCACGGAGGCAAACTCTGTTCGGACCACATGCATTCTTCAATGACTTTTCGTCTGGATCGTTGCCGGTCCAGACTGTGTTCTTTTTTAGCTTTCGCGTTAACCCACACAGGGAACTTGCAACTCCAGGCTGCCGCTATGTATGCGCTTCTTCATGAACCTCCATGGTGCACGGGGTGGCACGTCTCTGCGGGTTGATTATGCTTCTAGTAGCCGCAGCAAACTCCGGATCTGAGTATGAAATCTTCTTGACTTTGGTCTGGCTGTAGATCAAATAGCACAAAAGCAGCCATAGTTTTGCAAGATAGACAGTTTAAGTGGAACAGATCTAACTGAAAAAATATGACCTGATCATCCATCGATCGTGACGATCGCCCAGCAGGCTCTCAATGAAAGCACCAATGCCGGTGTCAAATCCAGCATATCTCGTAGTAGGGGTCCTAAGCTGGGCGTCTTGGAACAATGGTAACATGGACACGGATTTTACCCAGGTTCGGGCCCTCTTGGTGGAGGTAAAACCCTACGTCCTGCTTTTGATTGTATTTAGATGGGGGATAGTACAAAGTACATTCATCTACCACGAGATTGTAGTAATGAATATGAGGTTGTCCATTGACTAGCCTGGCCTTGGTTTATATAATATACCGGAGTCCTAGGGTTTAGGAGAGTCCTCGCCTTGGGCGCCAAGTCTTGTGGAGTCTTCCTTGTATGCGGCAGGGGTTGTCCGAACTGGCCCATGAGTATACGGCCATGGGGATCCTCGGCCCAATCCAAGAGATCGGGAGACGACGTGGTGAGTACCCCCCAGTCGAGGACACCGTCAATGAACTCTTTCAAGCCCTGGTGGCCCTGCAGGTGCCGGAGGTCGCGATGAAGAATGTGCACCTCGAGGCCGCGCTCCCCGCGCAGCGCCTCGCCATGCAAGAAACCGTCGACCTGCACATCCACGTCTACGATGAAATCGTTGGCATAGGTGATACATCTCCAACGTATCTACTTTTCAAAACACTTTTGCCCTTCTTTTGGACTCTAGCTTGCATGATTTGAATGAAACTAACCCGGACTGACGCTGTTTTCAGTAGAACTGCCATGATGTTGTTTTATGTGTAGAAAAGAAAAGTTCTCGGAATGTCCTGAAAATTCACGGAGGCACTTTTTGGAATTAATAAGAATTTCTGGGCGGAAGAAATACACCAGGGGGCCCAGGGCCTGTCCACGAGACGAGGGGGCACCCCCCCCTGTAGGGCGCGCCCCCTATCTCGTGGGCCCCTTGGACCTCCACCGACCTCAACTCCAACTCCATATATTCACGTTCGGGGAGAAAAAATCGAGATAGTTTCATCGCGTTTTATGACACGGAGCCGCCACCAAGCCCTAATCTCTCTCGGGAGGGCTGATCTGGAGTCCGTTCGGGGCTCCGGAGAGGGGGATTCATCGCCGTCGTCATCATCAACCATCCTCTATCACCAATTTCATGATGCTCACCGCCGTGCATGAGTAATTCCATCGTAGGCTCGCTGGACGGTGATGGGTTGGATGAGATTTACCATGTAATCAAGTTAGTTTTGTTAGGGTTTGATCCCTAGTATCCACTATGTTCTGAGATTGATGTTGCTATGACTTTGCTATGCTTAATGCTTGCCACTAGGGCCCGAGTGCCATGATTTCAGATCTGAACCTATTATGTTTTCATGAATATATGTGTGTTGTTGATCCTATCTTGCAAGTCTATAGTCACCTATTATGTGTTATGATCCGACAACCCCGAAGTCACCATAATCAGGATACTTCTCGGTGATGACCGTAGTTTGAGGAGTTCATGTGTTCACTATGTGCTAATGCTTTGTTCCGGTTCTCTATTAAAAGGAGGCCTTAATATCCCTTAGTTTCCGCTAGGACCCCGCTGCCACGGGAGGGTAGGACAAAAGATGTCATGCAAGTTCTTTTCCATAAGCACGTATGACTATTTACGGAATACATGCCTACATTACATTGATGAACTGGAGCTAGTTCTGTGTCACCCTATGTTATAACTATTACATGAGGAATTGCATCCGGCATAATTACCCATCACTGATCTATTGCCTACGAGCTTTTCACATATTGTTCTTCGCTTATTTACTTTTCCGTTGCTACTATTACAACTACTACAAAAACCCAAAAACAATTATCTTTACTTTTTGCTACCGTTACCTTTGTTATCATACCACTTTTGCTACTAAATACTTTGCTACAGATACTAAGTTATCCAGGTGTGATTGAATTGAAAACTCAACTGCTAATACTCAAGACTAATAAATTTGGGTTGAATACTTTACCCTCGAAAGCTGTTGCGATCCCCTACACTTGTGGGTTATCAAGACTAATTTCTGGCGCCGTTGCCAGGGAGCATAGCTCTATTCTCTGAGCCACTTGGGATTTATATCTGTTGATCACTATGAAAAACTTGAAAGACGACCGAACTACTATTTTTCTCTCAACTACGAGGCGAGGTAAGGAACTGCCATCTAGACCTGCACTAGATTCTCCTTCCGTTATTAGTAGGCTTGTGACACCTAAACCTGCTACTACTATGATTTCTGATATGTCGCATGTTATTGATGATGCCACTTCTGCTATGCATGATGAAACTACTTCTGTACGTGATACTACTTTGCCATTAGGTGAATTTCTTGATGAACAACTTGCTAGAGTTAGGGGGAATGAAAATATTGAATAGCCTATTATTGATGATAATGATGATGAAGGTTCTCCCAATGATTATGTATTGCCTGTTGTTCCTAAGGGTTATGTTATGAATGAAGAAGCTGCTAGGGAAATCTTTTCTTGCAATGATAGATATGATCTTAAGAAATTATTAGCTAAATGGAAGCAGCAGTCTCTTAATGCTAGAATGAAACCTGATCCTGCTTTTGCTACTTCACCTATTTGTGTTACTGATAAGGACTATGAATTCTCTGTTGATCCTGAAATTATTACTTTAGTTGAATTTGATCCTTTTTATGGCCTTGAATCTAAAACTGTTGTGGCACATCTTACCAAGTTGAATGATATAGCCACCCTGTTTACAAATGATGAGAAGTCTTGCTATTTTTATATCCTTAAGATATTTCCGTTCTCATTAAAGGGTGATGCTAAGACTTGGTATAATTCTCTTGCTCCTGGTTGTGTGCGTAGTCCCCAGGATATGATTTATTACTTCTCTGCTAAATATTTCCCTGCTCATAAGAAACAAGCTGCCTTGCGGGAAATATATAATTTTGTGCAAATCAAAGAAGAGAGTCTCCCACAAGCTTGGGGGAGGCTTCTCCGGTTACTTAATGCTTTGCCTGATCATCCTCTTAAGAAAAATGAAATACTTGATATCTTTTATAATGGATTAACTGATGCTTCCAAGGACTACTTGGATAGTTGTGCTGGTTGTGTTTTTAGGGAAAGAATAGTCGACGAAGCTGAAATATTACTGAATAATATGTTGACCAATGAAAATAATTGGACTCTCCCCAAGAAAATTCCTGAAAGTAATTCGTGAACCAATTGAGCCAACTCCTGAGCCTATTCCTAAACCCACTCCGAAGAAGAGAGGTGTTTTATTTCTCAGTCCTGAAGATATGCAAGAGGCAAAGAAATCAATGAAAGAAAAAGGTATTAAAGCTGAAGATGTTAAGAATTTACCTCCTATTAAAGAAATACATGGTCTTAATATACCGCCTGAAGAACCACATTGTCTTGATAACCCAACAAAGGTACTAAAGGTAAATTCTCTCTATAGATATGATAAAGTGAAATACCCTCTACTAAATTTCATAGCCCATGCTTAGATGAATTTGATGACTTTATGGCTAGACAAGAAAGTTTTAATGCTTATGTTGGTAGAGAGTTAAAGAATAATGCTTTCGAGATAGGATGTGTAAGCGATAATCTGGCTAGAGTTAAAGATGAAGTTCACCTCGTTAGCAAATATGCTTCTATGGTTGCTACCCAAGCTGAGCAAGTACTTAAAGCTCAAAATGATTTTCTTGATGAATTGAATAATAAAAATGACTTTGTTGTTAGAGTGGCTACTAGAACTGGTAGAATGACTCAGGAACCTTTGTATCCTAAAGGCCACCCTAAGAGAATTTAGCAAGATTCTCATAGAAATAATTTAGAGGCACCTAGTTCTTCTAAAAAGAAGAAGAAGAAAAATGATAGGACTTTGCATGCTTCTAGTGAACCTACTGTAGACACACCTGAGAATCCCAATGATATTTCTATTTCTGATGCTGAAACACAATCAGGTGATGAACATGAACCTAGTGATAATGTTAATAATAATGTTAATGTTGATGCTCAACCTAGCAAAAACAATGAAGTAGATATTGAACCTGTTGTTGATCTTGATAACCCACAATCAAAGAATAAACGTTATGATAAGAGAGATTTTGTTGCTAGGAAGCACGGTAAAGAAAGAGAACCATGGGTTCAAAAACCCATGCCCTTTCCTCCTAAACCATCCAAGTCAAAGGATGATGAGGATTTTGAGCGCTTTGCTGAGATGATTAGACCTATTTTCTTACGTATGCTCTTAACTGATATGCTAAAAGTAAATCCTTAGGCTAAGTATATGAAGGATATGATCACAAATAAAAGAAAGATACCGGAAGCTGAAATTTCCACCATGCTTGCTAATTATACTTTTAAGGGTGGAATACCAAAGAAACTTGGAGATCCGGGTGTACCAACTATACCATGCTCTATTAAAAGAAATTATGTTAGAACTGCTTTATGTGATCTTGGAGCCGGTGTTAGTGTTATGCCTCTCTCTTTATATCATAGACTTGAATTGAATAAGTTGACACCTACTGAAATATCTTTGCAAATGGCTGATAAATCAACTGCTATACCTGTCGATATTTGTGAGGATGTGCCTGTTGTGGTTGCAAATGTCACTATCTTAACGGACTTTGTTATTCTTGATATTCCCGAGGACGATGGTATGTCTATTATCCTTGGTAGACCTTTTCTTAATACTACAAGGGTTGTTATTGATTGCAACAAAGGCACTGTCACTTTTCATGTTAATGGTAATGAGCATACGGTACACTTTCTGAGGAAACAATCTCAAGTTCATAGCATCAATTCTATTGAAAAATCTCCAACTATTATTATTGGAGGTTTTGACTTTCCTCTCCCTACTCTCAAGAAAAAGTATGATATTCTTATTGTTGCGGATTTTCATATCCCCGTTGAGGTAACTTAGTGTTATTTGAAATTTCTCTAGTTCCGTGTTATTCGTAATGAGTTTGTTAACAAGACTTGATCAACCTTGTTAGTGGATTCATTTTGATGATCATGAGATGGATGAAACTAGAAGGAACAACCTTTTGTACCCGTTTTTTACATTCTGTTATTTAGAGTAAATAAAGCAAAAATAGTATTATCTGTGTGTTTTCTGAATTATCCGTGCCTTAAAAAATATTCCGAAAATAAAAGTGCTCCAAATGCCCTGCAAATTTAGTATGATTTTTCCTCGAATATTTGAGGATTTTAGGCACTGAAATCACTGCAGGAGGAGCAAGCACCAGGCCACGAGAGAGGAGGGCGCCCCCCTATAGGGCGCGCCCCCTGTCTCGTGGGCCCCTGGTGGCCCCCCTCCACTTATGCCAGCACCCACACACTTCATCTTCTACCCAAAAAAATTCCCATCCAGCTCAAGCACGAGTTCTAGCTCGTTTTGCTGCGATTTTCGATCTCCTTGCTCAAAGCTCCATTCACAAAACTGCTTTGTGATATTGTTGCTTGGTATGTGACTCCTCCATTGGTCCAATTAGTTTTTGTTCTAGTGCTTTAATCATTGCAATTTTTTGCTGCATAGGTGACCATGTTCTTGAGCTTGCATGTCAAATTTATGAGGTCCCAAGCAATTCTAATGCATGATATAGGTTCTAGGCACTTGAAGGAGTAGTTGCTACCAATGTTGTTTAGTTTTATTCACTTTTATTTTGAAGTTACTAAAATTTCAGAAATTTTCAGAAAAAGAATTATGCTTAGAAGAATGTACCAAGGTGGTTCCTCGACAGAGAAAGGGCCAAGGATTGCTATATGTGAGCAATAATTTGATGCGTATGTTGAATTGCCGAGGGACGCAAATGTACGAGCTTGAGAGTGGCCATCCGATGATTTTATGGTCGAAGCAGGCTTCAAGGAAGAATTTGACGCGTATGTGCACAATGCTGAGCTGGAGGACTTCTTACAAGATAACTGTCCTCAGTACTATCAATTGACTGACTCCTTTGTGCAGAGGTTCCAATATATCTGTACGCGTAATTCTCCTAGTGTCATGTTTGATATTTATGATACATCTTATACCATGGATTTAGAGGATTTCACAGCTGCTTGCAAACTCCCGCAATGGGGTAATATTAATGATCCTCGCAAATCTGAATTTAGAGATTTTCTTGCTAGTATTACTGTGGGAGAATCTAGGGACATAGCACAAGCTACCATAGGGAGCATTCATTTTCCTGCTTTACATTATTTTGCTCTCTTTATTGGTAGATGCATTAACGGTAAGGATGAAGCATGTCACATGTGTGTCCCTGATCTTTGTGTCCTCAAGAGTGTTGTGTCAGGTTATAAAGGTTATAACTTGGGTGGCAATAGTTGCACGTAGGTTGCAGAATAATAGTAGAAAAGGGGATTTATTTGGAGGAATTTATGCAACTCGTGTGGCTAATTTTCTTAATATAGCCCCACAATAGGGGGATATGATTTTACCTCCTGTTTATTTGGATAAAGAAGCTATGTTTAATCATCATTTTCTTGAGAGAAATGAACAAGTCCTCCATTATCGACTAATCCATGACAGACGCAACATCGTCCCTATTACTCTTCCTGCTCCCTACCTTTTTGATTATCAGGCAAAAGGAAGATATGTTGTCACCAATGAGGAAGCAGCTAAATACGAGAGGGGAGTGGAAGCAGCTCGCCAACACGCTGTAGCTCAGGAGGCGGTTGCCGCTGCATCTCAGTACAACCCCGGTTCAACTTATGGATATCAGCCATGTGATCCTTGGTACTAGACCATCTTAGGCCAAAAGCCTAAGCTTGGGGGAGTACGTATTTCTCACCGACTTTACATTCATGTTCACACACTAGTCGTCGGTGCTCATACTCTTTCATTGTATTATCCATGTTAGTTTAAATTTCTTTTTCTAGTTTTCTTCTTGTGTGTTTGATAAACCTGAAGAAAAAACCAAAAAAAAATTTAGTTAATTTAATTTCCTTGCTTGTAGTAGAAATTAAAATGAAAACCCAAAAAGATTTCTCGTTCTTCTTTTACTTGTTGGGAGTTTTCCCGTGTAAATAGTTTTATTTTCTTTTCTTTCTTTTGGGGGTCGAGAAGACTATATTGAAAATGCTTAGTGGCTCTTATATGCATGATTGTTTATTTAATTTAGAACCCATATTACCCTGTCTTCTCTCTTGAGTTGAATGCTTGCAGATTGCATCTTAGTCCAATGCACGTGCACTTTTATTATTATACACATCGTTCGGTCGTGCAAGCGAAAGGCAATAATGACGATATATGATGGACTTATTGGGATGAGAAAAGCTGGTATGAACTCGACCTCTCTTGTTTTTGTAAATATGATGAGTTCATCGTTTCTGAGTCAGCTATTATGAAGTAAACATATTTGCAATGACATTTAGAGATTATAGTTGCTTGTGCCATGGTGGATTAGCTATGAGTTATAATGGTTTACCTTGCGTGCCAACATGCTATTAGAATGATTATGATGTGATATGATCGGATGGTATCCTCCTTTGAATGAATTGAGTGACTCGACTTGGCACATGTTCATGCATGTAGTTGAATCAAATCAACATAGCCTTCATGATATTTATGTTCATGGTGGATTATATCCTACACATGCTTGTATTCGGTGTGAATTAATTTTAATGCATGTTTACGACTGTTGTCGCTCTCTCAGTTGGTCGCTATCGGTGTCAAAACCGGCAGATCACGGGTAGGGGGTCCCGATCTGTGCGTCTAGGCTGATGGTAACAGGAAGCAAGGGACACAATGTTTACCCAGGTTCGGGCCCTCTCGATGGAGGTAAAACCCTACTTCCTACATGATTAATATTGAAGATATGAGTAGTACAAGAGTAGATCTACCACGAAATCGTAGAGGCTAAACCCTAAGAGCTAGCCTATGATGGTATGATTGTAATTGTGATCGGTCTTCTAAGGACCAACCTCTCCAGTTTATATAGACATCGGAGAGGGCTAGGGTTTACATGGAGTCGGCTACAAGGAAGGAAACACAATATCTGGATCGCCAAGCTTGGCTTCCACGCAAAGGAGAATCCCATCCGGACACGGGCCGAAGTCTTGAGTCTTGTATCTTCACGCTTCAATAGTAGCCCCTGAACCAGGCTTCAATGACGATGAGTCCGGCGCGCAGTCTTGTCTTCGGCACTGCAAGGCGGGTTCCTTCTCCGAATACTCCAATGTACCTACTACGACGAATAGTGTCCATTTTCCCATCAATGTCGCACTCCTCGGCTTTAGTGCCTTAATAATGACCATCTCCATGTGTCAAGCGAATGCGAGGAGACGAGGAATTTTTGCATTTGCCACCCGCAATCCTTCCGGCGGGCCGTCTATTTGAAGAGACAGGAATTCTTAGATCCAAACCTCACTCTCCCCCCTTGAGCAAGCATCCCTTAGAGCACTCCAGAAAAAACCATTCGAACATGGCCGGTCGTCGCAGCTGTTCTGCTCGCTCTCCTCGCTCCAAGTCAGGGGATTGGGAAGAGTGTTCAGTTCCTCATAGCCGTTTGATAAATTTACAAACCCAAGGGTTTCTCCCACCGGCGTTTATGGTCCCCGTTCGAGCCGGAATAGCCACCTATAATGGAGGGGAACAAGCGGAGGGATCTCCTAATCCATCTCCAGAGGAGGGAATATGCTTTATCCCGCATCTGCTAAGGGGCGTCAGGTTTCCCAACCACCCATTTCTTTGCGGGCTCCTGGAATTCTACGGTCTCTAGTTGCACAACCTTACCCCTGCCTCCGTACTACATATAGCGGGGTATGTTGCCCTTTGCGAGCTATTTTTAGGCTGCGAACCTCACTTCGGGTTATGGAAGAAGCTGTTATGCCTTGTCACCCGCACCCAGGGAGAATCCCTATGTCAAGTGGGCGTAGCCGAAGTATGGCGCATTGCCGAGACCGGATACCTATCCGGCACTCCCAAGAAGGCACCAGAGAACTAGCCTTCAGAGTGGTTTTATATTGATGATGTTCCCCTTCCGGATCCAGTCCGGACAGGTCTCCCCAAGTTAAGTAACGCCCTGCCGAGGGTACGTCTAAGCTGGCGCCCCCAGGGCCCCCAAGAGGATGATACCAGGGAAATACATTTCCTGATGAGCAGGATAAAGTTACTGGCCAAATCCGGACTGATGATAGTCGAGGTCATGGCAATATGCATAATGCGGGGAGTGTAACCACTTCAATATCGGGGGAAGCCCAGGTGGCACTTCAACGGGGAAGAAGACGCCACCCGCTGCGGCCGTAAGGGTCCGGACTCCGCCACTGCTCTGGCAAGGATATTGTCTGATTTACACAAAGGGGAAGAGGAAGAATTCATTCGCATTAAACTGCGGGACAGATTCTCCATGTACAACCCCCAGAGTGGGTAAGTCGTCATTCCTTTCCCTGCTTCACTTACTTTAGCGTTCTCTGCTAAGATTACCCGCATCAACGTTTCTGAGCAGGAACTGAGGAGGGCCGTAGAAGGAATCTTCAGCCCCTCCCCACAGCCCGAGGACCCCGGAAGGGCCGTAGATCCAAGACTCGAAGAAGATCCAGATATTACTGTGGAGCTCGTCAACGGGGTATTTTATCAAGCGAGCTGTGATGGTGCCTCAATGGCCATTATTGCCGACTATCCCGGACTGCCCCCTATGTGCGTGTAAGCCAAACTAAAAACCCTATCCTCCGAAAAGGACCCCCCTCAGGTATCATGCCTTACCCTTGAGGCATCGGGCTGTTTGCAGAGACGACGACCGGAGCGCGGGGCCGAGCCCCTAGGGACTCGTCCAACACGGGAGTCCGGATCAGGCAGGCTCAAGAGGAAGGTGGTGAGGGTCGACACACCACTGTAGAGGTAAATCAAAAAACATGTCCTGCGATTATGGTATATGAAGTATAACAGCGCCCTTCGTCCTGGCAGGAAAAGGAGCAGCCGGACTATATCCGGTGATCCCGCCAATCACGCCTCCACCAGCCGGGTTCCAGAACCGGTTTCGAGAGCGAAGGCGGACACGGGGCTAGTGCAGCATAGTTCTCCGACAGAGGACGCGGATATGTTATCCGCCACGAACTCCGAAGTAGAGAGAGCCATGAATCACCGGCGCCGGAGTGTCGTGCTTCGGAACAACATCTTGTCTGAAGAGGCTTTTAATGCCTTCAATTCGGGGGACGCATACATCCGAGCAGCTCAAGGCGGGCTTGCCCGAGCGACGGACCAGTATACCCAAAATATACGGGTAAGAAATTTTGATAAGCATGTATGACAGTAGCCCATGAGACTTGAAACGGTTGGAACAACTGTTTGAAGGATCAATTTATGCACAGGTCCTTATAGATAAGAATGAACAATTAGCTCAGGAGCTGGAGGAATGCAAGGCCCAGCTGAGGGACACGGTTGCCAAGTTAGAGGAATCCCAGAAGGCCTCATGTGGTAACATTTGTCTCAATTTTACGAAGATGCACCAGTTAGTAAGCGGCTGGTATGACTAGTTTAACAGAAAATTCTGCAGACAATCCCGCCGTGAATCCGGAGGGCGTAACGAATGACGACTCGCATCTCAAAAGGCAGCTAAAGGCTGGCAAACGCATCCTTACGCAAGTTAGGCAAGAGAAGAACAATCTTCAAGATGCCAATATTCGAGTGGACGTGGAATTAAATAACATCCGTGATACGTCTCCAACGTATCTATAATTTTTGATTGCTCCATGCTACTTTATCTACTGTTTTGGACTATATTGGGCTTTATTTTCCACTTTTATATTATTTTTGGAACTAACCTATTAACCGGAGGCCCAGCCCAGAATTGCTGTTTTTTGCCTATTTCAGTGTTTCGAAGAAACGGAATATCAAACGGAGTCCAAATGGAATGAAACCTTCAGGAACGTGATTTTCTCACCGAACGTGATCCAGGAGACTTGGACCCTGCTCCAAGGAACAAAAGAGGCGGTCACGAGGGTGGAGGGCGCACCCCACCTGAGCGTGCCCCCCTACCTCGTGGGCCCCCTGTTGCTCCACCGACGTACTCCTTCCTCCTATGTATACCTACGTATCCCCAAACGATCAGAACAGGAGCCAAAAACCTAATTCCACCGCCGCAACCTTCTGTATCCATGAGGTCCCATCTTGGGGCCTGTTCCGGAGCTCCGCTGGAGGGGGCATCCACCATGGAGGGCTTCTACATCAACACCATAGCTCCTCCGATGAAGTGTGAGTAGTTTACTTCAGACCTTCGGGTCCATAGCTAGTAGCTAGATGGCTTCTTCTCTCTTTTTGGATCTCAATACAATGTTCTCCCCCTCTCTCGCGGAGATCTATTCGATGTAATCTTCTTTTTGCAGTGTGTTTGTTGAGAACGATGAATTGTGGGTTTATGATCCAACTTATCTATTGAAAATATTTGAATCTTCTCTGAATTCTTTTATGTATGATTGAGTTATCTTTGCAAGTCTCTTCGAATTATCCTTTTTGGTTTGGCCAACTAGATTGGTAGTTCTTGCAATGGGAGAAGTGCTTAGCTTTGGGTTCAATCTTGCGGTGTCCTTTCCCAGTGACAGAAGGGGCAGCAAGGCACGTATTGTATTGTTGCCATCGAGGATAACAAGATGGGTTTTTTATCATATTGCATGAATTGATCCCTCTACATCATGTCATCTTGCTTAAGGCGTTACTCTGTTTTTAAGTTAATACTCTAGATGCATGCTGGATAGTGGTCGATGAGTGGAGTAATAGTAGTAGATGCAGAAACGTTTCGATCTACTTGTGTCGGACGTGATGCCTATATACATGATCATTATACCTAGATATGCTCATAATTATGCTCAATTCTGTCACTTGCTCAACAGTAATTTGTTCACCCATCATAGAATATCTATGCTCTTGAGAGAAGCCACTAGTGAAACTTATGGCCCCAGGGTCTATTCTCATCATATCAATCTCCTAGTGAAGATGTCGCTACTCATCTAAACAATTTTGTTGATTTGTGTGATATGCAAAAGAAGAAATATACGGATAACAATATTGTCAAATTGAAGTTATTTCCGTTTTCACTTAGAGATCGTGCTAAAGTTTGGTTTTCGTCTTTGCCTAAAAATAGTATTGATTCTTGGAACAAGTGCAAAGATGTTTTTATCTCTAAGTATTTTCCTCCCGCTAAGATCATCACTCTTAGGAACGATATTATGAATTTTAAACAACTTGATCATGAGCATGTTGCCCAATCTTGGGAAAGAATGAAATTGATACTTCGCAATTTCCCTACTCATGGTTTGAATTTATGGATGATCATACAAAAATTTTATGCCGGATTGAATTTTGCTTCTAGAAATCTTTTATATTCTGCCATGGGAGGCACGTTTACGGAAATTACGTTAGGAGATGCTACAAAATTACTTGATAATATTATGGCTAATTATTATCAATGGCACACCGAAAGATCTTCTAGTAAAAAAGTGCATGCTATAGAAGAAATCAAGGTATTGAGTGAAAAGATGGATGAACTTATGAAGATGTTTGCTCCTAAAAATACTCCTCTTGATTCCAATGATATGCCTTTATCTACTTTGCTTGAGAATAATAATGAATCTATGGATGTGAATTTTGTTGGTAGGAATAGTTTTGGAAACAACGCGTAAAGAGGGAATTTTAATCCTAGGCCCTATCCTAGTAATCCTTCTAATAATTATCGAAATTCCTACAACAACTCTTATGGAAATTTTAATAAGATGCCCTCTGAATTTGAGAGTAGTGTTAAAGAGTTTATGAACTCACAAAAGAATTTTAGTGCTTTGCTTGAAGAGAAATTGCTTAAAGTTGATGATTTGGCTAGGAACGTTGATATAATTTCTCTTGAAATTGATTCTTTAAAGCTTAGATCTATTCCTCCTAAGCATGATATCAATGAGTCTCTCAAAGCCATGAGAATTTCCATTGATGAGTGCAAGGAAAGAACCGCTAGGATGCGTGCTTCCAAAGATGCATTTATTAAAGCATGTTCTTCCAATTCCTATGAAAATCAAGATGAAGATCTAAAAGTTATCGATGTGTCCCCCATTAAATCTTTGTTTGGCAATATGAATCTTGATGAAACTGAATATGATCTTCCTTTACCTAGAAGGCGTTCTAAGAATTCAGAGTTTCTAGATCTTGATGATGAAATTGATGAAAGTGGGATTGAAAAAATAAAAACCTAGATATTGCTAAACCCACTATTTTGGACCTCAAGGAATTTAATTCTGAAAATTGCACTTTGATTGGTTGTATTTCCTTGTTGCAATCTGTGCTTGATTCTCCTCATGCTTATAGTCAAAATAAGGCCTTTACCGAACACATTGTTGATGCCTTGATGCAATCTTATGAAGAAAAGCTTGAGTTGAAAGTTTATATCCCTAGAAAACTCTATGGTGAGTGGGAACCTACTATTAAAATTAAAATTAAAGATTATGAGTTTCATGCTTTGTGTGATTTGGGTGCTAGTGTCTCTACTATTCCCAAAACTTTATGTGATTTGCTAGATTTCCGTGATTTTGACGATTGCTCTCTAAACTTGCATCTTGCGGATTCCACTATTAAAAAGCCTATGGGAAGAATTAATGATGTTCTTATTGTTTCAAAAATGAATTATGTGCCCGTAGATTTTATCGTTCTTGATATAGATTGCAATCCTTCATGCCCTATTATTCTTGGTAGACCTTTCCTTAGAATGATTGGTGCAATTATTGATATGAAGCAAGGGAATATTAGATTCCAATTTCCCTTGAAGAAGGGCATGGAACACTTCCCTAGAAAGAAAATAAAATTACCATATGAATCTATCATGAGAGCCACTTATGGATTGTCTACCAAAGATGGCAATACCTAGATCTATCCTTGCTTTTATGCCTAGCTAGGGGCGTTAAACGATAGCGCTTGTTGGGAGGCAACCCTATTTTATTTTGTGCTTTTTGTTTTTGCTTCTGTTTAGGAAGAAATAATCCATCTAGCCTCTGTTTGGATGTGGTTTTATCTTTTAATTAGTGTTTGTGCCAAGTAGAACCTATAGGATAACCTATGATGATAGTTGATTTGATTCTGCTGAAAAACAGAAACTTTGCACGCACGAATATAATATTGTTAAATCACAGGAACGTGATTTTGCGTTGATTCTTTTTGATGATGTTAAATAAACAAATTTTCCAGGATTTCCTATTTTGGTAGAATTTTTAGAGTTCCAGAAGTTTGCGTTAGTTACAGATTGCTACAGACCGTTCTGTTTTTGAAAGATTCTGTTTTGCGTGTGTTGTTTGCTTATTTTGATGAATCTATGGCTAGTAAAATAGTTCACAATCCATAGAGAAGTTGGAATACAGTAGGTTTAACACCAATATAAATAAATAATGAGTTCGTTACAGTACCTTGAAGTAGTCTTTTGTTTTCTTTCTCTAACGGAGCTCACGAGATTTCTGTTGAGTTTTGTGTTGTGAAGTTTTCAAGTTTTGGGTGAATTCTTTTGATGGATTATGGAACAAGGAGTGGCAAGAGCCTAAGCTTGGGGATGCCCATGGCACCCCCAAGATAATCCAAGGACACAAAAAATTCAAAGCTTGGGGATGCCCCAGAAGGCATCCCCTCTTTCATCCACTTCCATCGGTAATTTACTTGGAGCTATATTTTTATTCACCACATGATATGTGTTTTGCTTGGAGCGTCTTGTATTATTTGCGTCTTTTCTTGTTAGTTTACCACAATCATACTTGATGTACACACCTTTTGAGAGAGCCATACATGAATTGAAATTTGTTAGAATACTCTATGTGCTTCACTTATATCTTTTGAGCTTGATAGTTTTGCTCATAGTGCTCCACTTATATCTTTTTGAGCTTGATAGTTTTGCTCTAGTGCTTCACTTAGATCTTTTAGAGCACGGTGGTGGATTTGTTTTAAAGAAACTATTGATCTCTCATGCTTCACTTAGATTATTTTGAGAGTCATTAATAGCATGGTAATTTGCTTAATGTTAATATACTTGGTGTTCAAGATATGTGAAACTTTCTTTTGAGTGAATTGAATACTAAGATAAGTTTGATGCTTCATAATTGTTTTGAGATATGGAGGTGATAATATCAAAGTCATTCTAGTTGGGTGATTCTGAATTTGAGAAATGCTTGTGTGGAAGTTTGCAAGTCCCGTAGCATGCACGTATGGTTAAACTTGTGTAACAAATTTGAAACATGAAGTGTACCTGGCTTGTGCATTCTTATGAGTGGCGGTCGGGGACGAGCGATGGTCTTTTCCTACCAATCTATCCCCCTAGGAGCATGCACGTAGTACTTGATTTTTGATGGCTTCTAAATTTTTGCAATAAGTATATGAGTTCTTTTGACTAATGTTGAGTCCATGGATTATACACACTCTCACCTTTCCGCCTTTGCTAGCCTCTTCGGTACCGTGCATTGCCCTTTCTCACCTTGAGAGTTGGTGAAAACTTCGCCGGTGCATCCAAACCCCGTGATACGATACGCTCTATCACACATAAACCTCCTTATATCTTCCTCAAAACAGCCACCATACCTACCTATTATGGCATTTCCATAGCCATTCCGAGATATATTGTCATGCAACTTCCATCATCTTCATCATGACATACATTACTTTTGTCATATTGCCATTGCATGATCATGTAGTTGACATCGTATTTGTGGCAAGGCCACCATGCATTATTTTTCATACATGTCACTCTTCATTCATTGCACCATCCCGGTACACCGCCGGAGGCATTCATATAAAGTCATATCTTGTTCTAAGTTTCGAGTTGTAATCCTTATGTTGTAATCAATAGAAGTGTGATGATCATCATTGTTAGAGCATTGCCCAAAAAAAAGAAAGGCCAAAAGAAAAAAAAGGCCAAAAAAGGCAAAAATAAAAAATAAAAAAGGGAAGGCCCAAAAAAAAGAAAAAAAAAGAAAAGAAAAAAGGGCAATGCTACTATCTCTTTTTCCACACTTGTGCTTCAAAGTAGCACCTTGTCCTTCATGTAGTGAGTCTCATATATTGTGCTTCAAAGTAGCACCTTGTCCTTCATGTAGTGAGTCTCATAAGTTGTCTTTTTATACTAGTGGGAATTTTTCATTATAGAACTTGGCTTGTATATTCCTACGATGGGCTTCCTCAAATGCCCTAGGTCTTCATGAGCAAGCGAGTTGGGTGCACACCCACTAGTTTTCTTTTGTTGAGCATTCATAGCTCTACTGCATCCGTTGCATGGCAATCCCTACTCCTCATGTTGACATCAATTGATGGGCATCTCCATAGCCCATTGATTAGCCTCGTCAATGTGAGACTTTCTCATTTTTTTGTCTTCTCCACACGATCCCCATCATCATATTCTATTCCACCCATAGTGCTATATCCATGGCTCACGCTCATGTATTGCGTGAAGGTTGAAAAAGTTTGAGATTATTTAAGTATGAAACAATTGCTTGGCTTGTCATCAGGGGTATAGAAGTTGGGAACATCTTTGTGTGACTAAAATGAAGCATAGCCTAACTATATTATTTTGTAGGGATGAACTTTCTTTTGCCATGCTATTTTGAGAAGACGTGATTGCTTTGATTAGTATGCTTGAAGTATTGTTATTTTTGTGTCAATATGAACTTTTGTCTTGAATCTTTCGGATGTGAATATTCATATCACAATTAAGAAGATTTACATTGAAATTATGCCAAAGTATCACTCCACATCAAAAATTCTTTTTTATCATTTACCTACTCGAGGACGAGCAGGAATTAAGCTTGGGGATGCCTGATATGTCTCCAACGTATCTATAATTTTTGATTGCTCCATGCTACTTTATCTACTGTTTTGGACTATATTGGGCATTAATTTCCACTTTTATATTATTTTTGGTACTAACCTATTAACAGGAGGCCCAGCCCAGAATTGCTGTTTTTTTGCCTATTTCAGTGTTTTGAAGAAACGGAATATCAAACAGAGTCCAAACGGAATGAAACCTTTAGGAACGTGATATTCTCACCGAACGTGATCCAGGAGACTTGGACCCTGCTCCAAGGAACAAAATAGGCGGTCACAAGGGTGGAGGGCACCCCCCTGGGCGCGCCCCCTACCTCGTGGGCCCCCTGTTGCTCCACCGACGTACTCCTTCCTCCTATATATACATACGTATCCCCAAACGATCAGAACAGGAGCCAAAAACCTAATTCCACTACCGCAACCTTCTGTATCCACGAGGTCCCATCTTGGGGCCTGTTCTAGAGCTCCGCCGGAGGGGGCATCCGCCACGGAGGGCTTCTACATCAACACCATAGCCCCTCCGATGAAGTGTGAGTAGTTTATTTCAGACCTTCGGGTCCATAGCTTGTAGATAGATGGCTTCTTCTCTCTTTTTGGATCTCAATACAATGTTCTCCCCCTCTCTCGTGGAGATCTATTCGATGTAATCTTCTTTTTGCGGTGTGTTTGTTGAGACCGATGAATTGTGGGTTTATGATCCAACTTATCTATGGAAAATATTTGAATCTTCTCTGAATTATTTTATGTATGATTGAGTTATCTTTGCAAGTCTCTTCGAATTATCCTTTTTGGTTTGGCCAACTAGATTGGTAGTTCTTGCAATGGGAGAAGTGCTTAGCTTTGGGTTCAATCTTGCGGTGTCCTTTCCCAGTGACAGAAGGGGCAGCAAGGCACGTATTGTATTGTTGCCATCGAAGATAACAAGATGGGTTTTTTATCATATTGCATGAATTTATCCATCTGCATCTTGTCATCTTGCTTAAGGTGTTACTCTGTTTTTAACTTAATACTCTAGATGCATGCTGGATAGCGGTCGATGAGTGGAGTAATAGTAGTAGATGCAGAATCGTTTCGATCTACTTGTCTCGGACGTGATGCCTATATACATGATCATTACCTAGATATGCTCATAGCTATGCTCAATTCTGTCAATTGCTCAACAATAATTTGTTCACCCACCGTAGAATATCTATGCTCTTGAGAGAAGCCACTAGTGAAACATATGGCCCCCGGGTCTATTCCATATCAATCTCTATCGCTTTATTACTTGCTTTGTTTTTACTTTGCCTTTTACTTTTCACTTTGCATCTATCTATCAAAAATACCAAAAATATTATTTATCATCTCTATCAGATCTCACTGTCGTAAGTGACCGTGAAGGTATTGACAACCCCTAATCGCCTTGGTTGCGAGTAGCTATCATTTTGTGTAGGTACGAGGGACTTGTGCGTGGTCTCCTACTAGATTGATACCTTGGTTCTCAAAAACTGAGGGAAATACTTACGCTACTTTGCTGCATCATCCTCTCCTCTTCGGGGAAATCCAATGCAGTGCTCAAGAGGTAGCAGTCCGCGCTCAACTGGCGGACTCCGTGAAGGAGAACAAAAGGCTTCGATGCGGTATTTATGGTGAGTGCCCAGACGAACTATATTACAGTTCGGCGAGGAAGTGTATTGAAAGACTTTTGCTTGTGGGAATGTTAACGGGTCGCCCCGACGAGGAGATGCCCTCATCTACGGTCGAGTTACTACAAGAACTTTCACAGTTGCACGAGCGAGCTCGGCGGGTGATGCACGGCGTTGCTTAGGCCTTGTGGCCATCATGCTTCCTGCCGAATGGCATGGGGGAGCTTGTGGATCTGCTTCAAGGAGCCCGGCGACGCTTCGGATTGTGGAAGATATCAGCTTGCCGGCAAGGTGCAAGAGAAGCCTGGGCAATGGTGAAGACGCGCTACACCAAGCTGGACCCGAACCATATGGCCGAAGTAGGACCGGCGGGGCCAGATGGGCAAGAAATTCCCGTTAGTCTGCTTTATGACCAGGTAGTGTTAGCCGCCAAGTATTCTCAACAGGATTGTAAGCTAGATAGCCTGTTGGATGGTATAGAGGAGGAATATAGTCAGTCTAAGTGACTGTGTAATTCAATGGACATAAGTAGTCCCTAGCCGGATTAAAATCGTTTGTCATGGCAGACCTTTTTGCTTCAGCCCCCGGATCCTACAGTCCAGGGTGTGTCCGAATACCCGCTCAGTTATAAAAAACCGGGGTATGCGTGGAAACTAGGCGTAGGGGTCATAAGTGCTTGAATAGACAAGTACCCAACTAGTTATGTTATATTACATGGATAGTAATAGACATCTTCCAGGGAGAATAGTTCCGTTAGGGGTTCCTTCCCCTGGGTACGCATGCGAAGATGCCGATGTTCGGACTGCGAATGATGGCGCAGGATATAAGACTTCTGGGGATTCACATTGTAATAAACGAATACATCTTTTGTTCACCGATCGAATATTCTCTTAAGGAAACTAGCTTTCGGCTTCACCCAGTCTGAGGTACACATCCGGCTGAACCGGCAGTAACAATCGCAAAGGTGCTCCCCTTATGCCCTAGCCGAATTAACGGGAACGTAGGGCATAAACACAAGAGCCAGGCAATCCAGCTTGGCCACATTTTAAGTCATGTCGATGCATATAATGGTGAAGAAAAGGCACACATGGAAAAAGAAATGCATATGTGATAGGAGGAAAGCCATTAGAGTATTTATTTTTAGCTTCCGTATAGGAAGCCCCCAGGTATTGCTTACACACATAGTGCGGCTGGAGTCATCCCGAAGTCCGTACTATATTAAATACTTTGTGTGGAGAAAAAGTCAAGAAAGGAGAAGGGATGGAGCATAAATAAAAGGGAGGGAGTAACGAGACGAACATTGAGTTTGGCGTTAGGCATAGAATCTCCCGAGTCTGGCCGCGTTCCATGGGTTCGGCTCGAGCCTGTTATCAGATGCATTACATAAACGGTATGCTCCTCCAGTGAGAACTTTGTCGATGACAAAGGTACCTTCCCAATTGGGTTTGAGATTGTCCTTCTTCTTCTCCGGTAGGCGTAGAACGAGTTCGCCAATATTGTAATTTTGGCCCGTACTTCTCTGCTTTGGTATCGTCGAGCCTGCAGTTGATAGAATGCGGAGCGGGCTTTTGCGACGTCGCGCTCCTCCTCCAGGGCATCCAAGTTATCCTACCGATCTAGCTCGGCTTCCTTCTCTTCGTACATGCGTACGCGTGGCGAATCATGTATTATGTCGCAGGGTAGTACTGCTTCCGTGCCGTACACCATAAAAAATGGTGTATATCCGGTGGTGCGATTCGGCATGGTCCGCAGCCCCCAGAGTATGCAGTCGAGCTCCTCGACCCAGTGCGTATCTGACTCTGTCAAAGATCGCACCAGTCTGGGTTTGATGCCGCTCATAATGAGACCGTTTGCCCGTTCGACCTGGCCGTTTGTTTGGGGATGGTAGACGGATGCGTAGTCAAGCTTAATGCCCGTTTTGCTTCACCAAGTTTTCACCTCATCAGCTGTGAAATTGGAGCCATTATCAGTGATGATGTTGTGGGGGACGCCGTATCGGTGTACGACCATGGATATGAAGTCTATGACTAGTCCAGATTCGGCCGTTTTGACTGGTTTGGCTACTATCCATTTGGTGAACTTGTCCACCATGACAATAAGTATTTTTTCTTATGGCTTCCTCCTTTAACTGGTCCGACCATATCCAGACCCCAGACCGCGAAGGGCCAGGTTATGGGAATTGTTTGGAGAGCGGTAGGGGGCATATGACTCTGACTGGCAAAGAGCTGGCAGCCGACGCAGTGCTGGACAAGGTCCTGTGCGTCTGCTCGGGCCGTCGGCCAATAGAAGCCTATATGGAAAGCCTTGCTGACTAGTGCCCGAGCCGCGACGTGGTGCCCGCCCAGTCCGGCATGGATTTCAGCCAAGAGCTGCCGCCCTTCCTCCTCGGAGATGCATCTTTGGAGCACTCCGGTGGCGCTTTTCTTCTAGAGTTCCCCTTCGTGGACTTTGTAAGGTTTACAACGCCGGACAATGCAGTGTGGTTTGTTTTGGTCTTCTGGGAGCTCCTACCTATTTAGGTAGGCCAAGAAAGGCTCGGTCCATGGGGCGACTACGGCCATGATTTCGTGGGCCGAAGATGTTATTTCGGTGGCAGAGCCTCCGATTATGTCTGATGGTTCAGAATCTGGGGGTGTGTTCGGATCCGTGCTAGTACTACCGCACTCCCCTTCCCATACCACGGATGGCTTGAACAACCTTTCCAGGAATATCTTAGGTGGGACAGGGTCGCGTTTAGCGCCGATGTGGGTGAGAACATCAGCCGCTTGATTGTTTTCTCGAGCCATATGGTGGAATTCGAGCCCCTCGAACCGAGCTGACATTTTGAGGATGGCATTACGGTAGGCCGCCATTTTCGGATCCTTGGCGTCAAAGTCTCCTTTTATTTGTGATATTGCGAGGTTCGAATCCCCGCGCGCTTCCAGGCGTTGGATGCCCATAGAGACCGCCATCCGAAGACCGTGCAATAGAGCCTCATATTCGGCTGCATTGTTGGAGTCTGTGTATAATATTTGGAGGACGTACTGGACCGTGTCTCCGGTGCGAGACGTCAGGACTACACATGCTCCCAGTTCGGCCAGCATTTTAGAGCCGTCGAAGTGCATGATCCAGTTGGAATACGCGTTGTACTCTTTAGGGAGTTCGGCTTCTGTCCATTCGGCGACAAAGTCAGCAAGTACTTGCGACTTGATGGCCCGCCGTTGTTTGTATATTATGTCAAATGGAAGGAGCTCGATGTCCCATTTAGCAATCCGGCCCTGTAGCGTCGCGGTTGTTTATTATGTCATTGAGTGGTACTTCGGAGGCCACCGTAATCGCACACTCTTGAAAGTAGTGTCGTAGCTTCCGAGATGCCATGAAGACCACGTATTCTATTTTTTGATAGTGTGGGTATCGGGATTTGCATGGGGTGAGGACTGTGGATACGTAATAAACCGACTTTTGGAGCGGGAATTTGTATCCGTCAACCTCTCGTTCAACGATGAGCACTGCGCTTACAACTTGGTGTGTTGCAGCTATGTACAGTAGCATGGGCTCGCCAATATTTGGCGCTATTAGGATTGGATTACTGGCAAGTAAGGTCTTTATTTCATCTAGTCTGGCCGCGGCTGCGTCCGTCCACACGAAGTGTTCGGTGCACCGAAGGAGGCGGTAAAGAGGTAATGCCTTTTCTCCTAACCTGGAGATAAAGCGGCTCAAAGCGGCCACGCATCCAGCTACTTTCTGGATGTGCTTGAGGTCTGTTGGTATATCCAACTACGATAGAGCTCGTATTTTTGCCGGATTCGCTTCAATTCCTCTATTGGAAACAATGAAGCCCAACAGTTTCCCCGAGGGGACGCCGAAAACGCATTTGTCCGGATTCAACTTGATGTCGTATGTCCGGAGGTTATCGAATGTAAGCCTCAAGTCATCTATTAGGGTTTCGACGTGTCTTGTTTTTATGACCACGTCGTCTACGTATGCCTCCACTGTTTTGCTGATTTGTTTTTCCAGGCATGTTTGAATCATGCGTTGATAGGTTGCACTGGCATTCTTAAGTCCAAAAGGCATAGTGTTGAAGCAAAAGGGGCCATATGGCATTATGAAAGCTGTTGCAGCTTGGTCAGACTCTGCCATCTTTATTTGGTGGTGTCCAGAGTATGCGTCGAGAAAACACAGCAAGTCGTCTCCACCTGTGGCATCGATTATTTGATCGATGCGAGGGAGGGGAAAGGGATCCTTGGGGCAAGCCTTGTTGAGGTCTTTGAAGTCCACGCATAGGTGCCAGGATTTGTCCTTTGGTACCATTACCAAGTTTGCCAGCCAATCCGAATGTTTAATATCTCTAATGAATCCGGCCTCAAGTAGTTTGGCTAGCTCTTCCCCCATTGCTTGTTGTTTGGGCTCTGAAAATCACCTTAGAGTATGTTTGACAGGTTTGTATTCCTTTAGTATGTTAAGGCTGTGTTCGGCCAATCCACGCGGGATGCCCGGCATGTCCGATGGGTGCCAGGCGAAAATGTCCCAATTCTCATGTAAAAAGTCTCATAGTGCGGCTCCAATGCGGGGCTCAACTGTGTCCCGATGGAAGCTGTCTTCCTGGGGTCCGTTGGATGGACTTGGAATTTGACTATCTCGTCTGCGGGTTTAAATGAGGTGAACTTGGATCGCTTGTCGAGTATCACGTCGTCCCTGCCCATAGTGGCCCGTAGCATCGTTAATTCTTCGGCTGCTAGGGCTTCGGATAATGCTTCCAGGGCTAGTGTTGCAGTTTTGTTTTCGGCGCGAAGTGCAACGTCTAGATCACTGGCTAGAGTGATGATTCCATTGGGCCCGGTCATTTTAAGCTTCATGTACCCGTAATGGGGTATGTCTTGAAAGCTCGTAAATGCGTCCCGCCCTAGAAGGGCGTGGTATCCGCTGCTGAAAGGAGCCACTTGGAATGTGATTTCTTAGGACCTGTAGTTCTCCGTGGTGCCGAATACCACATCGAGTGTGATTTTTCCCACACACCACGCGTCCTGACTAGGGATAATTCCCCTGAAGGTTGTGCCGCTTTGTTCGATGCGGCTTTTATCAATTTCCATCTTGTCGAGAGTTTCTTCATAGATCAAGTTTAATCCGCTCCCGCCGTCCATGAGTACTTTAGTGAGCCGGAAGCCATCCACGATTGGGCTAAGGACCAGAGCGGCTGGTACCCGGACGGTTTGGAATCGAGGTTCATCACTGGCATTGAAAGTTATAGTAGTGTCGTTCCAGGGGTTTATTTTTGCCACATGGCAAATTTCAGTGGAGCTCCGATGAGCTCGCTTGCGCCTATTGTTTGAGGCAGAAGTCTCGAAGACTGTTAGTACCGTATTGTGCTCATTGGCGGGATCTTGTTTTGCTTTACGACTTGCAAGAAGGTCCTCGCCACTTTTTGCAACCTGCCGGAGTATCCAACGCGCCCTAAAGCTATGAGTTGGTGCTATCTCCGGAGCACTGTGTAGTTTACATGGCCCATCGAGCCATTCTTCCAATACGGTTCCCCGCCCCGGGGCGTGCTTTGGTTTCTTGGGAACTGGATCGGCCGACTTATGAGAGTTCGCCCGTTTAGTTCGGACAAAGGTCTTGGTGAGAGCCGTAGTGTCCCAAAATTCTATTTGGGTTTTCCAGGCGCTTTCCATCGCATAGTACTTCTGTACTATGATTGCCAAGTCCGCGAAGTGTACTATGTCACGGCGGCTTATAGCATTAAGGAGTCCTTTTTCCGTGCAGTTTTTGTAGAAGAGTGAGACTACGTCCTCCTCGCGGCAGTCCTTGACCTTGTTAAGTGCAAGGAGGAATCTGGCCCAGTAGCGATGTACAGTCTCCTGGGGCTCTTGCCTGATGCGGGAGAGACGGTTTAAGTATAGGTGGGTGTTGATAGCTGAATCCGGATTCTTATCCGATCTAACACCCAGGGGCGTGGGAGGTTCCAAGCCTGACAACTCGGGATCCGGAGTGCTGCCCAATTTCTTCGGTCCAATGCCCGATTCTAAGTCCGGGGCCCGGGTAATGTCTTCCTTTGAGCAGGTGTTCGGCTCAAGGAGTTCGGTGATCCGGACATAATTCGTCCTCAAAGTTGAGGGGCAATCCGTGTGTGGTTCCTCCACTACTGCTATCTCATGGGTGGCCTGCAGGGATCTGATGTCCCTTTGGTCGGGTTTAAGCCCAATCCGGTCATAGTCTGTAGCGCCTCCCAGAGCGGTGATGCGATCCAAGAGCTCATTAAGGGAGGAGAGCTCCATCAGATCCATCTGTTCGGCGAGTTCCGAACTGACGTGAAGGTTATGCTTGATGACCCGAGAGGCCATCGTCGGGGCAGCCGCCGATGGGGTAGCCATGATAAAGCCGCCAAGTCAGAGAGTTTGGCCTACAGCCAGAGCTCCCCCCGAGGTAATGTTGTCCTTGACGATGAGACGAGCCATCGAGCCTTGCGGCGATGACACAGACGAACTCTCAATGAAAGAACCAATGTCGGTGTCAAAACCGGTAGATCTCGGGTAGGGGGTCCCGATCTGTGCATCTAGGCTAATGGTAACAGGAAGCAAGGGACACAATGTTTACCCAGGTTCGGGCCCTCTTGATGGAGGTAAAACCCTACTTCCTACTTGATTAATATTGAAGATATGAGTAGTACAAGAGTAGATCTACCACGAGATCGTAGAGGCTAAACCCTAAGAGCTAGCCTATGATGGTATGATTGTAATTGTGATCGGCCTTCTAAGTACCAACCTCTCCAGTTTATATAGACACAAAGAGGGCTAGGGTTTACATGAAGTCGGTTACAAGGAAGGAAACACAATATCCGGATCGCCAAGCTTGCCTTCCACGCAAAGGAGAGTCCAATCCAGACACGGGCCGAAGTCTTGAGTCTTGTATCTTCATGCTTCAATAGTCTAGACGATGTATACAGTCCGGCTGTCCGGATACCCCCTAATCCAGGACTCCCTCAGTCGCTTCCCAATCTTTTGCTAGCCTTCACATGTACTAAGAAGGAATACTGCTTGTGCATCCAAACTCCTTAAACCCCAAAGTTGTTCCATATGAGTCCACTATACCTTCCTATATGCAGTATTTACCTGCCGTTCCAAGTAAATTTGTATGTGCCAAACTCCAAACCTTCAAATGAAATTTCTATTTTGTATGCTCGAGCAGCTCATGTTACAACTAGGGCTGCCTATATCTTCCATGCTAGGTGGGTTATTCTCATGAGGAGTGGACTCCACTCCTCATTCACGAGAAAGGGCCGGTAACCGGGATGCCCATTCCCATGATCCAAAAAGATGAAAGCAAATCAAAATAATTAAACAAAACTCCCCCAGGGCTGTTGTATGTTGGAGGCACTCGTTGTTTCGAGCAAGCCATGGATTGGTGCTTGTTGGTGGTTGGGGGAGTATAAAGCTTTACCATTCTGTTTGGGAACTGCCTATAATGCTTGTAGTATGGAAGATACAGCCATCTCATAGTTGTTGCCTTGACAGCAAAAGTATGCCGCTCAAAATGTTATTCAATCTCTATTTTAAAAATCGAGCTCTAGCACCTCTACAAATCCCTGCTTCCCTCTGTGAAGGGCCTATCTATTTACTTTTATGTTGGGTCATCACCCTTCTTATTAAAAAGCACCCGCTGGAGAGCACACTATCATTTGCATTAATTACTATTGGGTTATATTGGGTATGACTCGACTGGTTCTCTTTTACCATGAATTACAATGTTTAGTCAGTCCTTGATCTTTAAAGGTGCTCTGCATTTATGTTTTGGGGTCTCAGAAAGGGCTAGCGAGATACCATTTTGTTATATCATGTTATGATTATTTTGAGAAAGTGCTGTCATCCGAGTTTTATTATTATGGCTCGCTAGCTGATTATGCTATTGATATGAGTAATTATGGGACCTAGGTGTTATTGTGAGTATGGTTAGTTCATAATATTTGCTGAAACATGAATGCTGGCTTTTCATGTTTACAACAACAAGAGCAAACAGAGTTTGTAAAAGGTTTTCTTCATCACTTTTAGTTTATCAACTGAATTGCTTGAGGACAAGCAAAGACTTAAGCTTGGGGGAGTTGATATGTCTCCAACGTATCTCCTTTTCCAAACACTTTTGCCCTTGTTTTGGACTCTAACTTGAATGATTTGAATGAAACTAACCCGGACTGATGCTGTTTTCATCCGAACTGCCATGATGTTGTTTTATGTGTAGAAAAGACAAGTTCTCGGAATGTCATGAAAATCCACTGAGGCACTTTTTGGAATTAATAAGAATTTCTAGGCAAAAGAAATACACCAGGGAGCCCAGGGCCTGTCCACGAGACAGGGGGGCGCCCCCCCTGTAGGGCGCTCCCCCCTATCTCGTGGGCCCCCTAGACCTCCACCGACCTCTACTCCAACTCCATATATTCACATTCGGGGAGAGAAAAATCAAGGAGAAAGTATCATCGCATTTTACGACACGGAGCCGCCCCCAAGCCCTATTCTCTCTCGGGAGGGCTGATCTGGAGTCCGTTCGGGGCTCCGGAGAGGGGGATTCGTCGCTGTCGTCATCATCAACCATCCTCCATCACCAATTTCATGATGCTCACCGCCGTGCGTGAGTAATTCCATCGTAGGCTTGCTGGACGGTGATGGGTTGGATGAGATTTACCATGTAATCAAGTTAGTTTTGTTAGGGTTTGATCCCTAGTATCCACTATGTTCTGAGATTGATGTTGCTATGACTTTGCTATGCTTAATGCTTCTCACTAGGGCCCGAGTGCCATGATTTCAGATCTGAACCTATTATGTTTTCATGAATGTATGTGTGTTCTTGATCCTATCTTGCAAGTCTATAGTCACCTATTATGTGTTATGATCCGACAACCCCGAAGTCACAATAATCGGGATACTTCTCGGTGATGACCGTAGTTTGAGGAGTTCATGTATTCATTATGTGCTAATGCTTTGTTCCGGTTCTCTATTAAAAGGAGGCCTTAATATCCCTTAGTTTTCGCGAGGACCCCGCTGCCACGGGAGGGTAGGACAAAAGATGTCATGCAAGTTCTTTTCCATAAGCACGTATGACTATTTACGGAATACATGCCAACATTACATTGATGAACTGGAGCTAGTTCTGTGTCACCCTATGTTATAGCTATTACATGAGGAATTGCATCCGGCATAATTATCCATCACTGATCCATTGCCTACAAGCTTTTCACATATTGTTCTTCGCTTATTTACTTTTCCGTTGCTACTGTTACAACTACTACAAAAACCCAAACACAATTATCTTTACTTTTGCTACTGTTACCTTTATTATCATACCACCTTTGCTACTAAATACTTTGCTGCAGATACTAAGTTATCCAGGTGTGGTTGAATTGACAACTCAACTGCTAATACTCAAGAATATTCTTTGGCTCCCCTTGTGTCGAATCAATAAATTTGGGTTGAATACTTTACCCTCGAAAGCTGTTGTGATCCCCCACACTTGTGGGTTATCAATAGGCCACTACAAGGCAAGCGAGGACAAAAATACGTTGGACTTCTTCCAGCGGCTGGAATCTTTGGACGCCATTGTTCAGAAGCACGTCGACCTGGCCACGAAAGCCGCTGCTACTTAGGCGCCGTTCGGTGGGCCAGCGCCCTTAGTCGAGGAGGTGGACATCGTCGATGGATGCATCTCTTCTTCTTGCCTCCTGTAACCAGCACTGCATCGCCTTGTGGCCTTAATGTTTTATTAGTATAGTACTCCCTCCATTCCCAAATATAAGTCTTTCTAAAGATTCCAGCAATTGACTACTACATACGGAGAAAAATTGAGTGAATCTACACTCTAAACTATGTCTAAATACATTTGTATGTTGTATTCCATTTGAAATAGTATCTAAAAAGGCTTATATTTAGGAACAGAGGGAGTATATGGCATTTTTATTCCAGTCGTAACATTTTCACTCTGAGGTGGGGCCGCAGTTGAGCAAACCCAGCCCGCCCAGCGGGCGTCGGCCTAGTTTAGAATTATAAGAGAGAAAGCGAGGAGAGCTAGCTGTAGCACAGACGCTGTTGTCAGATGGGACTCGTGTTTATAGAATAGGAGTACTGAGCACTCGTGCCTCTTTTTTTGAGGGGAAAATTAGTCGTATATCTAGTACCACTAGTTGGGTGCATGCGACCTACAGCTATCATCACTTTAGGTCTCCTTTTCAAACCGTAGCTACGCTTCACAGTCAAGGTTGGAAAAAGCGGTAGGCGTAAGCGAGGCGCTTGGCCTTCGCCTAGTGCCTAGGCGATGCTTAAGCGCCTTAGGCGCAGCCTAGGCGGTAATATGATTTTTACTATCAGATTGTATATGTGGTTATTATATGTGTATTTTATTAATTCTGGGCATATAAGTATGTTAACTACTAGCTACTACGAATGGAATGTGGCCCTTTTGGCATATCCGTGCAATATGGAATGATTTCTCGCTCGGGTAGACAATTTCTTACTTGCTCTGCCTAGACTTTTGCTTATGCCCTAGGCGAGGCGATTGGCCATTGCCTAGCACCTAGGCGTGCTTAAGCGCCTCCCAGGCACTGCCTTTTCCAACAGAGTTCACAGTACATATTTTTTCACGCATTTATCCTCCTATATGTACTCCTAGGCTATTTCCACGTGCTCCCATTCGCCGACATGTGGGACATAGAGCATCTGGGTCGTAGTGCATGCACGACTCAGAGCATATGCCAGGGTACTTTACATTTTAGACCTCACTAATTACATGCAAACCCCCCGCAGAAGAATAAATGAATGAATGAATTACTAGATGAAACCGAATTATTTTCATAGAAACCGGAGCACGTTCATTAAATTTTGGACATAACACGTTTATAAAAAATGACCGGACCTAAACAAGTCTAAGGGCCTCTTTGATTTTTCCCGCAAAAAAGGGCCTCTTTGATTCGCAGGACACTGAAAACACACGAATTGGGAAAGTATGATGGCAATGAACCGAGACGAGGAGAACTCTAACTCAGTTAGAGGTTAGAGTTAGATTCTAACCGTGAACTAACTCTAAACCAAATAGGTGTATGGATGGCAGGGTTAGGTTGACAATAAATGCTCTTTCTCAATCATTTGATTACTTTGGACCCTATTTCCTACCAGATTTGGTGTGGCCGGCTCTTTTGTGGCCTCCTCCCGCTCACAATTGACATAAACGAACCATCTTCACAAATCAAGCATGGAAAATATGATAATTTGTACTTTGTCCATGCAAATGAGATATCCGACTTAAACATACAAGTCGTCAATCAAGCTTAAAAAAATACTTCATGAAACATAGCATGAGCTAACTCGTCACGAAAGTCATTCACGATAGGGAGGGCACCCGGAACCCCTCACGCACCAAGGGAGGAGCTCGCCATTGTCGCTCTGGAGGAAGGCTCTGTAGAGCCCAAGCCCCGGGAAACCCTCCGACGCTGGCCCTTGCGAATTGAGGTCGACACCGACATGGGTAGCAGGGCTGCTTGCCGCCGACTGAGAACTTAATCTTTGGGCCTCTAGAAATAATGCAAGCATGTAACTAAAATACCTAGAAAGGTGAACTAAATCTTTGGGCCTCTAGAAATAATGCAAGCCTGAAACTGAAATACCTTGAAAGGTGACCTCAATCTTAGGGCCTCTGGAAATAATGCAAGCCTGAAACTGAAATACCTAGAATTGTGAACTGAATCTTTGGGCCTCTAGAAAGATTTATTACCTCCTCAAGCAGCATCAAACAATTCCATGCGTGCACCACAAATCTATACCAAGTTTGAGCAGGATCTACTTTTCCCAATCAGAATTAGCGCTAGAGCAAGCAAGATCAATGATATGGCCGTGAGACAGAGAAGGAACGAACAAACTCACCCCTCTCGTGACCTCCCTGGTAGATGAGCCGCCGCCGCGCACGACAGAGGGATAAAAACGACCAGTGAAGGGGGAGCGGGGCGACCTTCAAAGGACGGAGGGAGAGGGCGGCCGGAGTAGGGCGGCGGAGGCTAGAAGGAGAGGGTGGCCGGAGGAGAGAGAGGGCGAGCGGCGCTTCGGCGAGCGACCCTATGGGGAACAGAGAGGAGTCGTGCGAGAAGGGGGGGGGGAGTGATCTGGTGCAGGAAGGGGAGATATTTTAGTTCTCTTTTAGTGGGCCCGAGGACTAACCCAATTAGAACCTCTCCACCGGGTTAGTTTTTTAGCTGGGTTAGAGCAAACTAGCTCAAACTAACCCCTCTTGTTTCGATAATTTGAGGCTATTTCAACCCAAACTAGCTCTAACTCAGGGATCCAAACAAAGAGGAGTGTTACTATACATGCTATAGTGTGGACAGTAGCAGGTTGTTTTTCATGGCCATATCACCACATTTTTTTTCTACTGTTGGTTCACTGGGCTACCGTGGTTCGCACTGCTGGTTCATTGGGCTGCCGTGGTGCGCACTGCTGGTTCACTGGGCTGCCATGGTTTGCACTCCTATGTACTGAGTAGTAGTAGTAGTAGTATATAGCGCATCATTCTTTGCTCCTTCTTAATACTCCGACATGTGGGAGAGCCAGCATCCGGGTCAATGTGTCATGCACCAGATTAGAGCGCGGAACGGAAGGGGGGCATCACCTCGGTCGGAGCGCCATTAATTCATGACTATAGTGAGTGGTCATATCACAAGTCTTTCAGCAGTAACGCGTCGTCAAATCGCACAGCCTGACCTTTCCAGCAGTATGTTTGAGAATCCCCCACTCGCTCACCCTCCTCGCCTCTCTGTCAAACCGCCTACCCAAAAACTGTCGCGCGTACTGCCCGAGAAAAGCCCCGCCCTCAACTTTTAACAAGCGAAAATAGTTTGAGCTTGTTCGTTCTATATAAATACAGTACTTACTATATGTTTATTCACCCGTGGGGTGATTCAATGAATGGAGGGGCGGGGAGTGTCGGTTCAATATCCAACGTATCTCGTAGTAGGGGTCCTAAGCTAGGCGTCTTGGAGCGATGGTAACATGGACACGGGGTTTTACCCAGCTTTGGGCCCTCTTGATGAGATAATACCATACATGTTGCTTTTGATTATAATCATATGGGTGTAGTATAGAGTACATGTATCTGCCACGAGATGGTAGTAATGAATATGAGATCGTCCATTGACTAGCCTGACCTCGGTTTATATAAGACACCGGAGGCCTAGGGTTTAGGAGAGTCCTTGTCTTGGGCGCCAAGTCTTGTGGAATCTTCCTTGTATGCGGCAGGGGTTGTCCGAATTGGCCCATGAGTATATGGCCATGGGGGTCCTCGGCCCAATCCAACTGATCAGGAGACGACGTGGTGAGTACCCCCTAGTCCAGGACACCGTCAGTAGCCCCCTGAACTGGTCTTCAAGTTGGGGACGTTCCTCGGTTCTTCCGAACTGTTCTTCACCTTTGGTCGTTGGTCTTGAAAACTGGTTCAACAAATCTTCTGGTCTTTGATCTTGAGGATCGCCGAGGTGACTCCGAAGAGTTTACATGTCGGGTATCCGAGGAGCCCCTTTAAGTTTCCGGCCTTTATCAATGCCTTGTTATTTTTATGCCATACCTCGGGTTTGAAGTTGTTCCCGAGCGGCAACGTCCTCTTGCGTTCGAGCTCCAATGCCGAACTGCATTCGAGGTATCTTTAGCAGCCGAGCACCAACGTCGGACCGCTTCTGAGCTCCAACGCCGGAATGTATCCGATGTCCAACGTCGTACTATGTCCAAGCTCCAACGCCGGACTGTATGTTCAAGCTCCAACGCCGGACTATGTCCAAGCTCCAACGCCGGACTATGTCCAAGCTCCAACGTCGGACTGTATCCGAGCTCCAATGCCGGACTATGTCCAAGCTCCAACGTCGGACTGTATCCGAGGTGGTGCACCACCTCGGGCATGGGCTGATTTTTATGAATTTAATTCCAAACTATGCAATGTAATCATTGCCGAGATGTACAACCAGTAGCCCTCAAGGTGCGTGTTGGCATAATATCTGGGATGCACCTGAAAGAAAAAATCAAACCGCTGACCCTAGTAGCCCCTGAGACTCAGGCCGATTCATAAAATCAGCCTGAGGATCAATTCCCAGCTCAGCAGCATACTTAAGAATAGAAACGCGGTGTGCAAAGTCCTCGAGACTCAAGTTGGGTGCGGCCGACCAACCTGAGGATAATAATCTCCTCAAAAACTATATTGCGCTTTAAATTTTCTGCATTGGATTGTCAATGCAGTAGCCCCTGAGACACTGGTCGGGTGGCAACACCAGATCAGGGAATCGATGTACCCTTTTAATATTTGTAAATAATAAGCCTGAAGCGTAGTAGCCCCCAAGCCTTAATGCAGGCATGGGAGGCCGAATTAAGGATCGATATCCATAGTAAAATCACAAATTATGTGTAATGACTCTATATATCCAAGTACTTTTCATCATTAATGCTTGGATCCACATTGTACAAAACTTTGTTGACCGACCATCGGCTTCAACCTCCTCGGCAAGCAGCGGAGGAGTGTTTGTCCTACTTTATAAAGCCTTTATGAGGGCAAAGATTTACGACAAACAAGGCAATCCGGCCATACTGTTTTATAAACAAAGGTACGCAGAGAGACATGTTATATTATTGTTTAACATAAAAACATTGTCCAAAGAAAATAGTCCCGCTATCCGTTCCTTTCTTTGGGTTGTCATGCTAAGCATGATCATGAAACCTCAGCTCCGATCAATGTGGGAGGAAAATACTGAGGATTTAGTTCGGGGAAAGCTTCCAAACTCTATGGTCGAAATGAACCCAAATTTTCACTTCCGTTGCGACCGTTTATAATCTGAAAGTGGCCCATCGTCAGCTTCTACCCCCTTGTATATGCTATGTAGGGTGTTTCCGAAATAACAAAACAACCCTTAGCCGACGTCTTGGTGCCCGAAGGCGGTTGTGTTGGCGGAAACGAGGCAATCAGATATGCGGGCTTTACAACTTTCACTTAGTCATAGGAGCTTAAAGGTGGGAGGCCAGCAAGTAGCCCCCCCCAGTTAGTGTTCGGCGACAGCCGAGGTCAAGCCGTAAGCATTTTAGCCAATGTTATGAACAACCCATCATTTAATACAGTCATCGGACCGCCGACCAGTTTACGCTTATTGTGACAGTCAATTTTTAGCTTTCTCCACTGAGGTGTTTAACCATGCGAGCTAGAAGCACAATCACAGTGGTTCTCCCTTTGCACACCTAGCCGAACAAAGTGTAACGTAGGAGGCAAGCACAGGAGCCAGGCAACCAACTATTGACCGAAGACACAATTCAAAACTGATGCATACATAGCAATATCCGAGAATTTTTGCCGAATCTCTAAAGGTGTCCGGCGTTGCACTGCGAGACTTATGCGAAAACACACAAGTAGTTGAAAAGTGCCATAGGATTGGAAAACCAAAAAAGTCAGGAAAAAGTCGACGTGCGAACGAGATCAATTGTTCGGTGCCAATTGGAAAATTGGTCTTAAAAGAATTGTGCTTCTGTCGTGCTTTAACATGACACATCCTATATTAAGACTTCAAGCGGGACAGCCTACGGCTTCAACCTCCTATCCCGAAGGCGGAGTACTTCTCGTTAGGCCAGTTTAGCAAACTTTAGCGGCTTTGAGAGAGAAGTTAGGCTCCCCAGCTATTGACCACACACTCGCGTCGAAAAAAGGTGTGATAGAGAAAGGACTTTGCAATGACTAAGAAGAAGAACACTTATTATAAAACAGCTCACATAAATTTAAGAGCCCCCGAGTGCCTTGGGTAAAAGAATTTTATGTATAATGATTGTACGTACCGAAGTACTTATATCATATATGTATTCACCCGAACTTTAAACGCGTCTTAACCGATCATCGGCTTCTCCCTCTTCGACCAAGGGCCGAAAAGTGTTATGTAGTCCGCCTGTCGAGAATATCGACGGTGTTTCCGATAACCAGGCAATAAGACCATAAGGCTGTAACAGACAAAGCGTGCTCAGGGAACTTATGCTGTATTAATGACACAGTGTCAGAAGCATCTTCGAATAAAATAGTACCTCCACCCATACCTTTCTTCGGTTGCTCATTATTACTTATGAGACTTGTGCAATAGATTTTTTGTACTCATGAGTTCCGTTGTGTGCCGACCATCGTTAAAAACATTAAGAGCGCTAGCTTTCGGCTTCACCTAGTCTAAGGTCCGATCTCGGATGACCCAATCGTGACAATCACAGAGGTGCTCCCTTTACTCCCTAGCCAAACAATCGGGAACGTTGGGGTAAACACAGGAGCAAGGCAATCCATCTTGCAAATCGCTTAAGCCAACATGGTGCATATTGTGGCGTAATACATGAACAAGGAACGAAGCCGTACAAGTATAATCATTTGCAAGAGGAAAGGCTTCAGAAAGGAAGCCCCCAAATAAACAGGGTATTTGAATTTGTATGTCACAAACAAAGTTTGGACAAGGAAGTTTTTCACAATTTTTTTTTGCCAAAAAGGTATAATGCTTGGTCGAACCGAACACAAATTTAAAATTTAAAACTTTGAGCATGAAAGCGACTTAGCTGGTTAATTTGTTCGGTATTGATGACGCGGTCCGAGCTTGATGCGGGACAAGGTTCCAGCCCCCAAGCTGGCCCCGAGGTGGCCGAGTGGAGAGCTAGGTACTCCGAAGTGGCGACACAGCATGACCGATGTGGAGAGTTGAAGCTCCTAGTTTAGCCGAGGTGACGAAGAAGGTCGGCGGGGTGATGCCGGAGTCTCCAGCCGAGTAGGTTGATGACGCGGCGACGCGGCACGCCGAGGTGACAATGCGGCCCGGTCTGAGTCAATTGCATGCTGACGCAGGGACGTGCACTGAGGCAACGCAGCAACTTGATCGATGCAGGCAGGACGACGATGTTGGCCCACAGAGTTGACCGTGTGATGCAGTCAAAGTTGATTACCTGCACACATAGAATAGTGGAAGCAAGTAATAATAATAATTGAGGAAAAAATGCATAATTAATTTGTGCAAAGTGAATTAGTTTGAGAAATATGGCCTAAGCGCTGGGGTCGGCTCGATGGCGTGACGGTGTTGTGGCGCGTCGATGTCGACATAGGTTGGCCGACCTTAGTGACGACCAGACAACAACTAGAACGACGTCGTGCACAAGCGTCGACAAAATACCCCTGCAAAAATAATGCATTGCAAAACAACAGAAAATAGTCTGTGTGCAATAATTTTGGGAGCTAACGAAATAGTCAGGAAGAATAAAACCTGGCATTGGTGCTCGGCAAGGTGGTAATGTGCCGCGGTCGAGGTTGATTCAACGCAGACCATCGGCGCGGGACAATGAAGGCATGTCGAAGTCCCAACTCGTATAGCAGTGCATATTCCAAACACGGTGTTCATCAGACCGCGAACAGAAAATAGGTTGGACCATCACGTTGGCCGAACTGCGACCTGCGTATACAAAAGACAATACAAACAACAGGGAATATACTGGAACAAGCAATTTGCACAGTATGAATTGAGCAATAGGAACAATGTCACCTATTTTTTTTGGCGTGTGCGTAGCTTGGTCTTTACAAGAAAGTACTAGTAAAGTAGTAGTACAGCTTCAAGTGCTACTATAGTACTACTTTTCACACAGGGACCAAACCAATCTCCCGTGAAAAAGGTGCATCGAGAGACACCAGAGGTTAGATGCGTAGCTAACCTCCATACTTAATAAAATAATAAAGGAAAAAGGGAAGGATTGATCTCCTTGTGGTTGCCACATAGGTGAGTTCCTGTCGGCCTTGGTGTATCAGGCGTAGGCGTGCGCGATCTCCGCAGCCACAGCGCCGAACTCGGATCCGTACAGCTAGACGCGGACATGGCCACCGCTATTTTTTTGATCCGGATCTAACTGCCGGCAAAGTAGTACGACATGGCCACAAAGATTTTGCAAAAAAGATCATCTATATGAAACCGATCTTACTGAAAAAACATCACCTAATCATCCCATCGATCCACGACGAACACCCAGCAGGCTCTCAATGAAAGCACCAATGTCGGTTCAATATCCGGCGTATCTCGTAGTAGGGGTCCTAAGCTAGGCGTCTTGGAGCGATGGTAACATGGACATGGGGTTTTACCCAGCTTTGGGCTCTCTTTATGAGATAATACCCTACATGCGGCTTTTGATTGTAGTCATATGGGTGTAGTACGGAGTACATGTATCTACCACGAGATTGTAGTAATGAATATGAGATCATCCATTGACTAGCCTGGCCTCGGTTTATATAAGACACCAGAGGGCTAGGGTTTAGGAGAGTCCTTGTCTTAGGCACCAAGTCTTGTGGAGTCTTCCTTGTATGCGCATGGGTTGTCCGAACTGGCCCATGAGTATATGGCCATGGGGGTCCTCGGCCCAATCCAACTGGTCGGGAGACGACGTGGTGAGTACCCCCTAGTCCAGGACACCGTCAGGGAGCACAAGTGAACAATACTAGTACTACTAGTAGTAAGTAGGAATCGTACAAGAGTCACCTTAAATAGAGAGTTTCTTTTCTTTAATGCCATGTACACAAATTGAAATGCTTGTTGTGGAGAGAAAAAAGATAATCACTCCACTATATATGTAGGTAGGAGCCTGAGCGCTTGCTTTACTAGGGTTGCTCTCTTCATTCTCTCATCCTCTCCAGATATAAACAAGATAGCGGTAGCGACAATTTCTCTCTGCTCACCGCTGGTCACAGAACCGGCCGGATCCCTTCGGCCGGTGTGTGTAGAGGACTAAAAGGTGCATAGTTCACGCGGTCATCGCCGCCGAGGGAGGAAACCTACAGCTGCCGGAGGGGCCCGATCCTCTGCCCGTGCCTTTCTCTCCGACACAGCATTGACTCGGGAGGTCCTCCGACCCTTCTTCCTCCCTGCCGTATTGTCCACAAATCTGACCCGCCGCCACCGACATCCCGGCGACCCTCAGGTATAAGTTCTTCGAAAGCGGCCTTGCTCTACTGCCCTAGCTCCCCACGTGTCTGCATGTGCATCTTTTCCTACTCCCATCAGCTCTTCCAAAGCCACCTAAATTTTTAGTATTATTAGAGGTAAAGCTACTTCATGCATTCGAATCTAGGGCTTTGGTCAAACAACGAAGAAAGGGGGGGAAAGTTGTAGCATGAATCTAGGACTTGATTCAAAGAGGAAATAATATGGTGAAAGTAGTAGAGACCGGATACCCAACCGGTCTCTTGGTTGAAAAGGGAAATAATGGAAAACGCAGTACAAACTAGATAAGGAACATATCTATTATTGGTTGAAAAAAGGATAGAAAGTGGCGGCTAGTGGACAAGTCAACAGAGTATGTCCACGATTAGATTTTCTGCCATCACATAGTAAAAGGTCTCCAGGATTAGATTTGCTACCCTCAGATAGTAAAAGGTCTCAGGATTAGATTTGCTGCCCTCACATAGTAAAAGGTCTCCAGGATTATATTTGCTGCCCTCACATAGTAAAAGGTCTCCAGTATTAGATTTGCTGCCCTCACATAGTACAAGGTCTCCAGGATTAGATTTGCTGCCCTCACATAGTACAAGGTCTCCAGGATTAGGTTTGCTGCCCTCACATAGCATGAACAAACCCGGCATCACCACTTTATGCCTCTTTGTAGCTACATTGTGCTGATGTGTCCACTGTCGCATGTCCTTATACCAACCTTTTGCTGTTGTTAATGTAAGGGCGCATGTAAAATGAAGCGATCACACTATTACCTTAGGGACATGTGTAACCAGTGTTATTGTTAATCTAATGCCTCCAGTGATAAGATGCAACTAAACTATGTTACAAATGGCACTAGTGCTGTTTTCCCCAGTATGATAAGTAAGTTGCTCCTTTACGCTTCTGAGTGTCCATGTGTCCCCACGGTCCCATGCCCTAAAACCTACTCTTTAGCTGCTGTTGATTTACTGTGTCTCGTAAACAAGCAATGCCACCATTAAAGTAATCCCATATTTGAGGAATCTCATTGTTGATCGTAATGCATCTGGTTACATGAAGCATTGCTGATGTTTTAAAATTTTTACTGTCCTTGCGTGATTACTATGAACATAATTAAGATGCTTCTTTTCATTTTGTATATGCTTCGTATATTCTTATTGACCAGCAACTGTTTATTTTCTATCTTTTTGTGTAGATAGGGATATCCATTTCACCTTGTTGCTATTGTGACCTTTTGGTGAACTGCACAAAACACTTTTTTTGGAATGAGTGTCTTGTGCAGTTCAACTAAAATGTCACGTGGGCAACATCTCCCAATTTTGGTGGAACTGCACAAAATGGTGAGTGGAGTTTCCAAAATCTCCGTCAACTTTTGCTGGTAATCTCGTGCAACATTTTATTAGACTTTGCAAGATGGAGCCGTCACTATCACCACAATGGCACTTCATTTTAGTGGAACTGCACAAAAGGATAAGAAAATTATAGTTGCACCTTACATGAGCCGGACAGCCAACCTTAATGTTCCTCAATTTTAGTGAAACTACTAAAGAAGAACCTGCCAGCTCACGAGAGCAAGTACTTCTTTCGAGCTGAATGATGCAATCTTTGCTTCATTTCAGGTGAACTGTAGAAAAAGGCGCATGAATTGAATCATGGAGCTGGAGGTTGACCTCATCCTAGTGGAGCTGCAGGTTGAGTTCAAGGAGGCCCCTATTAAAGTGAAATCATGCTCTTCTTGTTTTTGTTGTGCAAATAGGAATACTCAACTACAGATGTTGTGACAGTCAAGAGCATTCGCCAAGTTCTTCAATTGTATGACATGGCTAGCCAAGATGGATTTAATCCCGATATTCACTTTATCAAAAGGCTCTAATGGGCTGGTTCTGAATCTTGGAAGCTGGGAATCAATTAGATTTGTATGCATCTTTGTTGTAGTTATTATTTGAATCTTATTTGTTGGTTCTGAATCTTGCAAGCTGGGAATCAATGAGATGTGTAGGCATCTTTGTTGCACTTATTATTTGGATCTTATTTGTTGGTTCTGAATCTTGCAAGCTGGGAATCAATGAGATGTGTAGGCATCTTTGTTGTACTTATTATTTGGATCTTATTTGTTGGTTCTGAATCTTGCAAGCTGGGAAACACGACATGATGATGCGGAAGACAACAACCATAACAAACAGTTCAAACTTGGTAGTATTATCTTTGTGAAAGTGCGACAAATGTGCTGATCATGTGCGTCGTGAGAATAATAATTCTAATTGTTATGCATGTTGATCCTGTGGCATTGATAGAACGAGCCAATGCATTGCTTGTTTTAAGTATAAATTTCTATTAAAGCTAATTAAATTTAAGTAAAGTGACCACTAACTCCTGTTATTACAGTACCAATACAGACCTGCTCATGAACCGACGTGTGGTCGGAGTAAGTTTCTTAATGGAGGCGTTTGAATGCGCCGAGGGTGCATTTTCTACTGGGCATGCAGCGGACGAGGGAGGGCTAGTAATGGTTCTCGCCTGTACACACTCAGTTACTGTTGAATCCAGTTCCCCAAGAGCTAAAAAACGAACTACTGCCGCCATCTACACACTCGTTTACTTGAAGAGACTCCAATGGCGATCCGAGGGGTGAGCCTGCTGGATATGGACTTCAGCAAGGAGTTCCCCTTTGATTTTGCCGTTCAGTCCTATGGCTGCACCAAGTTGAATGTGATGTACACCAACGATCCAGACTCGGTGAAGCTCTGCCTCAGCAAGTTCAAGAAGTACCTACAGGACGAGAAAGCACAAGGTTGCAAGACTGGACCTTGTGCCCATCCATTCTTCTCTTGACAAGGACCGCGCGGATCACCGTCGCCCAGGTATGTGTGCGGGACGAGGTTCTCATCTACCACTTCTGTAGGGCCATCAGAGGTTCTGGAGCATTCGCCCGTTTCATCGGCAGCGCCGACTGCACCTTTGCTATGGTGGAGAGAAGGAAGAACGTGACAATTCGGCCATCTGGTGCAACAAGCTTGTCGACATCCAGAAGCAATATAAGATCATCAGCAACGGGCAGGAGAAGGACTCCGTGGTTGACCTCGCCGAGACTATCATCGACCCCTGATACGCCAACATGAAAGAAGACAACGATACCAAGGACCCGAACACGTGGGAGGTACCTCTGAATCTAGCCTACATAACCTATGCGGCCAAGGATGCATACACATGCTACGACATGTACAGCCAGATCTTGGACATGAGGGCGTGTCTGCTTCCCATAACCGATGAGTACACGGACAGTCGCAGCGTCATGATCAAGCATGCCAGGAAGGTCCAGATGTTGTACTTTATTTGTTTATAAGCACCTTTATCATGTGAGTGTTTCATGCATTAGCCTATTGTGTCTTAATTATCTGTTTTCTCCGAAATATTTCTTTTAAGAACCCATTAACCTGATTGCTTTTTAATGGCTATTTGCTTATGTATGTAACTAGTTCACTTGTCCGTTAAAAAAACTAGTTCAATTGGCTACCGTGCTTTGAATCTCCTGCCTCCCAGCATATTCCCCTCCTCAGGTGGACCCAACAGGTCTCTAAATTTTCTCCCACTTTCTTTTTTGATGTAAACTGAGTTTTCTCCCAGTACTTTTCCCTAGAACCAACTCAACTGTCCCACGTCTAACCTAAAAATTAATAGTACCCCACGTACTATTAACTCATCAAATTTAAATGATATTTTATTTCGTAAGTTGAAAGTTCTTACAAAATAATAATAATAATTGTTTATATATAACTTGGCAAGTTAACTCCTAGTGATTCCGTACATAAGCATGCAAAGATTTTACTGACCAATGCAGTAATAGACACGCAATCATGTGTTTATGTTTTTATAACATTTCTCCATCTAGCCCAACATGATATTTTCACCCAGCCCAGCAAGTCTGCGGATTTCGAGAAAAGTGCAAATGGGATTTAAACGTGTTGCATAGATGCTACATCATTGTTTCACCCAGCCCACCAAATGGACTAAAAAACAAATGGACTGGCTGACATGTGGGCCAGTAGGTCGAAGCCTAAGAAGGCGTTGGATTTACATCCAATGGACGACATTCTTCTTCAATCTCTCGTCTTCTCCCCCCAGCGCTGCCGGGACCGCCTGCAACAGCCTTCGGCGTCCATCGGCGTTGTTTTGCGCTCCTCAGTGAAACGCTACCCCGCCGATGGCCAGGCCATCCCTCCACTCTGCACCTCCTGTTATTCTCTGCCGAGTGTAGGCCCATCCCGCACCCGAACCAGTCAAGCTTCCCACCCCTCTCCCTCTGCGACTCCACTGCCGCGTCTTCCCCATCTCCCGGTCATTCCAATCTGGGGCCTCGCCGTCGTCCACTGCCTCGGTGCGCTCGGCACGGCGAGGTCAACATACGAGAGTCATGGGAAGAGGATTGTATGTGGAGAGCCTGACGGCTGGGACCCACGAGGTCCATGGTCGCACGCAAGGAAAGTTACTCCTCATTACGCACTATACATGGACTGTACGTGGGAAGGGCTTCTGTATTTCATGAAAAAAACATTCCCCCCGCTAACAGGTCGGACCCACCAGCTATATCTTTGCACGCCAGGAAGTGCCTCCTTATTACACAAAAAAAATGAATACCCCCTGCTAGCTGGGACCCACCATAGTGGGTGGCTGACTTGTGGGCCTACTAAGTTGACGGGGACGGAGGGCTTTCTCAACTTAGTCAATATGAACGATTCTAGCTCCAGTGACCATACGATGTCCATCCAATGGCCATAGTGCTTCTTCAACCTCTGGTCTTCTTGCTCTAGTCGCCCAAAGCAGCGCCGGTCGTGCCGCGTGCTCCTGCCTCTCGTGGCCGGCTGTGATGCCGCGGAGGCCTCACCGCCCCCCTACTACTCCCACCGCTGGCCTAGGGCATCCCTCTACTCACCCACGCCCCCTGTTATTCTGCGGCGACTGCAGCCTCACGCCGCAACCAAACCAGTGAACCCTCGTACTCCTCTCCGCGTGGGCATCCACTACCGCTTCTTCCCCGGCTCCGCGTCGTCCCCTTCCTAGGCCTCGCTGTTATCCACCGCCTTGGTGCTCTTGGTGCGGCGTGGTCAATGTGGTCAACGACCGACTTCCATCGAAAGAGTACTGTATGCGGAGAGGCTAACAGCTGGGTCCACGGCCGCAGCTGGGTCCACGGCCACAACCAAGTTTTTTTTGTGATTTGCCAAGTAAATCACTTTGTCAGGCCTCTTGATCTGTAAATCTTTCAAGACGAGGAGAGCTTCACTCGGCTGGCCGAGAAAATGGCCTATTAGTAATGAGAAATGGGCTGCACATTTTTAAAACACATCAAATCGGCAATTAGTTTCAAATTTCTTTTTTTCATTTTGAGATTTTAGATTGCATTTATTTTTATGCGTGGACAATTTGTTGGATTTTATATTGATATACATTTATTTTTAAAATCATTTTGAATGTGACTTGAAATTTCGCGATTAAAAACAGTTCAGACCGCTACGAAATATGCAAAATTTCGTATAATGTTTTAACCGTGGACACAATATGGGTTGTAATGCTAACAAAAAGAATATGGGCTCCAAAAAAACCTTAAGAATTAGCAAATGGGCTGTAAATTATTAGAAATAATGGAAGATGGGTTGTATGCTGTTTTCCACAGATTTGAGTCTTTTCTAAAAAAGGCTGACGCACAAGTAGTGACTGTTGGAGTACCATCCAACGGCCGTCGTGCTTCTTCAACCTCTGCTCTTCCTGCTCTAGCCGCTCAAACAAGTGCCGGCGGGACTGCCTGCTCCCTCCTCCCTGCAGCCGGCTGTGCTGCCGCGCAGGCCTCGCTGCCCCACCGTACTCCCATCACTGGCCTAGCCATCCCTCTAGTCACCCACACCTGCTGTTATTCTCCAGCGACGACAGACGAACCAGTAAACCCTCGTACAGTCGTACTCCCCTCCGCGTGGGAAACAACTGCCGAGTCTTCCCTGCCTCAGTGTCGTTCCCTTCCTAGGCCTCGCCATCGTCCACCGCCCTGGTGCTCTCGGTGCGGCCTGGTCAATGTGGTCAACGACCTACATGCATTTGAAGTGGACTGTACGTGGAGAGGCTGACGGCTGGGTCCATGGCCGCACGCAAGGAAATGCCTCCTTATTACGCGCAAAATAATGATTCATCCACCTGAAATCTGGGACCCACTGAAACAGCCTCTGTATTTTGCGAAAAAAGATTACCACTCCTGACAGCTTGGACCCACCAGCTATATCTTCGCATGCAAGGAAGTGCCTCCTTATTACACACAAAAAAATGAATACTCCACCTGCTAGCTGGGACCCAGTATAGTGGCAGGCTGACTTGTGGGCCTAAGTTGACGGGGAAGGAGGGCTTTGTCAACTTAGTCAATATGCATGATTCTAACTCCAGTGACCGTACGATGTCCATCCAACGGCCGTAGTGCTTCTTCAACCTCTGGTCTTCTTGCTCCAGCCGCCCAAACCAGCGCTGGTCGTGCCTCGTGCTCTTGCCTCCCGTGGACGGTTGCGATGCGGCGGAGTCGTCACCGCCCCCTAGTACTCCCAGCGCTGGCCAGGCCATCCCTGTACTCACCCACACCCCCTGTTATCCTGCAGCGACGACAGCCTCACACCGCAGCGAACCAGTGAACCTTCACACTCCTCTATGCATGGGCATCCACTGCCGCGTCTTCCTCGGCTCCGCGTTGTCCCCTTCCTAGGCCTTGCCGTCATCCACCGCCCTGGTGCTCTCGGCGCGGTGTGGTCAACGTGGTCAAGGAACGGCTTCCATCGGATGTGGACTGTACATGGAGAGGCTGACAGCTGGGTCCACGGCCACAGCAAGGAAGTGCCTCCTTATTACGTGCAAAATAATTATTCCTCCACCTCACAGCATGGACCCACCGGTTGGGCCACCATATTTCATGAAAAAAACATTTCCCCCTGCCTGCTGGGACCCACCAGCTACATCTTCGCACGCAAGGAAGTGCGCCTGGGCAAAAAATGATTCGCCCCCCTGACTGCTGGGACCCGCCAGCTACATCTTCGCACGCAAGGAAGTGCGAGAAAGTCGGGACCCACCTGGTCGAAGCGTACGTAGCATTTTCATTCTGGTCACAAACGTGTACATACATGTGTCGTAGTAGATGCGCGCAGGTAGCATGTAGACGTACGTACAGCGACCAGTGTGCAAGAAAGAAAATACGGCCACGTATGTGTACATACGGGTGGGGTCTCGAACGCCTACTCACGCATACGTATGGCTAGGGCTCGTGTACATGGCTTGGTCGGAACGGATAAATAGCATCGTCATCGTGTTCATGGGGAGCCAGCCGGCTGGGTCGTAACGGAATGCGTCGTCGTGTTCATCGGGAGGGCTTGGACAGAACACGCGATGGAAACGAGGCCTGGCGTATCGCAGAATGGAGGAAACTGCCTTGTGTTCGACCGGCCACATTCGAAACGGGATCCTGTTCATCTGGAGGGGTCTGGCGTACCGCAAAACGGAGGAAACGGACCTCCTACGGTCGAAATGGGGGTCCTGTTGATCGGGAGGGGTGTGGCGTACCGCAAAACAGACGAAACAGACTTGTGTTGGAGTGCAACGGTCGAAACAGGGGTCCTCTTGATCGGGAGGGGTGTGGCGTAGCACAAAACGGGACTCCACGGGATACTGTTCATCTCCACCGTCGACCTCCTCCAGCCTCACGGGCTACTATTCGTCCACCGTCGACCTCCTCCAGCCTCCACCGCGCGCTACTCCACCGGCTACTCTTCAACCACCCCTCTCCATGGGCTCCTGTTCAACCACCCCTCCTCCGGCTACTGTTCATCCACCCCTCCACCGTATACTATTCATCCAGCCCTCTACGGGGTCATCCTGTTCATCCAGCCCTCCACGGGGTCTTGTTCATCCAGCCCCAACCAGCTCGATCGATCGGGGTCCTGTTCATCCAGAGGCAATGCCACGGGGTCCTATTCATCCACCCCCGCCACTCATTGTTTATCCCCCCCCCCCCCCCCGCAACGCTCACTGTTCATCCAGAGGCAGCATCGATCGCCTTCAGTTAACAGCAGTAGTGAAGGAATCGCTTGATCGGGTTCAGTTAACAGCCATTAATCGATCGCTCGGGTTCAGTAATGCATAGCCTGTAGTGCAATTGCTCGGGTTCAGTTAGAGCCCAATGCCTCACTCAGGTTCAGTTAGAGCCAAAGCCTAGCACACACGCGCGTACGTGTACAAGAGAAACGGGCATCACTCGGCCCCCGACCACCCACCGTAACCGGGAACTCCCCGAAATTTTCCTCGCCCTCGCTTCTACCATGGTTTTTTCCATCATGGACGGCCCAAAGGGTGTCATGCAGTTGCGTCTCCGGCCCGCCCAGGATGAAAAGCCCATTTTCTGTCATGATTTTTCGTCATAGAAGTAGGAGCCCACCAAATCTATGATGATACTGGGTTTTGTCACAATTATCATCACAAAAGTGTCATAAGTATGACAGAAAAAAAGTTCGTTCGGCCCAAAATGTCACGGATGTGTCTTTTTTTTGTAGTGTCTCTTTGTTTCTTCGAGCTCGACGTGCTAAGCTTAGGATGATCACGAGTAGGCAGGCTGGGTAGGTTGAGATCTCCGCATGCGCCCGAGAGTTCGAACCTTTCAAGGGTTTGTGAAACCCATAATCTGACACGCACAACATCATCACAGACAACGGCTCAAATTTTGATTCGAAAGAATTCAGAGCATATTGCGCCTCCCAAGGGACTCGGGTGGACTACGCATCCGTTGCACACCCGCAGTCGAATGGCCAAGATGAGAGGGCAAACTGTCTGATCCTCCTGGGTTTGAAACCATGGCTCATGCACGACCTCAAACACGCAGCTAGGGCTTGGGTGACTGAGCTGCTATCTATTCTGTGGGGATTGAGGACAACTCCCAACCGATCCACCAACCGAACCCCTTTCTTCATGGTGTATGGAGCCGAAGCTGTACTGCCGAGTGATCTGCTTCACAATGCACCCCGAGTGGAACTTTATTCAGAAGCTGAGGTAGAGCAAACACGTCAGGATGCATTGGACCTCCTAGAAGAAGAACGAGAGATGGCTTTGATCCGATCGGCTATCGACCAGCAAGATCTTCGTCGATTCCATGCAACGAACGTCAACGGTCAAGCATTTCAAGAAGGAGACCTAGTGCTCCAAGTGGATCAGCAGCGACCGCACAAGCTCGCCCCTACATGGGAAGGCCCCTTTGTTGTCACCAAGGTGCTTCACAATGGAGCGTACCACCTTTACAACCTAGCTCAGAAGAAAGTTGAACCGCGCTCCTGGAATGCTGATCTTCTTCGTCGTTTTTATACTTGATAGTTGGATTGTCGAGATGTAATAAAAGTACTTGGTCGATTATTTATCAAGACATGATTCCTGCAATCTCTTAATGATTGTTTTTCGCATAAGCATGTGTTGAAATCCCCCACTAGTTGACTTAGCTGCAAAATCCATTTCGCCTAAGTTGAAAAAACTATTCCGAGTGGAGAGCAATCCTCCCACTCGGGGGCTTAGCAGCGAACCAGTTTTGCCTAAGTTAAAAAACAACTCCGAGTGGAGAGCAATCCTCCCACTCGGGGGCTTAGCCGCGAACCAGTTTCACCTAAGTTAAAGAACTACTCGGAGTGGAGAGCAATCCTCCCACTCGGGGGCTTAGCCACGAACCAATTTTGCCTAAGTTAAAAAACTACTCCAAGTGGAGAGCAATCCTCCCACTCGGGGGTTTAGCTGTGAATCAGTTTCACCTAAGTTAAAAATCTACTCCAAGTGGAGCGCAATCCTCCCACTTGGGGGCTTAGCCACTAACCAATTTCGCCCAAGTTAAAAAACTACTCCGAGTGCAGACCAATCCTCCCACTCGGGGGCTTAGCCGCAAACTAGCTTCGCCTAAGTTAAAAAAATACTCCAAGTGGAGAGCAATCCTCCCACTCGGGGGCTTAGCCACGAACCAGTTTTGCCTAAGTTAAAAAACTACTCCGAGTGGAGAGCAATCCTCCCAATTGGGGGCTTAGCCGTGAATCAGCTTCACCTAAGTTAAAAAATGACACCGAGGGGAGAGGAATCCTCCCACTCGGGGGCTTAGCCGCGAATCAGCTTCGCCTAAGTTAAAAAACGACTAAGAGTGGAGAGCAATCCTCCCACTCGGGGCTTAGCCGCGAATCAGCTTCGCCTAAGTTAAAAAACGACTCCGAGTGGAGAGTAATCCCCCCACTTGGGGGCTTAGCCATGAACCAGCTTTACCTAAGTTAAAAAACGACTCCGAGTGGAGAGCAATCCTCCCACTCGGGGGCTTAGCCACAAATGATCTTTGCCTAAGTTAAAAAATGACTCCATGTGGAGAGCAATCCTCCCACTCAGGGGCTTTGCCGCAAATCAGCTTCGCCTGAGTTAAGAAAAGACTCCGTGTGGAGAGCAATGCTCCCACTCAAGGGCTTTGTCGCGAAACAGCTTCGCCTAAATTAAAAAGCAACTCCGAGTGGAGAGCAATCCTCCCACTTGCGGGCTTAGCCACGAACCAGCTTTGCCTAAGTTAAAAAAGCATTATGCAAATAGAAAGGCAATGATTGGATAAAACGACCAAGTTCAAATCGAACCGTCAAGTACGGAACCGCAAAGCAAAAGTATTCGGACGTCAAGCCCGAAGCAGTTTAACCATTACATAATCACTCAGCATTCCGAGGCAAATAGATCAAATGTCTTTGTTAACTTGGCAGGAGGAGAGCTTGCTGGCTCGACAAAAGTGTCCAAGTCGATGCCGTTAGTTATGCAAGTGGCCGCCTCAATGAAAGTCTCCATGAAGGATTGAAATTGGAGCTTCTTCGTGTTTTCCACTTGGAGAGCCTTCAGCTTCTCTTCTTTGGCATCCTAGCAATGGACTCTAATGAGTGAGAGGGCCACGTCAGGTCCATAATGAGCAAATGATTTCTTCCAAGCTTGCACTCCAGTAGGGATGTCATTGAGTCGCGTCATCAAAGACTCGATGTCATTCTGAAGATTATCCTCTGGCCACAGCTCTTGATCTGTCTTTCACAGCGCCACCTTCAGTCGAGCGATATAATCCAAGATGCTCCGGAGTCGAGCTTCGAGTAACAGTACATTCATGGAAGCTTCATTGCTGACGAGTGACTTCGTGGGGTCTAGGCCTGTTTCAATCCGGTCGGTCTCCTGTTCAAAATTCTTGAAGAATTATGCGCTGTAAGTGCATCTAGTGCCCCTTAGTGATTTTGGTGTATTGAAGACTTATAGGTTATGGGACTAATATGTTTGCGAGTGTACACAGGTTCTATAAGTCGATGAGGAGTTTGATATTTACAGTGAAAGTCGACCCCTAAAAATGAATGTCTTCGGCTGAAGACTTTGGTTCTCCCGAAGACTTTGAAAGTGAAGAAATTGGTCTGACCGTGAAGACTGGGATATTCATGCAAGGACTATGAAGCGTGAAGACTTTTGTTTTCGTAGTTTCATTTTCTTCTTCTTGAGTCATAGGAAACACCGTACTGTTAAAGGGGGTCGAGGTAATACTAAGGAAACTAATTTCCATGTGATGCTCAACTCAAAATCCTACACCTACCCAATCCTCCGAGTGAAGCCATTGGAAATCCCGTATCAGTTCAGTCAATTTCTTCAGTGACAGAGACAAAGATCTTCTGGTCTTTGAGGAATTTGTTCTGACTGTGGAGTTAGGAGTTCACCAGTGCGGATTGCCTACACAATGAGGAATATGATAGCCCTGAGGAATTCGAACTTAAAATCTGACAGTTGCTGTGCCACGCGCCAACTGTCCCAAATATCCTACCACCTAACAGTCATATCATTAAAGGGCATTTATGTCTTATCATGTCAGGCTGCTCCCTAGGCTATAAATAGCTGCCCCTACAACCACTAGCTGGTTGGCTGCTCCAAGAGAAACTGAGACTTGTCATTTGAGAGCATCCCATCCTCTGAGGACTTTGAGCGAAAATCATCAAGTAAGCAAAACCCAAATCTGAAACCCAAACCTACAAACCCAAAGTAAGAGATTGTTCCTGTGTGGTACTGACCCTTGTTACCTTTGAGGACTGTGTATCCTCCAGACGGTTAGGCGCCATGGTCTGAGCATCCAAGAGGAATTGTGGATCGTAGAGTGACCTAGTCTATGAAGGTTTGGAAGTCACCTGTGAAGACTTATCACTACTGCTGGGCGAGGTATGTGTGATCTTAGCTCAAGGAGAACACGGTGAGGACTGTGTGTCCGGGACTGTGTGTCCTCGAGTTTAAATACTCATCCGCTCCAACCAGACGTACAACTGTGACAGCAGTTGGAACTGGTCTACCAAATCATTGTCTTCACCAAGCCAACTAGTTCTATTTCCTCAACCCTTCCATTTCCTCAGTTATGTGTTGATGAACCTGATCATTATTATTTGAAGACTCTGACTGAAGACTTTCTCTAATTCCTCAATCATATTTCTTCAGTTAGTTTGTCTTTGTCCTGCTTATCCTGTGTTTACACTTTCTGTACTCTGTGTTTTTTCTTTCATTTCATCATGATGACTATGTTGTTGCTCTGTCATGCTTATACCTGAGTACTTATTCCACTGCAAGCAGTTCTTCGAGTAGGAATTTCCTCACCCTGAAATTCGTCAGTGAAGAATTCATAAAAATCGCCTATTCACCCCACCTCTAGTCGACTTAACGCACTTTCAATTGGTATCATAGCAAGGTATTCCCTTGTTCTGTGTGATTTTGGTTTAACCACCTGGAGTTTTAGTTATGTGGACTGCAGGAATGAAGAAAGTGACATGCCCCATCTTTGACGGTCATGAGTATCCCAAGTGTAAGGCCATGATGAAGAAGCGACTCATGGTGATGAACAGCTAACTGTGGACCATGACTGAGATCGGTCTTACCGATCCATGCAAGATGGCGGAGGTTGATGATATTCACAAGTACACTCTACTCAACCTCGCGGCGAAGGATGTCATCAGCTCTTGTTTGTCCCAAAACCAGTTCAGGAACATCAGGTATCTTAACCATGCGAAGCTTATCTGGGACCGACTCTTTGAAGTTTACGAAGGTCATCGTACTTGTCATGATCCATGGTTTGAGGATTTCAAGGAATCGCTCAAGGAGATGACTTTCGCACCTGAATCATCATCCACTGCACCATGCCTTATGGAAAAGGGTGCCAAGGTAACTGAATGCTACCTTTCCGAATCTAGTGATGATGAATCGGGTGATGAATTTGGTCCCAGCTATGTCAAACTTGCTTCCCTTCCCACTAAACAACAAAGAGCTCTTGAAAAGGTTCAAAACATGCTTGATGAAAGCGATGATATGTTGGGTGAGGAATTGAATCGAACTACGGCTTTGACTAATAGTCTTCACAAACTTTAGTCTATGCTTGACAACCTTCAAAATCATCATAACACTCTCTTAACTGATCATGAGAATCTTTCTTTTGAATTTCTTCAGAGTAAGCAAGATCTTGAGAAGTTAAAAGTGAGGTATGAAGATCTACAGAAGGAAAACAATTCATTGCTAGCTCAACAGATCAGTTCCGCTCAGGAAGAACTTATTCCACCTTGTCTAAAATGCATTGAGCGTGAATCTGCTAATTCATCACCTGAATGTTCAAATGCTTCTATTGCTGCAAATTCTTCAACTGTCTCTGTGGTCACAAATTCCTCATCTGAGGATACCACAAGTATCACTGACGATAATGCAGGGCTGAAGGAATTGTATGTGACAGGCATTTACAAAAGCCTCAAAGGGCATCAGACTCTATGTGATGTGCTCAAAAAGCAGATCTTGAACAGGAACCCTAGGAAAGAGGGTATTGCCTATGAGGAAACTCAATGCAGATGGAACCTACTGGAAACCTGAGCAGTATCACAAAACCTCATGGGTTGCTGCGAAAGGACCTCATGTAGATCCATGCACTCTATCTGGCTTTACTTGTGATTCTTCATACTCCTCTGATGAGTCATTTGACTCCAACTATAAACTGTTTAAGAATCAGAATGGTGAAGTATTTGCTCGATAAGTTGGAACTAACTGCAGGAACGGCCCCCCTTTGAAGAAAATCTAGGTTCCCAAAAGGTGCCTTGAAAATCTTCAGGTGAATGTCATCATGACACCACCCATGAAGAATAGGAACCCTACAACAAATTCCTCATATGGATCAAAATCCTCATATGGATCAAATTCCTCACATGGATCAAAATCCTCATATGAACATCATCATTCTAACACTTGTGTTTCGCAGGGAAAGTCTAAAGGCTATGAATATGTGCATTATTCTTCAAACCATTATGTTCATATGTCCTCAAAGAACTTCTCTTCTTATTCATATGCTTATCCTAACCACTCTTCTGTGAAACGAAGTGCATTGGGTTCTATGCCATCTTTTTCTTATGGAGCTCGTAGAATGATGAACTCTTTTCCACCCCTCCAGATGTGGGTGGTGAAGAAGAAGAACTAATCTCTTATGCAGGGTTAGGTCTCCAAACAAACTTGATCATCTGAAGAAATTGCCGGAGACCTAAATGTGCTTGAAAGTACGCAAGCTAATCATGAAGAAATGAATCATGCATTTCTCACGTCCTCATACTGCTATATCTGTTATTGTTGATGAAATTGATATCATATTCTTCACTAACGAAGTATATGGGTTCGTAAGTTGCACTAATTCATCTGCAGGATGAACAACCCAAAGCTACTGACTGGGTCCTCGACAGTGGATGTACAAATCACATGACCGGTGACAGGAACTTGTTGATGGACACTAATTTGTCACCATCTCCTCTAAAGCATATAAGCAAGCTATTGGGTCTAGGTAAGGTTGCAATCTCGAAGGATAGACACATGGACAAAGTCATGCTTGTCGAGTACTTAGGATTCAACCTCATGTCTGTCTCAATGCTTTTTGATCTTGATATGGTTGTCGTCTTTGGTAAATATCGCTGCATTGTGCTGATGGAATCTCATAATTCCAAAGTCTTCAAAGGCTTTAGGATAGGAGACTTGTATATTGTTGATTTCTCGGCCGGACCACAACCTGCCACATGTCTACTTGCAAAAGCTTCAGAATGCTGGTTATGGCATTGACGACTTGGTCATGCTGGGATGAGGAACTTGCATACACTCGCGAAGAAGAAGCATGTCATTGGCATCGAGGGTGTCAAATTGCTCAAAGATCATCTTTGTGGGGCTTGTGAGGCTGGGAAGATCACCAGAGCCAAGCATCCCTCAAAGACTATCATGACCACTTCTCGTCCCTTTGGATTACTTCATATGGATCTCTTTGGCCCTACTCATTATGCCACGTTCTCTAGTTCTACATCACTATATGGCTTTGTCTTAGTTGATGACTATTCTCGTTACACATGGGTGCGTACCATCACTTACAAAAATGAAGTGCAGGAAGTCTTCAGACGATTTTCCTCAAGAGCAGCTACTAACTTCGGTAAGAAGATCAAGCATACCAGGAGTGATAATGGAACGGAGTTGAAGAACACTGGCCTCAATGAATATCTTGATATACTTGGTATTACTCATGAGTTATCTTCTCCTTATACTCCTCAACAGAATAGCATCGTGGAGTGCAAGAACAAAACTCTTGTTGAGATGGCACACACTATGCTTGATGAATACAAGACACCTTAGCATTTTTGGCCTGAAGCAATTGATACTACGTGCCACATCATCAACATGGTATATCTTAACAAATTCTTCAAAAAGACCTCATATGAACTCCTCACTGACAAGAAACCCAATGTAAGTTATTTCAAAGTCTTCGCTGCTAAATGTTGGATTAGAGATCCTCACCATCACTCTAAATTTGCACCGAAAGAACATGAGGGTTTTATGCTTGGTTACAGAAAGGACTCGCACACCTACAGAGTCTTCAACATAAATCATCACAAGATTGTTAGAACTGTAGATGTGCGGTTCAATGAAACTAATGGCTCATAAAGAGAGCACCTACATCCTATGTTAGATGAAATATCACCTGAGGAATCCATCAAGTTCAAAGCTACTGAGGATATCATCCCTACTGAAGAATCTCCTGAAGAAGTCATTCCGGATCGTGATGAAAATCATGCTGGTGCTGCTCAAGAAATTGGTCCTGAAGAAACTGCTGAACCTAAGCAAAGTCGTCAACCCGCACATCCTTGCATTGCAAACGAAGTGCAGATCGAGAAGATCATCGATGACATCAACGCACCAGTTCCTCTCACGCGCTCAAAAGATTCACATTTATCTAACTTTTGTGGGCATTTTGCATTTGTCTCTATCACAGATCCCACTAAAGTTGATGAAGCATTCATGAAATCTGAGTGGATTCAAGCCCTGCAAGATGAATTGCATCAATTCAAGCTCAACAATGTTTGGGAGCTTGTGAAGAGACCAAACCCACACAAGCACAACATCATCGGTACCAAATGGATCTACCACAACAAACAAGAAGAAAATGGCCTTGTGGTGAGGAATAAGCCTCGTCTTGTAGCTCAAGGCTACACACAGGTTGAAGGAATTGATTTCGATGAAACTTTTGCACCTATTGCTAGACATGAGGCTATTCGCGTATTGCTTGCTTATGCTAACCATCATAATATCATCTTACATCAAATGGATGTGAAAAGTGCGTTCCTCAATGGTAAGCTTGAGGAAGAAGTATATGTTGCTCAACCACTCGGTTTTGATGATCCAAAATTTCCAGATCACGTCTATAGACTCAACAAGGCCCTCTATGGCCTCAAGCAAGCACCTCGGGCACGGTATGACACACTGAAGGAATTCCTCATGAAGAAAGGCTTCAAACCCGGTTCACTTGACCTAGCTCTTTTCACCAAAGCATATGATGATGAATTATTCATGTGCCAATTATATGTTGATGATATTATCTTTGGCTATACTAACCAACGTTACAGTGATGAATTTGCATATATGATGAGTGAAGAATATCAAAAGTCTATGATGGGAGAATTGAAATTCTTCTTAGGTCTTAAAATTTGTCAACAATACAATGGCATATTCATATCTTAGGAGAAATAACTCAAGGATGTGTTGAGGAAATTTGGCATGCTAGATTGCAAAGGCGTCAAAATCCCTATGCCCACAAATGGATGCACTGATGAAAATGGTAAAGACTTCGATCAAAAGGTATACCGCTCCATGATTGGCTCTTTATTGTACCTATGTGCATATAGGTCGGATATTATGCTTAGTGTTTGCATGTGTGCCCGATTTCAAGCTACACCGAAGGAATCACACCATAAGGCTGTGAAGCATATTCTTCGATATCTAGCTCACACACCAACACTTGGATTATGGTATCCCAAGGGCTCTCCCTTTGATCTCATTGGATATTCAGACTCTAATTATGCTGGTGATCGGGTGGACCGCAAGTCAACATCAAGCACATGTCATTTCATTGGACGATCCTTGGTATGTTGGTCCTCGAAGAAGGAGAATTGCGTATCACTCTCTATTGCAAAAGCTGAGTACATTTCTGCTGGATCTTGCTGTGCTCAATTGCTATGGATGAAGCAAACCTTCAAGGACTGGCATCAATGTGAAGAACGTGCCACTCTACTGTAACAATGACAGTGCTATCAAGATTGCTCACAACCCAGTTCAGCACTCGAAGACAAAGCACATCCATATTCGTCATCATTTTCTTCGTGACCATGTGTTGACGGGCGACAACTCCATCGACCATGCAAATACTGAAGATCAACTAGCTGATATCTTCAAAAAGCCCTTGGATGAGAAGAGATTTAGCAAGTTGCGGTGTGAGCTAAATATCCTAGAATCTTTGAGTGTTCTTTGAAAAGGACACACATCCTAACTTATGCTGACTTGATGACTTAGATGTGCAACACATAAAGTAATGCTTTTCTTCAATCAATGAAGACTAACCCTCTAAGTGTGAAGAAATTAATGAAGAAATTGATTCTCAGAACCCTATGACAATTGTACGCGGTGTCTGAAATCATCATTCTTATATGGGGGATACGCCACCAACCAAAGTTGAAAATCTTCAATTTGTGTTTTTCTTCGTTTTGAAATTCCTCACCTTTTTTTAAAATTCTTTAACTTTGCATTGTCTTCACTCTTTCTGTCATTGTTCTTCATTGATTATATATATACTTGAGTTTTTATATCCTCTACAACATTCATTTATTGCTAATTCTTGAAGTTGACTTTTTCTGCTAAGTGAATGTGATCGGACCCTTTCCCCCTCTATGCTAAAGTCAACCTAGTCTATTCACAAATTCTTCATGTGCGTTCTATTTGAAACTCGTTCAAAATCTTCACTGTGTCCTTGTCAGTTGAAGTAATTGCGAACGAAACTTTAAAATATTCTTATCTGAATTTTTGGCTTTTGCCGCTCAAACCGTTACACATCCCACGATAAAACTTATCTTTACACCCACGATCTTACACGATCTCCACCACACTGTACGTGGGTGACACATGTCGGTAGGATGAGAAGGGTCAGGGGCAAGTTCGTCCATTTTCCTCGGGCGAGCAGTTTTTCACTACAGCTATAAATACCCCTCACCCTCCTCAGTCTGCATTTACCCCGCTCGATCTCACTCCCCTCGCTCGAGCTCTCATGCCCTAGCATTTCTGCTACATTCATCGTCGTTGGTGAGGAAGAGCTTCACTGCCTCAACCTCGTCGCCGTCGTACTCGCGCTGGCCGTGGACATCTTCTCTCTGCCGTCGTTGTAGCCATCTTCCTCCGCCAAGTTAGGGCGTGGAATATCTGGACTGACGAACTTCTCAATCTACACTTCTTGTTCGCCGTGTTCTTCATCAAGGGTAATTAAAAGTTACTTTTACTACCTTTGTTACTACTGATGATTTTCATCAAATCTTCAAAAGGTGTTTATTCTTCAACTTCCACACCTAAACACCTAGCACAATCTTCTGCTCTTGATCTGTTTATCTAATTGACGTTTTTCTTCATGATTCCTCCATTGTATGAATCTCACAATCCGCACAACTCTGGAACCTAAGTCAAAGAGCGCTTAGTGAAATTCTTCACGACATATCTGGTCAATTTCCTCAAACTTGTTCAGTTTTGCAAAAACTTCTAAGAACGCATATGACCTCTCCAAATTGTTCGCACCTATACTCTATTCACAGGTACACATGTCTGCTGCTGAATCACTAGGTTCTCATCAGCTGAACTCATTTGCATCGTTCCTCGAAGAAAAGCTGCATACTTCCTCAGAGAACTCTATTGTTCAAATTCCACAGCTGAAGAAAATGGCAAATGGGAAAAGACCTCAGAAAGGAGGAAAGAAACTGGAAGTCAACACAACATTTGAGATCCTTGATGACATTTACGCAGGGTACTGCACGCCTGATGAGGCAACTCACGGGAAAGAAACCAAGAATGAGCGCAAAGTGCGCATATAGAGGATTGAACGAAGATGGGCACGAGAATGGCGGGAGTATAGATATGTTACTCCTAAATATATGAAGAAATTCACTCTTCACCCTCCATGCTCAAGACCTCTGTTGGCACCTGGACAAAGAGCTGATCCAACAAGCCTTAAACGCGGTGAGGATTATGCTGATGAATGGGCCAGGCGGCAAGCTAAGTTGGCCAAGCAGGCCAAAGAAGCAGTGAAGATTTTCAACGAAGATACTGCTGCTGCCGCTGGTGAGGCCACCACGAGCAAGAAGGCTATGCCCAAGAAGCCTACTCAAAAACCAACTTCCTCAGCAATGCCCTCACGGCCAAGCTCCTCTGTGCCATCAAGGCAAATTCCTCAAGCTACCTCAATTCCTCAAGTTATCACAATTCCTCTAGTTGTACCAGTTCCTCGGACTTCAAAACCCTCAGCTCCTCCGGAAAAGGCCTCAGCACCTGTGCATCTTGCTATTTGCCAAAGGACCGCAGGCATCTCAATTGCCTGAGGAGCTTCTGCAAGTTCCTCAGTTCCTAATCTGTCTGCAAATAGTCCAACTTTGCTGAAGACCAAGGCCACTGCAGGACGAGGCACTAGACCAAGTCCTCACAAGAAACAAGTTGCCTTTCAAGTACCATATGATGATGAGGCTGATGATGATGAATTAGCTGATATCATCAAAGATAGACAAAAAAGGGCCGCTAGAGCCAAAGGAACTGTTGTGCCTCTTCTATTGGATCCAAAGAAGATCCTGGATTTCATTGACCTCTGGTACAAAGATTCGAACACTCCATTGCTAGAGCTAGACCTCACTCCTGGACAAAGTCACATGTTGATAGCGTTCATTGCTAAAGAAAAGTGGAAATATGATCAAGCCAAAGCTGGTAAGAAAGCCCAGTACAAGAAGCAGCGCTATCTGAAGGATAACATTCTGAGGTTATCTCCTGAGCAACTCATTGCTATGCAAACTGAGATCAAGAAGCTCAGTGATGAATTTGACGCCTATAAGGCTAAATGGCTGGGAGCCAAGGTCAGATTAGTCAAAATGGCGAAGAAATTCACTTACAATGTTGCCGATAAATCGCACATTGAGATTCCCTCGGCTGAAGCATCTGCTCAGCCGACTGAAGAACATGCCAGCACCGCTGATGAAAATCAGGTTGCTGATGAAACTGCAAGCACCAGGGCTGAAGAAATACCAGCCGCTGAAGAAACTACGAAGGCAACCACTAGTGTTGCGCCTAAAGAACAAGCAAGGCCAGCTGAAGCATCTGAAGCTGCGCCTGAAGAAATTGCACAAGACAGGCCAACTGCATCAGTTGTGCCTGAAGAAATTGAGCCAATTTTCTCTGCTCCGCCTGCACTAACACCTAGCCCAGTTCTTCCTTCTGCTCTGGAAGTGAAGAAAACAAAAGCTGCGGAGCGAGCTGCTCTAAAGAAAAGGAAAGCATTTTCTTCCTCAGAATCTTCTGCACCTAAGAAGGCGAAGATTTTGACAAGCTCAATTGAGAATCGTATCGATGTTGTTCTCCTCTCAAGCATGCCATCAAAGGAACTCTTTCCTTTTGGTGAAGATTATGTGTTTCGTGATGAATCTTATGAAGAAAATCCCTCTGCTACTTCCACAAAGCAGATGGATGAAGAAATTGAAGTGGATGCTATCACTTCAACTCCCTAGGTATCATGGCCAATGCCTCAGTTCACAGCTGAAGAGGCCGGCATTGAAGAAATGGAAGAGGATGAGGATGTGTACATTGGGAGCACCACACCTGTGATGAACGATGAGTTTTGGGACAATCAGCACCCCAACTCTCCTCTGTTCACACTCCTTCAACAAATTCCTCAGTCTCCAGTCTCTATTCATGAAGAGATTCCAGCCACTAGTGCTGATGACAAAGCTGAGGAAGAAATGAAGGCCCAGGCTGCTACTGAAGAAGAAGCTGAAATTCTTCAGCCTGCGGCCCGAGAGATTGAGATTCCTGAGGTTGTGCGGCAACTGAGTGATACTCCTCAACCAAAGCCAAAGAATCCCTTCTCCAAGACTCCAAAATTCAAGGCTGATGCTTTCTTCAATGAGCATGTGTTCTTCACTGACTACAATCCTTATGACTCTGCTCGTTTGAGAAGGAAGCATTTCTGGACTGCCAGCCAAGAAAACTTCTATTCTTCAGTGCTTTTCTACAAAGACAAAGTCTTCGACCATGAGCATATTCCTCATGTGGATATGGAATTACTGCCGTGCTTTGCACCAGTCCTCTGTGCTATTCATGATGCTGGATTGCTGAACTTCTGTAGTGACATCTGTGATTGGAATGAAGAACTCATTCTTCAGTTCTATGCGACGCTGCACATCACTGGAAAGGCTGAAGATGTGAACTCTTGGGTGTTGGACTAGATGACAGAAAATACTCACTTTAAAGCTCTGGCCATTGAATTGCTTCATGCCATGCATGTCCGTCCTCCCCCAGAAGGTGCGTGTCTTATCTACAATGAAACTGAGTTGTCTCATCACTTTATGCAAGTCCTGATGAAGCCATTGAAGCCTAGTCAAGCCTCAAGGACAAAGTTACTTGGGTAGGAATTGCAATATGTGCCTAGGACTGTATACCACATTCTGACCAAGACACTGAGTCCAATCAAAGGCCATGACTCAAATGATGAAGAAGTTGTTGGCATCATGAAGAATCCGCTACTCAATATCATGCATGGTATTCCAGTGAACTACCATGACTTCTTCATGAGGACTTAGGCAAATGTTGCAATGTCTCCTTTTGAGTTGAAGCCTTACACTCCCTGGATTATGAGATTCCTCAGATCAAGGTCTTCACTCAACTTCAAAGCTGACACACTCAACCATGGCAGTTACTTGCCCCCTATTGAAGTGCTCAAGCGGACATTTTCCTCGGCTGATGAAAAGGGCAAGGTCACTTCAGTTATTGATGAGGGCAATCGTCCATTGGATGGACAATTCCGCAAAGCTACCTCATATTCCACCAATGATGACTCTGCTACTCATGACTTTGCCGCCAATGCCTCAAAGCAAAGTCCTCAAGCCCCAACTCCAAGGGTGATGACTGATCGTGAGCTTCTCCTTAGTCTTCATCAAAAGATGGATTGCAATCATAAATGGTTCAAGCGTCAGTTTGGTGCTATTCTTCACTACATGAATGCCACATACAATTCAGTGAAGAAGAACCACTACTACCTCAATGAAGTTTTTGATCGCACCTGGGTTGTTCTGACTCATCTCTACGGTGATGAAGATCTCAAGCAGATGGGCTTCAAGCAGGACTTCAGCTGGTCTAAGCCTCCGGCAAAGAAATTCAAGAAGGTTGAAGTTCCTCCTTTGGTGCCCAGCTCATATTCCTCATCCCACAAGACTAATGAAAATGAAGACTTGGACGACACTGTGGCAGGACCTACTCCAACAACTGACCCCAACAACGCTGGTGCTCCTCCATCGACTTTGTGATGAAATTCAACAGGGGAGTTAGTCCTCAGTTTTTGTCCCTTTTAGTCACTTGATGACAAAGGGGGAGAAATTTGAGTTAGTCTTCAAGCGGGTCTATCTATATGGGTGTTTTTTAGTTAAGTTGCAACTCTTGCTCTTCTGAAGTATTTGTTGATTGAGTTGTAAACTTAAGTCCGGTGGTGACCTAATACTTTTGTCTTGTTTTCTGCATGCTAATTCCTCATATATGCTATCCACGCATGCTCAGTTACATTAGTCACCACATTTCATCTTGCATTTCAAATTCTTCATTCGATATGTTAAATGCGTGTATGAATTACAAGATATAGGGGCAGATCTCCATGATTCCACTCTTCAAATGTGCATTGCATCAAAACCAAAATCCTCACTCTGCACATCTTCGGGGGAGTTCTTCTATATCTTGCAATCAAATTCCTCAATATTGAGCACTTTCAATTCATAAGTTTATCCCCGTTGAAAACTTAACCTATATTGTCATCAATCACCAAAAAGGGGGAGATTGTACATGCATCTAGTGCCCATTAGTGATTTTGGTGTATTGAAGACTTATAGGTTAAGGGACTAATATGTTTGTCAGTGTACACAGCTTCTGTAAGTCGATGAGGAGTTTGATATTTACAGCGAAAGTGGACCCCTAAAAATGAACGTCTTCGGCTGAAGACTTTGGTTCTCCTGAAGACTTTGAAAGTGAAGGAATTGGTGTGACCATGAAGACTTGGATATTCATGCGAGGACTATGAAGTGTGAAGACTTTTGTTTTCGAAGTTTCATTGTCTTCTTCTTGAGTCATAGGAAACACCGTACTGTTAAAGGCGATCAAGTTAATACTAAGGAAACTGATTTCCAAGTGATGCTCAACTCAAAATTCGACACCTACCCAATCCTTCGAGTGAAGCCATTGGAAACCTCATATCAGTTTAGTCAATTTCTTCAGTGACAGAGACGAAGAACTTTTGGTCTCTGAGGAATTTGTTCTGACTGAGGACTTAGGAGTTCGCCAGTGTGGATTGCCTACACAGTGAGGAAGATGATAGCCCCGAGAAATTCAAACCTAAAATCTGCCCGTTGCTGTGCCACGCGCCAGCTGTCCAAAATATCCTACCACCTCACGGTCATATCATTTAAGGGCATTTATGTGTTATTATGTCGGGCTTATCCCTAGGCTATAATTAGCCGCCCCCTACAACCAATAGCTGGTTGTCTGCTCCAAGAGAAACTGACACTTGTCATTTGAGAGGATCCCATCCTCCGATGACTTTGAGCGAAAATCATCAAGTGAGGAAAATCAAAATCCCAAACTCAAACCTACAAACCCAAAGTTATTGAGCATCACTGAAGAGATTGTTCCTGTGTGGAACGGATACTTGTTACCTTTGAGGACTGTGTATCCTCCAGACGATTAGGCGTCATGGTTTGAGCATCCAAGAGGAATTGTGGATCGCCGAGTGACCTAGTCTGTGAAGGTTTGGAAGTCACCTGTGAAGACTTACCACTACTGTTGGGCGAGCTCTGTGTGATCTTAGCTCAAGGAGAATACGGTGAGGACTGTGTGCCCTGGACTGTGTGTCCTCGAGTTTAAATACTCAGCTGCTCCAACTAGACATACAACTGTCACAACAGTTGGAACTAGTCTACAAAATCATTATCTTCAGCAAGCCTACTGGTTCTATTTCCTCAACCCTTCCATTTCCTCAGTCATGTGTTGATGAACCTGATCATTACTGTTTGAAGACTTTGACTGAAGACATTCTTTAATTCCTCAATCCTATTTCTTCATTCTGTTTGTCTTCATCCGACTTATCCTGTGTTTATGCTTTATGTACTTTGTGTTTTGTCTTTCATTTCATCATGATGACTATGCTATTGCTCTGTTATGCTTATACCTTAGTACTTATTCCGTTGCAAGTAGTTCTTTGCTTAGGAATTTCTTCACCCTGAAATTCCTCAGTGAAGAATTCATAAAAATCGCCTATTGACCCCCCTCTAATTGACGTAACGCAATTTCATGCACAAGAAGGAAAAGTATAACTCAGCAGCAACAACATCGTATGTGTCAGCAAAGTCACAGAATTCACTCAAGCGAGAAGAGTTACCTTCGAGCATAATGTATAGTTTATTTGCGAGGCCTCCCAAGTAAGCCTCCAGGTCATCTCTCTTCCGAGGGAGCTGGTCCAGTTTGTCCGTCAGGACGACCTTCTCCTCCTTCAGTTGGGAAGCTTCTTTCTTCACCTCCTGAACAACAGCTTTCAGAGTTTCATTCTACCGTTCCAATTTCCCGACTGAAGCAAGCTTCTTCTCAGGTGCTTCAGTTTTCTCTTGCACCACCTTCTGCGCTTCCGCGAGTTCAGTGTCTTTCCTCTCCAACGACTACTTCATGGTGTCTAAAGAAATAATATTCTTCAGTTGTGCTTGGAGTCAATGATTTTCACTACGCACATCTGTTCGAGTGGAATCACTCAGTTCAAAGGACGGAGAAGAAGAAATTACAATGCTTATAGTAAGCAGAATATTACCTCCCATGATCTTCACTTTGGCATGTGCATCCTTCAGGCTTTTCTTGGCATGCTCTAGTTCGAGCTGGAGTTGGATCTTCTCCTTCTCCAAGGCAACATACTAGGTTCCAAGCTCACAAGATTTCTGGAATCAAGTAAAAAATAACTCAGTCGACAAAATGCAAAGACCCCCCACTTCCGAGTGGAAAAGGTTAAATTCAGACTATCCTTATGAAAAAGAAGTGTTCTCAGACCCCCGCCAACTGCCCGTAGTTGACAACGGTCTCGGGGACTACACCTAGTGGATGCACTCAGCATGCCCCCACTGGACCAATTGACCACTTGGTATGGCCCAACCGAACCAACTGGAAAAGTCAAAAAAAAATCTCCTTGCTCTCAGACCCTGGCCGACTACCCGCAGTCGATAGCGGTCTTGGGGACTACACCCAGTGGCTGCACTCAATGTGCGCCCACTAGCTCAGTTACTCACTCGGCACGGCCTGACCGCACTAAGTGAAAAGCAGCAAACAAACACATTTTAAGACCCCCCCCCCGCTAAATCAACCATTCAAAAGGGGTCTCGGGGACTACACTGTCACGACCGGTTTTCCAATAAAAATATTTATTGAAAAGCCAATCTTTTAAGTCCAGTATGAGAGGAATCCTCTACACTGGCAGACAATTCTTGATACAATAAGCCAGTAGCATAAAATATATTACAGGGTCGAACTACGGTTGCTCAACCAAATTATTACAAGCACGCCAATAATCATACATAATGGCGGACAGAACACAGTGGTGTGGAGACATACTACTGACTCAAGGATAGGCTGGTGGTGGAAAAACACAGCGGGGAGAGAAATACAAGACTCTACGTCTGTCATCTCATCGAGCGTCGAGGAGAGGCTCGATGAATTTATTTGGTAGCGGAAGCGGATATAAAACAGTGGCCAAATCCAGGGTCGCACAAGACTGACTGGGACTCCTCTAAGTGTCGGGCTCGCTATCGAACTCTTCATCCATGAGATCGCCTTCGTCAACATCTGGCCAAATCAACAAGCCAGTGAGTACTTTGAAAGTACTCGCAAGACAGTTCGGACGTAAGGTATAACAAATGCATGCATGGATGCAACATGATTAATTCCTTAATGCACAATAAATAAAACTGGCATAACGGGTAAGTAAAAAGGGAAAACAGCGGTGGTCCGCCTAAAATTCCACAGAACATAAATAAGGACCGATCGGGTGTCTGAAGCGACGCCTCGAAAGGTGAACAAATAAAAATAAGGAAAATGATGCCACAGTCGGGCATCTTAGCGACACCACATAAAGGGCTTTTTTAAAAGAAATGCCACGGTCGGACGTCTGAGCGACATCGCAGAAAGGGCTTTAAAAGAAATGCCACAGTCGGACGTCTGAGCGACATCACATAAAGGGCTTTAAAAGAAATGCCACAGTCGGACGTCTGAGCGACATCACATAAAGGGCTTTAAAAGAAATGCCACAGTCGGACGTCTGAGCAACATCGCAGAAAGGGATTTAAAAAAATGCCACAGTCGGACGTCTGAGCGACATCACATAAAGGGCTTTTATTCACAAGTAAATAATACTCATAATAAATATTCAATTCATGAAAACAAACGGGTTAGTCCATCCACCGGAGTGATCATTTAACCGGACTTAGCACTCATGCGATTCACCGGAGTCTCTGTCATCAAAGCTGACAATTGATTAGGATAAGAAGGAATCGAAACTTGACATGGAAGAGATGATTTGGAGGAATATATGACTCTGCAGAGTTTGTACAAAATTTTTCCCACAGTCAACGGATTTCCGTAGTCACGAAGGACTAGTTCCGTTTACGGTATTTCAGAAGAAAACACAGCTAACCGGTACACACCCATCCTACCTCTCGATGCTAGGAATCACCCTAGTCATCGTCCAAGAAAAACTTTTGAGACGGGGAGATCACAATCTCGAATAGCATGGGATCAAATTTATATACGCGCGCTCTAAGGGGTGCCCCCCTCTCGGTCCCAACCGGAAACACCCATGCCCCCTGACCGGATGACTGGCTTTAATCCAGGGCCATGGAACCATCATCACGGCCTCTCCTCTTTGGTGTGTACCATGAAAGCGGTTTGGAACTTACTAAACCATATTCCTTGCGGAAAACATGTGGTAGTACAAGGAAGGAAATGATAGGTACTGGACCGATATGGTTTGACACTGAAGTCACATAGTCTGGCGTAAGACTGGCATGCTACAACACTGCCGTCGTACCCATCCTCATGCCAACGCATGGCCATTCATATTCACCTTCATCCACGTATGGATCATCGAACTCACTTACCTCATTATCACATAAAATAACGTTCATCGGTATACTCACCGGCATGCCATGAAACTAACTAAATGCAAAACATGCCAAGACACTCATCATATCAAAAGTTCAAACATGCTTGCCTGGTTCAGAGTAGTCGGAGCCTAGCTCGGTGAAGTTCGCGGCTCCGTCACCTCCTTCGGTATCTACGTTTAAAGAAGATATATGCGCTAACGTAAATACCAAGGAGAGCACAGAAGGTAAACCAAATATTTTTCAAATAAATCTGATAAAAAACTAGACAAAATTTTAAAGAGAACAGAAAAAGAATCAATCAAAAATACTTTTCTGATTAAAAGTTATAAGGGTTTTTGTCCAGGGACTTATCTGTAATGAAACAGAAGATTTCCAGGGGCTAGTTTATAAAAACAGAAAACGCTTCGGTAGCGAATACGCCAGCCCGAAGAGAAAACGCATTCTGCCCGAAGGCGCTTCCAGAAAACGGTTCGAAGGAGAGAGCAGAGAGGCTGACGGTGGGGTCCCACCCGTCAGGTTCAAATGTTCAAACGGGGCGGCAGAGTTCGCCGGCGCCCGAGAGCCGCGGTGGTCGCCGGCGGCGATCCACGGCGAGGCAGAGAGATCGGAGAGTACCTCCGTGCTCAGGGTACCTTTCCGCGTCAGTTGATGGTGGTGGAGTCGGTCGGCGAGCACCACGTCGACGGCGAGCTCTGCTCCGGCGGACGGCGGCTCGGGTGGTCGAGGGGCTCGTCCGGAGAGGGCTGCAAAGATTAAATTGAGGTGGGGGTTAGATTACTGGGTGCAAGAGAGGGCTACGGACGAGGTTTGGGCGCCGGAGGTGGCCTCACCGAAGTGAATCGAGCTGGAGGCCGAGGCGGATCGGGGTGGCCGGAGCCGGGGAAGGAGACCTCCTCGAGGTCCTCCCAGTGGCCTGGCGGGGTGTTGGTGAGTAGTGGGGGTGCTGCGTGCACGAGAGTAAGCTCGGGACCCCTTTATATAGGCGGTCCGAGGCGGTTGCCGTGAACGGAGATTTCCGGCGAGCGATTACGGTGGCGTAGTGCTCGGTCGGGGTGGTTAGGGGGTCGAGCGTCATTACGGAGGTTCAGAGGGTCCATTTTTGTGCTAAGTTGGCCGGGGTTTGGGCGTTTAGAGCGAGCTCGACGGAACGGGGTGGTGCGGGCCCGTCGGCGGCAGAGAGCGCGCTCCGTGCGTGCTGCGCCACGGCGACGGTGCCGCATGCGTGCGCTGGCACGGAGAAGGCCACGCGGAGCCACCAGAAGATTTGGGCGGTGCCGAACGGCGTTGCGCCGCCGTTCTCCTCCCTGTCGGCCGTTACGGGGAGCCGGCCGCCGCAAGACACGCTGGCGCAGGCGGGCCAGGGCGCCACCGACGCCAGGGTCGCGCCAAGCGCGCGTGTGAAGCTTCGGACAAGCAAGCGAGGCCGCGAGCAACGTGCCAAGTGCACTGTGGCCGCGTGACTGAAACTGTCGAAACTGAAGATGACACTGAACTGAATTTCTGAACATTGAACAGTAACAGTGCCCACAAGGTGTTCGACCGAATGAAATTGGCCTCTGGTGATTTTTCCTTGAGCTGATTTTTGGTGGAGTGGCTTCTCCTTGCTCAAGTAGGCTGCCTGAATTTTGGTGGAATTTTTGGAGGAGTGTAGATATGAATTTCACCAAATTTGGCAAATCTGGTCCAAACTTGCAGAGACTGAATTTTGAAAAATTTGAAAAGAGGAGGAGTGGATCAAGATGGTTCTGGGTTGTGGGTTCAAAGGACAATCCAGGAGAATTGGTTTGAGGTCAAAACTCAAATGCAATAGGGCACTTGCTTTGAAAATCTCTCAGGCCCCAAATAATTTTCAGAATTGATTTGAGGGAAAAATAATTGGAATAAAAATCCAAAACCAGTTTGGATTAGTTGGGACAGAGAATTTAGGTTGATCACAAGTTGTAGGGGGTTTTGGAGGGGTTTTACCACTTGGGCAAGAATGCCAAGTCATGGTGGTTCCAAGATATGAAAATCCCAAATTCCATGGAGTTTTTTTTTAAAGAAAAAGACTAAACTCCCAAAAATAATTTTGAGAGAGAACCAACAGAGAAGAAGTTTCAAAAGGTCAAACACCAAAGTTTGAAGCCAGAATAAAAACCTTGTCAAAGAAAAGAAAGTTTCTTAAGAGGAAGGTTTTCTGGAAAAAATTTAAATGGCCTCTTTTCAAAAACCACAAAGTTTTTGCTGAAAACCAAAGTAAAAATTTTGGAGTGTCACAACACCTACCCCCTTAGGAAAAATCTCGTCCCCGAGATTTCAGCTGATCCTTAAATAAGTGTGGATGCTCTGTCCGAAGAAAATCCTCGCTTTCCCAGGTTGCTTCACTGTCGGTGTGATTGCTCCACTGGACTTTGAAAAACTTGATGGTTTTCTGTCGGGTCCTCCTTTCAGACTCCTCTAATATTCTTATGGGACGTTCTCGATAAGTGAGGTCTGGCTGTATGTCAATGTTCTCATGAGATACTTGTTTCTCTGGGTTGCTTACGCACTTCCTTAATTGAGAGACGTGGAACACGTCGTGAATGTCGGACAAGTCTTCGGGTAAGTCTAGCTGGTAGGCTACAGTGCCTCTTCGTGCCACTATGCAAAATGGTCCAATGAATCTTGGTGCTAATTTTCCTTTAATCTTAAACCGTTGCAATCCTCTCATCGGGGATACTCTTAAGTATACGAATTCACCGGGTTCGAAGCTGACCCTACGATGTTTCTGATCATAATAACTTTTCTGTCGACTTTGAGCGGCCTTAAGTCGGTCCCTGATTAGCTTGACTTTTTCCTCGGCTTCTCTGAGCATATCTGGTCCGAAGATGCGGCTGTCTCCGGTCTCTGACCAATTTAACGGGGTACGACATCTCCTTCCGTATAGGGCTTCGAAAGGAGCCATTTGCAGGCTGGTCTGGTAGCTGTTGTTGTATGCGAACTCGGCATATGGCAGGCTGTCCTCCCAACTGGTTCCATAGGTGAGGACACATGCTCTCAGCATGTCTTCTAAAACCTGGTTTACGCGTTCTGTTTGTCCATCAGTCTGTGGATGGTATGCGGTACTGAAGGCTAGTTGGGTTCCCAGAGCCTGTTGTAATTGCTCCCAAAATCTTGAGACGAACTGAGTGCCTCTGTCGGAAATTATAGTCTTCGGGACACCGTGCAGACAGACTATGCGGGAAAGATAAATCCTGGCAAGCCTCTGAGTGGTGTAGGTTGTCTTCACTGGAATAAAGTGTGCTACTTTGGTCAACCTGTCAGTGATGACCCATATGGCATCATTCCCATGTCGTGACCGAGGTAATCCGACAATAAAATCCATCCCTATTTCATCCCATTTCCACTCAGGTATTTTGTTAGGTTGCAGTAGTCCGGCTGGTCTCTGATGTTCAGCTTTTATGCGTTGACACGAGTCGCAGCATGCAATGAAAGCGGCTATGTCCCTCTTCATACCGTGCCACCAAAATCTTTCCTGAATATCCTTATACATTTTGGTTCCTCCAGGGTGGATCGAATATGGAGTGGTGTGTGCTTCAGTTAAAACTTGCTGTTTAAGGTCTTCTATGTTTGGCACGCATAGCCTTTCTCCGTACCATAATATTCCTTCATTGTCTATGACGAATTCCGAGGCCTTGCCCATACTCAACTTCCTTTTAATTCCTTCAATGCTGGGGTGACCGGACTGAGCCTCTTTAATTTTCTCCACAAGGTGTGGTTGTATTTCCAAGTTTGATATGGTGCCTTCTGCTACCATTATCAAGTTGAGCTTGACAAATTCTTGATGGAATTCGGGCCTCAAGCTGTGCAGATAGTTCCCGTCGGAGCTGGGGTTCCGACTCAGGGCATCGGCCACTACGTTTGCTTTCCCTGGATGGTAATGGATACCAACATCATAATCCTTTACCAATTCTAACCAGCGGCGTTGCCGTAAATTTAGTTCTGGCTGCGTAAAAATGTATTTGAGGCTTTTGTGATCCGTATATATCTCACATCGATTCCCAAGTAGAAAATGCCTCCATTCCTTGAGTGCATGAATAACTGCTGCCATTTCTAAATCATGAGTGGGATAATTTTCCTCGTGTTTGCGAAGTTGCCTAGAAGCGTAGGCGACAACCTTGCCTTCTTGCATCAACACGCATCCGAGACCCTTTCTGGATGCGTCACAAAATACTTCAAAATTCTTGTGTATATCGGGTACAATTAATACTGGTGCTGTTGTTAACTTCCGCTTTAGCTCTTGGAAGCTTTTCTCGCAGGCTTCTGTCCATTCAAACTTCTTATCTTTCTTGAGTAACTGTGTCATAGGCTTGGATATGGTGGAAAATCCTTCAATAAATCTGCGGTAATACCCTGCCATTCCCAAGAAACTTCGTATGTCTGTTACGCTGGCTGGTGACTTCCAGTCAAGTACGGCCTTGACTTTCTCTGGGTCCACTGCTATACCGTCTTGAGTCAGCACGTGGCCTAGAAAACCTACTTGTCTTAGCCAAAATTCGCACTTGCTGAACTTGGCATACAATTGGTGTTTCCTTAGCTCTCCTAGTACAATCCTGAGATGTTCTGCGTGCTCTTCTGGTGTTTTGGAGTATACCAGAATATCGTCGATGAATACTACGACGAATTTGTCCATAAACTTCATAAATACTTTGTTCATGAGGTGAACAAAATATGCCGGGGCGTTAGTTAATCCAAATGGCATCACTGTGAACTCGTACAGTCCATATCTGGAGGTGAAGGCTGTTTTGGGGATATCTTCCGTTCGTACCTTCAATTGATGGTATCCTGACCTTAAGTCAATCTTTGAGAATACCTTGGCCTGAGCAAGTTGATCAAACAAATCATTTATCCTTGGCATCGGGTATTTGTTTTTGACTGTGACCATGTTAAGTGCTCGATAGTCGATACACAATCTCAGCGTTCCATCCTTCTTCTTGGCAAATAAAATTGGTGATCCCCAAGGTGAGGAGCTGGCCCGAATGTACCCTTTATCCAGTAATTCCTTTATCTGTTTCTTCAATTCGATCAACTCGGATGGTGCCATTCTGTATGGTTTCTTGTATATGGGGGTGGTTCCTGGTGCTAGCTCAATGCGGAATTCTATTTCTCGATCTGGTGGCATGCCTGGCAGCTCTTCAGGGAATACATCTGGAAATTCACACACTACTGGAACCTTGTTTAGCTCAGAAACGTCCACCTTATTTAATCTCGGTTGCCGGGGTCTTTTTCCTTCCTTGGCTGATACTCTTATTGTCTTCCCTTGGTGGTGTGTGAGAATCACGGTCCTGTTGAAACAGTCTATAAAACCTTTATTGGTGGTTAGCCAATCCATCCCTAGGATGACATCCAGTCCTTTATTTTCCAATACAATAAGATTTGCGTAAAACTCCAATCCTTCAAACTCAATGACCACATTCTGACAGTAATTCTGAGAAACTTGCTGAATCCCGGGGGACTTGATTATTATGGATTTCTCCAAAGGAAGCATCGAAAAATTATTTTGCAAAGCAAAACTTTTCGAGATGAAAGAGTGAGAAGCTCCAGAATCAAACAAAACCATTGCAGGTATTGTGTTGACAGGAAACGTACCGAGTACGATATCCGAAGCATTTTGTGCCTCCTCTTTGGTTACGTGGTTCAGATGACCCTTCCTGTGGTTATTGTTGGGATTGAAATTGTTTCGTTTGGGCGCTGAATTATTGCTGTCGTTGTTCGGCTTTGGGGTTGAATTCCTTGGCTTGGGGCACTGTTTGGCATAGTGCCCTTCTTCTCCACAAGCGTAACAAGTAACGCCGGGGCGATAGGTGAATTCCTTGTCCCTTGCATGAAAATTCTTGATTGGGCGTGAGACATTGGATGAGAATTTGGGTGTCCCACCCTTTTTAAAATCTATCTTGCTTCGGTGATTGCGAGTGTGGTTAGTCTGGTCCCTTTTTCGCTTGCGGATATCTTCCAGACTGCGTCTCTCATTTTCCAGAGTAATGGCCTTGTCCACCAGCGTTTTAAAATCAGGAAAAGTGTGCACGACCAGTTGGCATTTAAGTGCGGGCGCTAGACCGTCAAGGAATTTCTCCATCTTCTTGATTTCAGTCATACGCTCCTCATTGGCGTAGCGGGACAATAGGGTAAATTGACTGTTGTAATCTGACACTGTCATGTTCCTTTGTTTGAGGTCATCAAATTCCCTCTTCTTGATTTTCATAATACTCTTTGGAATATGTGCACCACGGAAACCTTCCTTGAAATCATCCCAGGTTATGTCATTTTCGTTGGGATGCATGTGCAGAAAATTCTCCCACCACGATGCGGCTGCTCCTGTGAGATAGTGTGGAGCATATAGTACTTTCTCGAGATCTGAACACTTTGCAATAATTAATTTCCTCTCCATATCTCGAAGCCAGTCCTCGGCTTCAAGAGGCTTGTCAGTGTGAGAAAATGTTTGAGGACGTGTCTTCTGTAGCTCAGATAACTTGGAATGTTGCTGATACTGTCCATGGTGATTTCCCATGTTGATGACTTGGTTCATTATCTCACGATGTTGTTGCTGACTCTGTTCATAAAGGCGGCACATTTGTGAAAGTGCCGATTCATTTCCCGGTTGGCTTGACTGTCCCTGAGTGAACTCGTTGCTGGGTTGTGCATCATAATTTTCCTCTGATGGAAATGGCATGGAGCGAGTCCAAGGACGAGACATTTTTCACTCTGGGGATATATTTTGTAAAACCCATAAGAAAAGCGGAAAGAGTCGCAAAAAGAACAAATCCATAAAATGCATAAAGCTGGCAAATAGAATTTAAATAACTCAGCTTACTTAAGAAAAATAAAACGACTTGCGCACGGAGAAGGACTGCTCATTACACATCTTACACGCGGGCGGTAATTATACAGTACATCACTCAGGATATGCGTACATAATCCTGACATGTTATTAAGGCTAGTGCACTTCTCCAGATCCTACATGATGCGCAAACAGGCTACTTCTCACAAACTATGCACATATCTTACAAAGCGGTACAACACACGGCAGCTAAGCGTACTCAGGCAGAAATGTTGACGATCTCCCTTGCCCTGCCGAGGGCGAGGCGTAGCGAGGTTGGGGACTCGACTTCCTCCTCGCTAACGGGCTCCATACGTGTAGTGTTGCGCAGAGCGGGCGGAGTGGTTGCCAGGGGCGGAGCAACACGTACAGGAGTGGGCGCGAAGGTTGGTGTAGTGCGCGCTGGAGTGGGTGCAATGACTTGGTTAAATTCTTCGGTAGAAGGCAGGCGACGAGTAGGCGTAAAAGATGCTGATGACGAGACAAAAGTCGGTGGCGGAGCGATGGGTAGGAGCTCCCTCCTGTTGGCAGCACAGCCATGGACTGAGTCCATGCGGGTAGCTACGAAGTCGTCCACCAGGTTGTCGAAGGCTGCCTCCAGGGCCCGGAGATACTCAATGAGCATCTCAAAAGCCTCGTCTCGTTCTCCTCTGGGGCAGGAGTATGCGTAGTGACAGGTGTAAGGCACATGGCACGGAAGATAACGGTAACGACGAGTCCTCATCACGGGAAGGACATCCCTGAGACGAGCTATCGCCTCGCGGGCTGCCATCTGCATAGCATGCCTCTCCGTAGGCATAGCTCTTCCCACGAACCGGAAGCGGCGTGACTCACCACGCCCTCCCCTGAACTGCACCGCGGCCTGGTGCATGGTCAGACTGTTGTTGACTCGGTGCTGGTAGAGTGTGAAGACTGGGCGCACGGATGGCCCAATCGCGACCTGAACGATGAAAGAAAGAAGCTTGACGAACCCATCGGGCACGTTGGCGAAGGTCTGAGACTCGCAGCTGACGTCGGCCATCTACAAAAGTAGGCAAAATTCTGCAGGGTCAGATCATAAATTTATGCTGACTGACAGAAAATGACTACAATTGCAAAAGTATAAAATAGCCCTGTCATGCTAATAACTAATTAGCGATCGCACCTAGTGGCTTCCTACAGTCAGCCTGGCTCTGGTACCAAGCTTGTCACGACCGGTTTTCCAATAAAAATATTTATTGAAAAGCCAATCTTTTAAGTCCAGTATGAGAGGAATCCTCTACACTGGCAGACAATTCTTGATACAATAAGCCAGTAGCATAAAATATATTACAGGGTCGAACTACGGTTGCTCAACCAAATTATTACAAGCACGCCAATAATCATACATAATGGCGGACAGAACACAGTGGTGTGGAGACATACTACTGACTCAAGGATAGGCTGGTGGTGGAAAAACACAGCGGGGAGAGAAATACAAGACTCTACGTCTGTCATCTCATCGAGCGTCGAGGAGAGGCTCGATGAATTTATTTGGTAGCGGAAGCGGATATAAAACAGTGGCCAAATCCAGGGTCGCACAAGACTGACTGGGACTCCTCTAAGTGTCGGGCTCGCTATCGAACTCTTCATCCATGAGATCGCCTTCGTCAGCATCTGGCCAAATCAACAAGCCAGTGAGTACTTTGAAAGTACTCGCAAGACAGTTCGGACGTAAGGTATAACAAATGCATGCATGGATGCAACATGATTAATTCCTTAATGCACAATAAATAAAACTGGCATAACGGGTAAGTAAAAAGGGAAAACGGCGGTAGTCCGCCTGAAATTCCACAGAACATAAATAAGGACCGATCGGGTGTCTGAAGCGACGCCTCGAAAGGTGAACAAATAAAAATAAGGAAAATGATGCCACAGTCGGGCATCTTAGCGACACCACATAAAGGGCTTTTTTAAAAGAAATGCCACGGTCGGACGTCTGAGCGACATCGCAGAAAGGGCTTTAAAAGAAATGCCACAGTCGGACGTCTGAGCGACATCACATAAAGGGCTTTAAAAGAAATGCCACAGTCGGACGTCTGAGCGACATCACATAAAGGGCTTTAAAAGAAATGCCACAGTCGGACGTCTGAGCGACATCGCAGAAAGGGCTTTAAAAAAAATGCCACAGTCGGACGTCTGAGCGACATCACATAAAGGGCTTTTATTCACAAGTAAATAATACTCATAATAAATATTCAATTCATGAAAACAAACGGGTTAGTCCATCCACAGGAGTGATCATTTAACCGGACTTAGCACTCATGCGATTCACCGGAGTCTCTGTCATCAAAGCTGACAATTGATTAGGATAAGAAGGAATCGAAACTTGACATGGAAGAGATGATTTGGAGGAATATATGACTCTGCAGAGTTTGTACAAAATTTTTCCCACAGTCAACGGATTTCCGTAGTCACGAAGGACTAGTTCCGTTTACGGTATTTCAGAAGAAAACACAGCTAACCGGTACACACCCATCCTACCTCTCGATGCTAGGAATCACCCTAGTCATCGTCCAAGAAAAACTTTTGAGACGGGGAGATCACAATCTCGAATAGCATGGGATCAAATTTATATACGCGCGCTCTAAGGGGTGCCCCCCTCTCGGTCCCAACCGGAAACACCCATGCCCCCTGACCGGATGACTGGCTTTAATCCAGGGCCATGGAACCATCATCACGGCCTCTCCTCTTTGGTGTGTACCATGAAAGCGGTTTGGAACTTACTAAACCATATTCCTTGCGGAAAACATGTGGTAGTACAAGGAAGGAAATGATAGGTACTGGACCGATATGGTTTGACACTGAAGTCACATAGTCTGGCGTAAGACTGGCATGCTACAACACTGCCGTCGTACCCATCCTCATGCCAACGCATGGCCATTCATATTCACCTTCATCCACGTATGGATCATCGAACTCACTTACCTCATTATCACATAAAATAACGTTCATCGGTATACTCACCGGCATGCCATGAAACTAACTAAATGCAAAACATGCCAAGACACTCATCATATCAAAAGTTCAAACATGCTTGCCTGGTTCAGAGTAGTCGGAGCCTAGCTCGGTGAAGTTCGCGGCTCCGTCACCTCCTTCGGTATCTACGTTTAAAGAAGATATATGCGCTAACGTAAATACCAAGGAGAGCACAGAAGGTAAACCAAATATTTTTCAAATAAATCTGATAAAAAACTAGACAAAATTTTAAAGAGAACAGAAAAAGAATCAATCAAAAATACTTTTCTGATTAAAAGTTATAAGGGTTTTTGTCCAGGGACTTATCTGTAATGAAACAGAAGATTTCCAGGGGCTAGTTTATAAAAACAGAAAACGCTTCGGTAGCGAATACGCCAGCCCGAAGAGAAAACGCATTCTGCCCGAAGGCGCTTCCAGAAAACGGTTCGAAGGAGAGAGCAGAGAGGCTGACGGTGGGGTCCCACCCGTCAGGTTCAAATGTTCAAACGGGGCGGCAGAGTTCGCCGGCGCCCGAGAGCCGCGGTGGTCGCCGGCGGCGATCCACGGCGAGGCAGAGAGATCGGAGAGTACCTCCGTGCTCAGGGTACCTTTCCGCGTCAGTTGATGGTGGTGGAGTCGGTCGGCGAGCACCACGTCGACGGCGAGCTCTGCTCCGGCGGACGGCGGCTCGGGTGGTCGAGGGGCTCGTCGGAGAGGGCTGCAAAGATTAAATTGAGGTGGGGGTTAGATTACTGGGTGCAAGAGAGGGCTACGGACGAGGTTTGGGCGCCGGAGGTGGCCTCACCGAAGTGAATCGAGCTGGAGGCCGAGGCGGATCGGGGTGGCCGGAGCCGGGGAAGGAGACCTCCTCGAGGTCCTCCCAGTGGCCTGGCGGGGTGTTGGTGAGTAGTGGGGGTGCTGCGTGCACGAGAGTAAGCTCGGGACCCCTTTATATAGGCGGTCCGAGGCGGTTGCCGTGAACGGAGATTTCCGGCGAGCGATTACGGTGGCGTAGTGCTCGGTCGGGGTGGTTAGGGGGTCGAGCGTCATTACGGAGGTTCAGAGGGTCCATTTTTGTGCTAAGTTGGCCGGGGTTTGGGCGTTTAGAGCGAGCTCGACGGAACGGGGTGGTGCGGGCCCGTCGGCGGCAGAGAGCGCGCTCCGTGCGTGCTGCGCCACGGCGACGGTGCCGCATGCGTGCGCTGGCACGGAGAAGGCCACGCGGAGCCACCAGAAGATTTGGGCGGTGCCGAACGGCGTTGCGCCGCCGTTCTCCTCCCTGTCGGCCGTTACGGGGAGCCGGCCGCCGCAAGACACGCTGGCGCAGGCGGGCCAGGGCGCCACCGACGCCAGGGTCGCGCCAAGCGCGCGTGTGAAGCTTCGGACAAGCAAGCGAGGCCGCGAGCAACGTGCCAAGTGCACTGTGGCCGCGTGACTGAAACTGTCGAAACTGAAGATGACACTGAACTGAATTTCTGAACATTGAACAGTAACAGTGCCCACAAGGTGTTCGACCGAATGAAATTGGCCTCTGGTGATTTTTCCTTGAGCTGATTTTTGGTGGAGTGGCTTCTCCTTGCTCAAGTAGGCTGCCTGAATTTTGGTGGAATTTTTGGAGGAGTGTAGATATGAATTTCACCAAATTTGGCAAATCTGGTCCAAACTTGCAGAGACTGAATTTTGAAAAATTTGAAAAGAGGAGGAGTGGATCAAGATGGTTCTGGGTTGTGGGTTCAAAGGACAATCCAGGAGAATTGGTTTGAGGTCAAAACTCAAATGCAATAGGGCACTTGCTTTGAAAATCTCTCAGGCCCCAAATAATTTTCAGAATTGATTTGAGGGAAAAATAATTGGAATAAAAATCCAAAACCAGTTTGGATTAGTTGGGACAGAGAATTTAGGTTGATCACAAGTTGTAGGGGGTTTTGGAGGGGTTTTACCACTTGGGCAAGAATGCCAAGTCATGGTGGTTCCAAGATATGAAAATCCCAAATTTCATGGAGTTTTTTTTTTTAAAGAAAAAGACTAAAATCCCAAAAATAATTTTGAGAGAGAACCAACATAGAAGAAGTTTCAAAAGGTCAAACACCAAAGTTTGAAGCCAGAATAAAAACCTTGTCAAAGAAAAGAAAGTTTCTTAAGAGGAAGGTTTCCTGGAAAAATTTTAAATGGCCTCTTTTCAAAAACCACAAAGTTTTTGCTGAAAACCAAAGTAAAAATTTTGGAGTGTCACATACACCCAGTGGGTGCACTCAGCATGCCTCCACTGGACCAAGCACCCACTCGACACGGCCCGACCGAACCCAGTGGAATAGAGACGCAAGTGAAAAACACCCAGTGGGTGTACAGATTCAAGGCACAGACCCATGATGGATGCACATTAAAGGTTCCAAAAATCTCATCTATGGACATCTTCCGAGTAATAAAATAGCAGTTCTAGATAGCATATCCTAACAGAGCAAGGTTCAAGGCAAAGACAAACCAATCGGAAATCAACTTACAATTGTACTAACACGGACATTGCCTTGCAGAGCAGGACTGGCATCGTATGCGGCCTTGCTAGACTCGTACACCACCTTTAGTCACTCCATCATCAGGCCTGCTTGGATAATTGCTTCCTTAAAAAGCTCCTGTTTGATCCTCTGGGACATGATGTAAAGTGAACTGAGTCAGCGCTAGAGTCGGTAACGCACAAGTTGGATTGGAAGTTGGAATAGTCGATGTTGAAGGCTGAGCAGTTGACAAGGGGACATCAAAGGTTACGACAGTCTGCGATGAACCACCAAGATCTTGGACCATAGGTTTAGTCAACGGGTGTGACATCCGGCTTGGAGGCACTCTCTTGGCAAGGTTCAACGAGCTGGTCGAGCTCCCGCCTCTTCCTCGTGTGTTCTTTGGAATTTACTCCTCGTCGTCATCTGGGAGCTGAATAACATCCGCCGGTGCTGCAGTCACTCGAAAATGAGATTCCAATCGACCACTAATACAGTTAACAAGGCATAAGCAAATTCGCAAAGTCATACCTGCTGGAGAAGTGGCCATGTCCGCAGTATCTGCGTCAGCTTGCTCGTCGTCAACCTCCATGTGAGATGCCCCCGAAGTTGCACCCATGGAAGTCCAAGTTCTCACTCGGTCAAAAACAAACAAAAGTCCACATCAGCAATGTAGAGAAGAAAGAAACACTTATGCTGAAGCAACATGCACGACAACTTTGATTCTGGGCAGAGACTTCCGAGGTTTAGGAGGAACGACCTTTGCATGCTTGGAAGCCTTCTCAATCGATTCAGGAGTGGTCCTCCAAGTGTGCTTCTGGGTCTTCACACTCGACGCCGCGGCCTTGCCATGATCAGTCGCAGGCTCATGTGACTGCATGGATCGATGCTCAGAGTGTGGTGGTGACTCGACCTCAACATCATCGTCAGAGTCATCACTCACATCGTCACTGCTGTTGTTTGCATACTCAATGTCGCCACTGCCCTCGCTTTTCGCCCCCCCCCCCCTTGGTGTGGTTCTCCGTTTGACACTTGTGAGTACATGTTTGTGAACGCCTGAAAGACACAGATTACACAATTCAGTAAGATTCTAGTACAAGTACATATTAACAGGAAAAAACACTTGACAAGTTAGGCCAGGCCTCTATGGGAGGATGTTCAGCGTCAAATGGCAGGATCTGTTTCGCTCCGTGTGAGTTGTCCTTATTCCCAGGAGGCCACTGTGCCATCGTCTCCTCTCCAACCTCCTTCGGGTGGGTCCGAGCGGTGTCTTCTGAGCCTGAGTACATCCACATGGGGTCGTCGCGGGCTTCCAAATGCTGGATGCGTCGACTGAGAAATGTCTCTAGCAGATCGATGCCAGTCACTCCCCCCCGGATCAACTCCACAACTGCTTCGACCAAGATGGCCACCTCACCCTTCTCATGTTCTTCTACAGTTAATGAGCGAGGGACACAAAGCCTCTCTAGAGAAAAAGGAGGAAGACCAGTCGACAGACCAGGAGTCGGGATATCTTTACAACAGGACCAGGTCGACTGCCACCCTCTAACAGATTCAGGAAAAGTCATAGCAGGAAAAGAGCTCTTACCCCTCATCTAGATTCCTACCCCCTCACAGATTTGGATTATGTGCATCCTTTCATCAGTAAGATTCCTACCCCAGCTGGTTGGGTCGGCAGCTGCATGCGAACGGTAGTGAAAACTTGGCTGGCGCGGGCCTGGCAGTGGCCCTGCCGGTGCGGATGGCAAGGGTCTTGCCGGGTGGCCCGGCAAGGGTCTTGCCGTGGCGCGCAGGCGTCCCCGGCAAGGATCTTGCCGGGGTCTTGTGGGCTTCTTCGGTGAGGATCGTTGCTTTCCTATCCTCATTTGATCTTCACTATTTTATGTCTTCACAAAGATCTGCATGCCACCACGGAGGTCCCTCCCGAGCCCTGTCCCGATGCATTTGTCTAGGGTTGGTGGGCTCAAAGGTGGCTCGCTCGGCTGGTGGGGGTGAGCTCCCCCGGCAAGGGTCTTGCCGGGGCCGCTGAGGCTGCCCCCGCAAGGGTCCTTGCCAGGGAAACCTGCTCCGTCTATCTGATTTTTGTGGCCTTGATCCTTGTCGTTGCTTTGCTTGCCTTGTGGCTTGAGCTTCTCTCCGGCTTCCCTTTCCTGCCCTATTATGCGTGGCCATGGCGGGAGGCTCTGACTGCCCGTGCACAAGTAAAGGGGTCAAAAGCAGAGCCCCTACTTTTGTACACCGATAGGAGCTCTCGGGCCTGGGCCATACATAAGTGTAGCAGGTTGTAGGGCCAGGCCCAGAACGGTGCGTGGGCAGTTGGGGAGGATTTTTACCGCGGCCACTGTTCCGTCCGCCGCGCTTCCCCACGATCTGCGTTGAACATGCATCGTGGGGTCGTGCGCGTGCATGACGTGGGCGTGCTGGCATCACCTTCGTGGTGGACAGTAAAGAGGCGGCTTGCGTGTCTCTTCGAGACCGCAGGGCTGCCTCCCATTTACTGCCCTCGTTTGGGAACCATCGTTCCACGCGTCCCACTGCGCCCGCCTCTTGCGCCACGTTTGCTGCATGCATAACGCAGAGCGAACGGGTGGTGTGCGAGACGTGGGAAGTCGCGCGCGTGCAGGTCGATTCCCACGCACCTTCAATGGAGCGGCGAGGGCAGTCGACCGCCCCGCTCGCTGTCACTTCAACGAGACGGATTGGCTAAGAGTGGGCGGCCGAGCCTCTCCCCCGCCCCTTTATAAAGAGAGAGCGGGAGGAACGGTGCCTCTCAACTCTTCGCCATTTGCCTCTCCCCATTCCTGCTTTCCTTCTTCTTCTACCATGGCGAGGGGGGTGGCGATGCATCATCGGTGGCGGTGAGGGTCTCGTCCAGATAGCGCATCGCCCCTCTCCAAGAGCTCATAGTGGCGGAGCCGGCCGCTAGAGGAAGGGGGAGGGGGTGGGTTCGAGGCCGTCGCTGCGCTCGAGGGAGAGGAGGATGGGGTGGCAGATCGGCCTTACCCCCGCCAGCAGCCCTTCACCCGATGGAGGGCCACGCCGGGGACAACCCCTGCAAATTCTTCGTCAGGCTGCGCCTGCCACCGCGCCGTCGCCTTCGCCTCCCGACTCCGTTTGCGCAGGAGATGGAGCTCGATCCGCCGCAGGCATTGCGGCTGCACGTGAGGGGTTGTGGGAACAGCAGCACATGTGCCGACGTCGAGTTCCCCGCCACTCACGTCATGTACCTTCACTGAGGGTGGAAGACCTTCACTCGCCTCCACATCTTGACGGATGGGCTCACTCTCCATTTCAAACTAATGGAGGGTGGCCTTCTCTCCGTCAAGATCTTCAGGCACTTCAGGAACCGCGTGAGGTGCTGCGTGGAGAGTTCCTCCGACGGTGAAGACTCCTCCTCAAGCGAGAGTGGCGAGGAAGACAATGGAAGCGAAGACGAGGGCAGCGGGCGGGAGGATGACGTGTCCGACTAGGTGTTGGGCGTCGCTCCGAACGGCACCGACGACCCCATCATCCCTGTCGCCGGCTCCTTGAACTTCTCGGGGTCGTCTCCTTGGGTGGCTAGCGTTGGGAGGCTGCGGAAGAGAAAGAGGGCGGGCGGCAAGGCCGTCAAGTCGGTGTACGCGGGCACCAACGCCTTCGTCGCATATTGACGTCCTGCTGCCTCGTCTTCGAGCTCTGCCTCCGGCGCCGCCATGACCATCCAGCCCTTGGGCGGCCATGGAGATGTTCTCTTGGTGTCTTCTGCCACTCGTAGCTCGCCTAGGCACCAGTTCTGCCCTTCTGCTTTCTTGTTCCATTTCTTGAGGAGAGGGACAAGAAAGGGATTATGGGCACCTTATATCTTTTTAATCTTGTAAGCCCTTGGGCCTTTGTTAGCTTTAGAACATGTAATCCCCTTGTTCATGTTTTTCATTTCCTATGAACTGTACCTGTACGGGATGTTTTTTTAATGAAAAAGGGATGTTTGCCAGGATTTTCGTTCGTGGGAGGAATCCATGACAAGGAGTGAATGCTTGTTGTCTATTAGGACAAACATTTTTTTCGCCCGGCAACAGGCCTTGCCGTCTCCCCACTTCGCTCGACCTTTCTCACACTCTTGGCAGAGGCAGGGATGAGGTGGGTTTAGGCTCCCCATTCCTCTTCTTTGCTGCCGCGGCTACGACCAAATCCAGACCCAGGGGATAATCCTTGGGTGCCGAGAAGGAGGAGCACGGTAGCTCAGAGATAGAACGGGGTTTCACGTATCCTAGTCCATAACGAAATGCATGATAGAGGGTAGAGAACTTATCTGGATCTGCAGCCCCCGGTAACCTTGGCTTGCCATGGACGGATCTTTGTTCTTGCAGCCCCCGGCAACTCTGGCTTGCCGGGGTCCGGACGCCGTCCGTTCCCTTTCTTCCAAAATAGCTTGGCAAGGATACGTTCGTGCCCTATGAACCAAAGAATACAGAGAAGAACAGAGAGGCGCGCTCTCGACCTCTAATCTAGGGGTTAGCCGCCGCTAAGCACTATCAACCCTAACTCGGGAAGAGACTCAACCCAGCATGCATGCTATAACTTAGGGCACCAGCGCTTCCTTTATTTATGCCCAGGGTCTGCGCCTGCCTTTGTATGGAGGGTTACATGCCTTGCCAGCTAGGCTTGTACAAAGGTGTGTCTTGCTGGGAGGCCCGGCAGCCGTGCCTTATGGGTAAAACTTGCGGATGCTCGATGTTCCAGGAGTTGCTCACTGGAATGGCATCTTCGGTCTCCAGCCAGACTGCGCCAGGCCTGGTGACTCACGTTTACTCGATAAGGGCCTTTCCACTTTGGCATCAACTTGTTGGAATTCTTGGCTGACTGAACGTGCCGAAGAACAAGGTCGCCTTCCTCAAAGCTCCGGGCATGAACCTTGCGGCTATGGTAGTGGTGCAAAGATTGCTGGTAGCGTGTTGCTCTCACAGCCGCTCGGAGACGATCTTCCTCAAGGAGCATCGCGTCATCTTGGCGCAACTGCTGTTGCTCAAGCTCATCATAAGTGAGCACTCGAGGTGACCCGTATATGATTTCCGTGGGGAGAACTGCTTCTTACCGTAAACCAGGGCAAAGGGTGTCTAGCCGGTGGCTCGATTTGGCGTCGTTCTGATCAACTAAAGAGCCATCAACAACTTATCAATCCAGCGCCTCCCGCTTTTGCACAGCCTATCAAAAGTCTTCGTCCTTAAGCCTCGTAGGACTTCAGCATTTGCTCTCTTCTCTTGGCCATTGCTCCGTGGATGTGCCACGGAAGCTAAACAGACCCTGCTGCCGAGATCCTCAATGTATGACATGAAGGCGTGGCTCGTGAACTGTGTGCCGTTGTCGGTGATGATCCTGTTGGGCACCCCAAAACAGCACACTAGTCCCTTGAAAACTTGATGGCTGACTGCGCTTTCACCTTCCTCACTGCTTCCACTTCTGGCCACTTCGTGAACTTGTCGATTGCGACGTACAAGTACTCAAAGCCACCGACAGCACGGGGGAAAGGGCCCAATATGTCGAGCCCCCAAACCGAGAAGGGCCAGGAGAGAGGGATAGTTTGAAGGGCTTGAGCTGGTTGATGAAGCTTCTTCAAATGGAACTGGCACGCTTCACACTTGGTTACTAGTGCTGTCGCATCCTGGAGGGCGGTGGGCCAGAAGAAACCTTGCCGGAAAGCCTTGCCGGCAAGGGCCCTCGACCCTATGTGGGAGCCACATATGCCTCCATGTATCTCTGCCAACAGCTTTAGTCCCTCCTCCTGGGAGATGCACATCAATTTCACCCCATTCGGTCTTCTTCTGTACAATACGTTATCAACGAATGATACAGAGAAGACCGGCGGGCTACTCTTTCTACCTCTTCCTGCTCCTCAGGAAGCTCTCCTTTTTGGAGGAATCGGACGGTGTGCTGTGCCCATGCCGGAGCCTGTGGCTCGATGACAAGGACCAATGGCATCTCTTCCGCCACGGGAGCGGCCGCCTCCACGGCTATGACCTGAGGTCCTACCGGAGTTAGTTGCCCTGCGGTCGGCATCCACGGAAACATCTTCGCCGGCGGCTCCGGGGAGCTCGGTGGGGAAGTACTTGCTGGGGCCTAGCTTCCTCCGCTTGCTCTGCCCAGTCGACGGCTCAACGGATGGTTGGGTTAACTGAAGCACAAAAGTACCTGGTTCCACATGTAACTTGAGGGCAGCGCGCTTTGACAGGTAGTCGGCGATGTCGTTCTCCGCTCGAGGGACATGCTCCGCTTGTATACTGTCAAAGCGCTCCTCCAGTTTCCTCACCTCATCTACGTAAGCTTCAATCAACGGGCTTTGATAATCTTTGTTGATCTGCCTAACGACGAGCTGTGAGTCGCCCCTGACGATGAGCTTCTTAACTCGGAGGTTTCCGCGATCCTGAGACCGGCAAGCAAACCCTCGTACTCGCGGTGTTTTTGGTTGACATCTCCCGGGGGAAGTGCATCTGGATGACATACTTGAGGTGTTCTCCGGTGGGTGTGACAAGCAGCACACCAGCACCAATGCCTTGCAGCAAGAAGGCACCATCAAAGTACATGATCCAGTTGCAGCTCGTTTCCTTACCGGGGAGAGCGTTCTCCTGTAACTCTTCATCAGGCGTCGAGGTCCATTCCGCAACAAACTCCGCCAAGACTCTGCTCTAGATCGTCGAGGTACTTTCAAACTTCAAACCGAAACTTGACAGCTCGAGGGTCCATTCCACGATCCTCCCCGTTGCATCTGGGTTGTGCAGTATCCGTTGCAATGGGAGGCGGGTGACCACCGTGATCTCGTGTGCTTGGAAGTAATGGTGCAGCTTCCTTGAAGCCATAAGGAGGCCGAAGAGCAACTTTTGCACACCTGAGTACCTCGACCCGGCTCCCTGCAAGAGGGAGCCGACGAAGAACACTGGGTGTTGCACCACTTTCTTTTTCTGTCCCTCTTCACCAGGTCGCGTGGGTCCTGTCGTGCTGGCTCCAGTCTTGCCGGGACCGAGCCCTGCCGGGGACTCGGTCTTGCCGGGACCGAGCCCTGCCGGGGAGCGTTCTGGCCAACCAACTTTTGACTCTGCCGCTGCTGCTGTCTCCTCATCGATCTCTCTCTGCGCCACTAGTGCGGCGCTAACCACTTGATTTGTTTCCGCTAGGTAAAGCAGCAATGGTTATTGCAGTTTGGGCGCAACCAGCACTGGGGTAGAGGACAGGTATTTCTTCAAGTCTTGCAACGCTGCCTCGGCCTCTGGGGTCCACTCCACTGGCTCAGCCTTCTTCAAGATCTTGAAAAAAGGAAGGGCACGCTCCACGGATTTGGAGATGAACCGGCTCATGGCGGCAATGCAACCAGTGAGCCCACGCACGTCCTTGACCCGTTTGGGTGCCTCAATCTGCTCGATGGCCTTGATCTTATCTGGGTTTGCTTCAATCCCACGCTGGTACACAAAGAACCCGAGAAGCTAGCCGGACGGGACACCTGAGACACACTTCTGAGGGTTCAATTTGAGATTGATCTTGTGCAGGTTCCCAAATGTTTCCTCCAGATCTTGCACAAGTGTTGCTTTGTCCTTGGTTTTGACCACTATGTCATCCATATAAGCTTCCCTATTTCTATGGAGCTGGGGTTCAAAACCAATTTGGACTGCTCTTGCAAAGGTTTAGCCAGCACTCTTCAACCCAAAAGGCATCCGTAAAACGCAGAACGTACCACATGGGGTGATGAATACTGTCTTTTCCTCGTCTTCTTTCGTCATGAAGATCTTGTGGTATCCCGACAGGTCACATCCAGCCGTGGAGTCAACAATCTGGTCGATGCGTGATAACAGGGACGGATCCTTTGCACAGGCCTTATTGATGTCTGTGTAGTCAATACACAGCCTCCACTTCCCATTTGCCTTGCGCACCACTACCAGATTGGCCAACCATGTCAGATGGAGTACTCCTCTCACCAAGCCTGCCACCTCTAGCTTTCTGATTTCCTCCGTGATGAACTCATGCCTCTCCAGAGCTTGCTTCCTGACCTTCTCCTTGACAGGCTGCGCATGAGGACAGACAGCAAGGTGGTGCTCAATCACCTCCCTGGGAACGCCGAGGATGTCGGAGGCTTTTCATGCAAACACATCGACATTCACCCGCAGGAAGGTGACGAGCTTGCTTTCCTATTTGCCATCGAGGGTGGAGCTTATGGTAAAAGCTCCCCCCATGCCGTCCTCCTTGACGGACACCTTCTTTGTATCTGGTGGCGTGGCTCTGGACTTCTTCCTCTTGCCGGCGGAGCTCTCTGGAACGTTCTCAACGGAAGCACACCACCCCGAAGAGGTGTGCTTGCCGGAGTGGGTGCGAGGGGTCTTGCCGGCCTTTTTCTCTCCCAGGGCTCCGTCGGCAGGAGCAGGTGCCTTAGCGGCAGCTGCTGCAACTGCTTCCCGGTAGAGTTGCTCGGCAGATTAGCGCATCTTTCTTGTCGGAGGGGACGGTGATGATGTTCATTGGCCCAGGCATCTTCAGCATGTTGTAGGAGTAGTGTGAAGCCGCCATGAACTTGGCTAGCGCAGGGCGGCCGAGGATCCCGTTATAGGGCAAGGGGATCTCGGCTACGTCGAAAACAATCCTCTCCGTCCTGTGGTTCAGTTCGCCTCTGAATGTCACGGGCAGCATGATCATTCCCATTGGCTGGCTCCTCCCCGGGTTAACCCATTGGAACGTACCCGTCTCCTCGAGGTCTCCATCAGGGATCTGCAGCCTTCTGACCACAACGGGCGAGATCAAGTTCAGGCCGTCCCCACCGTCAACCAACATATTTGTCACCTTGAGGTTGTGGATTGTTGGTGTAACCAACAACTGCAGGCACCCGACCGCAGTGGTGCGGTCTGGGTGGTCCTCGGTGTCGAAGATGATGGGCGTGCTGGACCATTTCAGCGGCTTCCATGCGTCAAACGATGGCTCCACCGCTGTGATCTCATGCGCCCATTGCTTGAGTTGGCAGTAGGATGTATGCAGCGAGGCGCCGCCATCGATGGAGATGGCCTCTGTGGCTTTCTGAATCTCGTGGTCGCCGGACTCGTTGTCCTCGTCATGATCATCGTCTGCTTGCTTCTTGTTGCGGCCCCGGGCGGGCCTCTCTTGCTGATTATCCTTGCCGCGGCGACCTCCTTGGCCGCCACGTTTCTTGCCGGATCCCTCGGCACCATCTGGGCCTTTCTCCTTGTCCTGCCGGTCATACTCGGCTTTCTGCTTCTCGGCCAGCAGCTCTTCCTGCCGGCAGTTTTGGAGATCACGGCCCTTGGTGCGGTGGATATTGCAATACTGCTTGCCGGAGCCTCCTTGCTTACCGGTGGCCGCCAAGGCCCGGCAAGCAGCACACCCGGCAACCTCCTTGCCGGGGTTACATGCCTTGGGTTTCTTGGTGGCGCCGGTATCGTCGGATCCCTCGACGGCAAGCACGGTCTTGCTCCTGCGCTTCCTGTTACGTCACCGGCCCTTCTTCGCAGGGGTGGCAGTGTCATCCATGGAGTCGGTTTCCGCACGGGTGCATCGATCGGCCAGAACATAGAGCTCAGCCACATCCTTAACCTTGTTCATCGCCAGCTCTTCACGCATCTTGCGATTGCGCACATTCTGATGGAACGCGCTGATCACACGGCTGAACCTTTGGATGTACTTGCGCAGGTTTTCTCCTTCCTTCTGTGGAATGATGTGTAAATCACTCGCCTGGCCATGAGCTTGGTGACCTCCGGTAAAGGCGCCAACAAACTCATGGCACATATCCGTCCAAGAAAAGATGGAATCCACCGGCAAGTGCATCAACCATGACATAACATTAGGCTTGAGTGCCAACGGGAAGTTGTTGGCAAGCACCTTATCTTCGCGGGCCCCAGCAGCTTGCATCCCGATGGTGTAGATGCTGAGGAACTCTGACGGGTGAGTCTTGCCGTTGTACTTCTCGCCAACATCGGGCTTGAACATGTGGTGGGAGGGCCACTGGAACTGCCGCATCTCACAGGTGAAGGTCGGACAACCCACCTCGTAAGGTAGGCCACCGTAGCCTCACGGCGCTGGGCGGTCCGTAGCGGGACCTGCCCGCCTGTCCGACTGGTGGCGCGCGTCACGTCGGTGCTCAATTGTGGTTCGAGCATCCTCATGAGCCCGCTCCCAAAGGACTTGGCACCGATCGTAGTTGGTTCGCGGGTCGGACGACGTGATGGAGATATCATCTCGATTGTTGAAGCAACGAACCGACGCCCGGGGCGGATGGGACAGAGGAGGGGAGTGCATCATGGCTGCATCGCCTCCAGCATGGTCTCCGCTGGCATGCGGTGGACCGGTGGAGCGGCGGCCGACGGGTCCTGTTGGCCACAACTCATCATTGTTGGCGATGCCGACAAGGCTCCGAACAGTGGCCCTCCATTCGTTGAGCTTCTCCGCGACGGGAGGAAAGTCGAGGAGTAGCTGCGCGCGTGCTAGGGCCTCCGCTGGTGTGGGCGGTGGCGAAAGCTGGGAGGACCGCGATGCGCCTCGACTTCTAACCACGTTAGAAGGAGCTGCGTCACAGCCCCACAACCGTTCGCCACCTCCTTCAACACCTCGGTGCACATACTGACCCTCCTCATCATGTGATGGGCGCACGGGACTCTTCCCAGGGCAGTGCGTAGGGTCACCGACAGGATGACGCTGCTCATCACGCACAACCTGGGAAGAGCGCGGCGTGGGCGCTGGTGTTGGCGTCCTGGAGGGCCCCGCACTGCCTACGGGGGCCCCGACTCCGCCTCTGGAGCCCGCGACTGGTGGCTCGTCGCTCGGCGCACGAACGACGCTGCTCGCCAGGCCTGGACCATCAGAGCGATGTGGATGGTCGAGGGCCGCGCCACGGGTTCTCTCCGCGACTGGCCCACTACCGGTCCGCGCCGGTACCAACCCAGTCCCGGATGAACCGATCGTCGTGGTCGTCTTCTTCTTAGGAGCCATGGTGATGAAGAATAGCTAGGTCAACTGCTAGACCAGATCCTCACGATTGAGCGCCCCCTACCTAGCGCGCCAAAGATGTCGGTGGGAAACGACACCTATGGGATCACTGGAATCCCTTCTACGGTTGCAGGGCACGGGGATCGTGAGAAGAGCGTGACTGGTAAGCAACACAAGGGGGGTTTACTCAGGTTCAGGCCGCAAAGATGCGTAAAACTGTATGATCCTGCTTTGGTGGATGTATTTAGTGTTCTTGAGCTCTCAAACTAGCTCTAGGTGCTACGAGGTTCGAAAGAGCCGAATCCTTTATTCATGCGCCATGGGCCTCCTTTTATAGGCGAAAGGGGCTGCCATAGTGGCACACAGGAGGTGGAAAGTGCTACAGCATTGCGAGCTTATCGCTCATATTATAGGACAAGGCGCATTTAATGCGCGGCTTAGGTGTCCTCTCTCTTTATTGGGGATGGGAGCGAGGCCCATCTCGTCCGTCGCCGCTCCTCCTCGCTTCGACACGCGCCCTGGCCAGCGATGTGTGCGGTGCCATGTAGGCAGCCAGGCAGCTGAGGTGGCGCGGTGGTGGAGCCTCCACGAAGGGTTGCATGTTGCCACGCAGGTGCCTGCCCAGCTGGTTGGGTCGGCAGCTGCATGCGAACAGCGGTGAAAACTTGGCTGGCGCGGGACTGGCAGTGGCCCTGCCAGTGCGCTTGGCGAGGGTCTTGCTGGGTGGCTCGGCAAGGGTCTTGCCATGGCGCGCAGGCGTCCCCGGCAAGGATCTTGCCGGGGGTTGTCGGCGTTCTGGGAACGGGGGTACCCAGACTTGCCTGCCTTCGTCCTGTGGCGTGGCTGAGGGAGTGTCCCAGTATGGCCCATCTTCATCAGCACATACTCAAGACCCTCGCGAGGGGCCAAGCCTCGCGGGGCGGACGACAAGAGGCTTCCTCGGCCACAGCCTCGTCAGGCTGGGCCGCGAGGAGGCGGAGAGATCAAGGCGGGGTACCTGATGAGGTGCCCATGACGCAAGCCATGACGACCGAGGCCAGGTGGGCGCCAGGCGGGCGCCGGCCTGCGTAGAGTCCTTGTTTCCTCTTTTGTGCAAAGGGGGCAAGCGCAGGCAAGAGTATCAAGCAAAGGCAACCATTTCTGTGCAACAAGACCAAGACCAGCAGGGCGGCAGGATGGAGGTCATTGTGGAGCCCAAGCCGGCGTCACCATCAGGGCCTTTGGTAGGCGAGGACCGACTTTAGTCAGGATAAGTGTACTAGATGTTCCCCGTCAAAATGGCCAATTGTTGGCGCCCTTCCCGCTCAATATTTGGGAAGAGGCCCAGGGCCTCCATTGTAAATAGAGCTAGCCACCGCAGGGTAGAGAGGGAGATTTTGGGGAGACTAGAGAGAGAGAGAGAGAGAGAGGCAACTGAGCTCACCCAAGCAGTTCATCGCACCAGCCAAGAACAGCCCCACGCGAGGCTGTTCTTCCTTGTACTATTCATCATCAGCCCCTGAGGCAATCCACCACACCACAAACTGGAGTAGGGTATTACACCACAATGGTGTCCTGAACCAGTATAAAATCTCGTGTCCCTTGTGTTGTTCCTGGTGTAGTTTAGATCCTTGTGAGGCGATGAGACGTGGATAGGCAAGATGTTTGATCTCCGCGTGCACCCCAGAGTTCGAACCTTGAGGATCTACCGGAACCCGAAATCCGACATTTGGTGCGCCAGGTAGGGGTGCGCCGTAATCCGCCTTCCGTCGCCTCGTGTCTTGCCGCCCGTCGCATCCATGTCAGACGCTCATCGAGCCCGCGCCGAGCGCCGGGCCGCTCTCGCCACTCGCGTCGCCCAGACGGCCCCCTTCGGCGGGCGCCCCCACTGTTCCCCGTCACCTGCCGTCAACGCCGCCACCGGCCCGATGGGGAACGAGCAGCAGGCGTCGTCCCTGCATCCTTCGGTGCGGCGAGAAGGCCGCACCGCCACCCCGTCGCTGACTCCAGCCGGTTCCTCGTCCCACGCCCGTCGCGCTCCTGCGGACGCGCACGCCGCGCTGCTCCTGGCGCGGGAGCTCCTGCAGACCGTCCCATCGACGACCTCTACGACGAGTGGCTCGCCCGCATCACCGAGCTCGTCAGCGACGCTAAGGGCTCCCCTGCGCCATCCCTCTCGCTGCACCGCGCCCCGCCCTGCGTGGGCGACGAAGCTCCGGGGGCGCCTCATCCGCCTCCCCCTCAAGAAGGCGCCTTGGCCCCAAGGCGCAAGGCCCCTGGGCGGAACCCACTCTGTCTGGCGCCAGCATAGAAAGAGAAGAGCTGCCAAGAGATCCCTCGCCCCCAAGAAGCTGCCCGTGTGCTCCCCGCACTGGCCCAGCATGAACGCGCTCATGCTCCAGCGCGTCAAGACCCTGCGCCGCTCCTGGCGGCAGCGCATAGAGACTTCCAAGATCAAGCTCTCCGTCACCCAAGGCCTCCCGCGGTCACTGTAGGCTGCCATGCCTTCACCGCCGAGCTGCGTGGCGTGGCCTGGCCGGGCAAGTTCAAGCAAGATCTGCCCCCGCGCTATGATGGCACGGCTGACCCTACGGAGTTCCTCCAGCTCTATGAGTTTGGCATCGAAGCCACCAACGGGGACGAGAAGGTCATGGCCAACTGGTTCCCCATGGCGCTCAAGGACGGTGCCCGCACCTGGCTCCTGAACCTGGCTCCTGGCACGATCTCCTCCTGGGACGAGATGCGCACCCGATTCATCGCCAACTTCCAAGGAACCCGCGACTAGCCCCCGGCCATGACCGACTTGCGCCACATCGAGCAGCATCCGGGAGAGACCCTGTAGAAGTTCATCCAACATTTCAACAGCATTCGCCTTAACATCCCCAGGGTGTCTGAGGAGGCCATCATCTCAGCCTTCTCCGACGGCGTGCGTGACGTCAAGATGAAGGAGGATCTTGCGATCCATGAGGACCTGTGCACCTCCCTGGAGCTGTTCAATTTGGTGACCAAGTGAGCTAGGGCTGAGGAAGGGCGCCTTTCCCTCTTCGAGCTGCCAGCTGCCGACCCAGAAGAGAAGAAGCCCAAGGTCAAGGTAGTGAAGCGCAAGGGGGTTGCCGTGCTTGCAGCAGAACCGGACACCAAGCGAGGCAGGGATCAGCCTGAGTCATCCAAGGGCAACCGGTACTGCATGTACCACGACCTCCACACCCAAAACACCAACGAATGCCAAGAGCTCAGGGCCGTGCGGGACGTGCGTGCCGGCTGGCGCCCCGAGCGCAGCGACTGGGGCTATGGCCGAGGAGGAGGAAGAGGAGGAGGACGATGGGAAGACCGTGGCCCCTCCCCAAGGGTGGCGTGACCGCCCTCGCAAGGACCGCTGGCAGGACCAGCCTCGTTCGGGAGGTTGGAGGGACCCGCCTAGCGAGGGAGGTTGGAGGGGTCAGCCTTGCGAGGATTGCCCACAAGGCGAAGCGGGCCTCCCTACTCTGCCACCATAGTCGAGGAGGAATGAAGACCATCATCAGGACGAGGGGGCTCGAGGCTTCCAGGAGCCGCATGCAATCGCTTGCATCTTGGGCAGCGCATAGGCCCCGGCCTCTCAGTGTATCTTCAAGCAGTTTCCTCGCGAAGTGAATGCAGTCCTCCCCAAGCTTGAGGCCACGCGCCCTCTCAGGAGGTCAGCATGCGCCATCATGTTCATCTCAGCGGATCAGCTCAAGTGCGCAGCCACAGCCGGAGTCCTCCCGATGCTTTGTTCCCCAATCATCAGCAATGTGCAAGTCACCAGGACCCTCATCGATGGTGGAGCAGGGCTCAATGTCCTATCCGTCGAGACGTTCAACAATCTCCAAGTGCCATACAATCATCTGCAGCCAACCAAGCCTTTCTCAGGAGTCGCTGATGGTTCCACGGTTTCGATAGGGTAGGTCCGCCTTCCTGTTACCTTCCGGAAGCACGACAACTACCGCACCAAGCTCATTGACTTCGACGTCGCGCAAATTCGCCTACCGTACAATGCCATCCTCGGGTACCCAGCCCTGGCTAAGTTCATAGCCGTGACTCATCACGGCTACAATGTCCTCAAGATGCCAGGAAGCGGTGGAGTCATCATGGTGCCTTGTGAAGAGAGAGAGCTGTGTGTTCTCTGGAACATGCATTTCAAGCCGCGTCGATTGAAGACCCGAATCACAGGAGCGGAAGTCTTCCCGAGGATACCGCTAAGAATAAGAAGACATCGCCTGGTCCAACCCCTCGCGAGGCAGGCCCCTCAGGGTCCACGCCTGTTTAGGGGGCGCCTCCTTCTGTCGCATAGGAAGGCACGCCCGGCGCCCTCCTCGGTCAAGGCTCGGGGGCTCTCTCCTGGAGGGCCATCAACTTTGCTAGGATCACGAGGGAGGCGCTCGGGCATCACTTGGAGGCGTGCTTGAAAGCACATTTCCCTCAGAAAGGAGCAAGGAAAGGAGGGCCAAACCCTCGGGAGTTCGTCAGGGAGATCATTCAGGAGCTGCAGGAGTCAAGAGTCATGAGTGGCAGCCGCCGCTTACCTGCCGTAGCTCCCCATCCAAGTGAGGATGGTGGGCTGCGCATCTGCATCGACATACCAGGACTCAACCGAGCCTCCTCTCAGGAGCGCCTCTGGCCCTCACGCGTGGAACGCCGGGAAGGTCCACACCACAGCTATGTTCGCATGCCTTACGGCCTGCCAAACGCGGCTGCTGTGCGTCAGCGCCTCATGAGGAGCATCCTGGAGGCTCAAGCGGCCATGCATTCCACAGTCCTGGCGGAGATGGAGATGGTCCGCGAGGATCCGCCAGCGCCTCCGGAGCCTCCCGAGGCTCCTGGGCCTAGGGGCTCCTGAAGATCGGCTTCTGCAGCGCACGCCGACCGCTACCTCAGCATCCCTTCATCTTCGACATCATCAGGTGACATCCTTCGAGCTTCATTTTCAGCTGGGAGCGCCCCCCAGGGATGCATCATTCCCAGGTCGCGTGGGTCTATCCCTGCGGCATGTATCCATTTGGGTCATGTTTTAGCTTACTTTATTGGGGGCGCCCCACGGGGTGCATTATCCCCAAGCCACTCGGGCCAAATCCAGTGACATGTATCCCCCTTGCGTTTATTCGGGTCGTGCATTTGACCCATCGTGATCATTACTTGATGCCTGTCCATGGCACCCTTCTTCCTTCATGTTGGCCACTTGCACGTTAAAGGGGGGGGTACCTAAGCACCGCAACTCATGGGCTCTTACTGGCTCTCCAGCCCTCACCCTCTCGCTTTGTCCACGGCATCGCCACCTGGCATACCAGCGACGGCTGAGCTTGCTCGAGGGCCGGGACCCGAGGACATAGAGCGCCGGCATCTAACCAAATTTGCAGGAACACATTACAAATAAAGGCCTAGAGCCAGGCGCAACCCGCCTTGAGGTAGGGCCCCGTGAGTCCCGCGCTGGGTCACGGGTGCCCAGATACACCTCGTCAAGCCCTACCGTGCCAGCCACGTGTCAGGGCGGGGCTGTACATGCCCCGGGGGCTCCTCCCGGAGGGGAGCCCCCTCCCACGCACCAGTGGAAGCACCATGCTCCGCACTGGCTGACGACACTGCCGAGGAGCGGCTATCCCCGTACGTATACGGAAGCGCTATGCTCCGCGCTGGTGATAAACAACTGAGGGTGGCCCCCGGCCGCATCGACCTCAGGGAGCCCAGAGCTCAATGTCCGGCCCCATCGTAACGCCTCCCCTCGGGAGTGCCGCGCGAGGGGGCTGGGCATGGGGGCTATGCCCGGGTCACGCCCAGGCGCATGCCACCTAGCCAGGCTCCTCGGGCCTGGTTCGTCGCACGTCTCTCCCCGAGCTTAACCAAGGTACGAAAGCCGTTTGAATGTCAAGGGGGACTCCTGAGCATCGCGACTCAGGAGCCTAACTGGTCACGTAGCCCCTCACACCTTAGCTCCGAAAGGCTAACGGCGGTTGAGGTATGCGCGGGGCCGGACTCTGCCGACATAGAACGGGAGTTTTACTCATACATCTCCCCGCCCTACTTGCTATTCGGGCATCAAGCGGGACTCCTGAGCATCGCGACTCAGGAGCCTAACTGGTCACATAGCCCCTCACTCCTTGGTCCCGTCCTGGTTTCCAGTCGGGCCTAACGGCGGCTGAGGTATGTGTGGGGCCGGGCTCTGCCGACGTAGAACACAAGCAAGTAGGAAGGAAAAGCGCAAATCTTAAGGAATTCAAAAGAAAATATTACAGTCCATAGAGTGCTTTGACAAGGCCAAACACAAGTTTAAACGCCTCCACGAGGCATGATACATGTTGCAGGAGCTAAAAACAGGACATGATCCACGAAGGGGTCACTTTCTGGCGGTGCCGTCGCTGGTGACGGAGCAGCGCTGAGAGACTTCGCCTCGTGGAGCCTCAGGATTGGCAGCGCCTCGCCTTGCCTTGGTGCTGAAAGCACGGAACTTCGCCAGCAGAGCCTCTGGTCGACCCTTCACGGCCTCAGCAGCGACAGCGGCAAGCTCGCCGCTCACAAGCTCCAGCAGGCTGTCATGGTCAACGCTGGGGTCGCGGTGGTAGACGTGGGTGAAGATGCGAGTCAGCGCTGCAGATGAAAGGACACACGCCTCAGCCTCAGCCGTGGGGCAAAGGCCGAGGGCGACATCTTCAAGGGCGTGGACCAGGAAGGGGAGCAGCTTGGCGGGGCCGTCCTCGGCACCGGCCAGTGGGCTCTCGAGGCCGCTGTCATAAAGCGTCTTCAGCAAGGTGCGAGCCGTCTCCTCCAGCTTCGCGAAGGCCACGCGGTCCACGGCCAGGACCCGCACCTTGCCGTCCAGCTCGATCCTCTTCGCCTCCAACGCCTACTCCAGTGCACCCAAGCGGCCATGGCGTTTATCAAGTTTGGCATCCCGGTCCTTGGCGGCAGCGTCACGAGCCTTCAGATCTTCCTCTTTCTCCTGGCCGTCACGGGCCTCCTTGGCGAGCTGGTCGCGCACGCCTTACAGCTCGCTCTCCAGCACCTTGCAGCGACCCCGGATATCTACAACCTCACCCAAGGCGGCGTCGTGAGCGGCCTTGGCCTGCAGGATGGCCTGCTTCTCCTCATCGCAAGCCGTCGCGACCTGAGCCAGCGCCGCTCGAACTGAAGCATCAGAGCAGACCCAGACGAAGGCTAGCTCCAGGCGCCCGGCCACCAAGCGTGGGTCGGTGCCCTGAAGATCTTCTCGCAGACGGTCCAGCTCAGCAGCAGCACGATCTAGGACAGTAAAAGGAGTCGGAGAAATGGCAGTTGGCGGAGTAGGAGGAGAAGATGGCAGCGCGATAACAGCACCATGAGTTGGGACCTTCTGCGCCTCGATGACTGCGGCAGTGGTGTCAGGCAGGGACACCTCGGGAGTCGCTTGGGCCACGGGGGCTGAGCTCGCCCCAGCTCGCCCCGCCAGGCCTCGCGAGGATGACCGGGCAGGAGAGGCCCGGGTCTTGCCGCCCCCTTCTCCCGCGGGTGGAAGTGCTGCCCCGGACGAGCCCTCAGGGGCCCCCTTCAGCTTTTTCACCACAGGCACCGGCCTAGCCAAGGAGTATGGACGTCAAGCCTCAGCAATGAAGCAAGAAGCAAAACGAGAATCAAGCACTTACTGGTCATCGCTCACGGGCTCAAGCAACCTCCGGCCGAACTTGAAGCCTGAGATCCGGCTGCTGGGATCAACCTCAAGAGACTCGGGAGCAGGAGGCACGTCAGAAGATCGCCTCGGAGCTGGAGCAGGCCCGCGGAGAACCAGCCCTGTCCTGTCCTTCTTCGGGATCAGGGGCGAGCACTCACCGCCTCGCTCGTCGCCATCCTCGTCGTTGTCCGTCATGAGGCGAAGAGCGTGGGACCTGCGCCGAGGGAGGAGCGCTCTCGACTCCCCGTCGGTCGCCTCGGAATCGGGCTCCTCTTCCTGCTCTTCTTCCTCCTCTCTACTGGAGTCGCCGGAGGATATGTTCACCGTCGCCAGGGCCGTGAGGTCCTCAAGAACCTCCGCGGGCACAGGCCCGTCCCCGTTGAAAGCGGGCATGGAGTTCACCACCTGCTCCCAATCACCCCGAAGGAACAGGGGTACGGGGGCACCCTCCAATCTCGCCACGTCTCCCCCAACCAAGGATTGGAGGACCGAGGCCAGATCCTCGTTGGCCAGGGCCGTGGAGCTCGGGCGAAGGGCGGCATCGGCCCCCCCGAGCCTCCACAGCGGGAGCGAGTGTTCCCGGAGCGGAGCCACCTGGTGCTCCAGGAACTCAATCAGGAGCGATGCCCCGGTCAGTTTCGTCGTTGCCATGTTGCCCGGCCACAGGTCCGCGTCCATCCTCTCCAGCACTGGCTTCGCGCGGGGATCGACGAGCTCCGCGCGGGACCAAGCATCGACAGATTCGGGCTGCCTCGTGGGCTGAATCAGCCGGGGATGGATGCGCCCAGCATCCACCATGACCCACTTGCTCCTGAAGCCTTCAATCCTCTTCCCGGGCTTCGAGATAGGGTTGGATCTGGTGTACGCAACAAAGCTCGTGCACGCAGTGATGGGGCCGCGAGAGACCCGGAGGTAAAAGTAATGGTGCAGCAAGGCCACCGAGGGCCTTACCCCAACATGAGCCTCGTAGTAGTAGGCAAAAATCGCCAGGAGAAGAACAGAGTTGGGATGGAGGTGCTGAGCTTGCAGGTTGTAATCGTGGAGAACAAAAAGGAAGAACTCGGAAAAGGGAGGCACCAGACCGACGGCGATGACGCTCACGAAGAGCGGGTAGAAGGTGCTTCCTCTGTCCTCAGGAAGGGCGGAGCCAACCTTGAGGGCGGCCGCCCCATCGTTGCCTTGTGCTGCCATCATGTGGCGCGTCCGAGCAAGGTTCTTCTCCGACACATTTGGAGGGTCCAGAGCGGGCGAGTACCATGCTCTAGCCGATGTCTGGCGAGGCGCCATGCCTTGCTAAGATGCAGGGTTGGAGTTGATCTGGGGATTTCAGAAGCAAGAAGGATAGGAGCGAGAAAGGGGATCTAGGCAATGACTGGAGAAGGCAAAGAAGGTAAGCCTAGATGGGTGCCGCTCTCTTGTCAATTCGGGCAGTTGCCGAGGCATCGTGGGGGAGCTAGGGTGCCCACGTCCAATCAACCGCCACGCGGCACCCAAGGCCGCAGGCTGATCGGGCCCGCGACGCTTCGCACTTGCCCCTTCGCTTCTCTGCTAAGCCAGGTCCAGGCGCGCCTTGGTCCCGGGGGCTACTATCGGCGTTCTGGGAACAGGGGTACCTAGACTTGCCTGCCCGCGGCCTGCGGCGTGGCTCAGGGAGTGGCCCAGTACGACCCATCTTCATCAGCACATACTCAAGACCCTCGCGAGGGGCCAAGCCTCGCGGGGCGGATGACAAGAGGCTTCCACGGGCACAGCCTCGTCCGGCTAGCTCGCGAGGAGGTGGAGAGATCAAGGAGGGGTACCTCACAAGGTGCACATGACGCAAGCCATGACCACCGAGGCCAGGCGGGCGCCGGCCTACGTAGAGTCCTTGTTTCCTCTTTGGTGCAAAGGGGGAAAGCGCAGGCAAGAGTATCAAGCAAAGGCAACCATTTCGGTGCAACAAGACCAAGAGCAGCAGGGCGGCAGGATGGAGGTCATCGTGGAGCTTAAGCCGGCGTCACCGTCAGGGTCTTTAGCAGGCGAGGACCGACTTTAGTTAGGATAAGTGTACTAGATGTTCCCCATCAAAATGGCCAATTGTTGGCTCCCTTCCTGCTCAATATTTGGGAAGAGGCCCAGGGCCTCCCATTATAAATAGAGCTAGCCACCGCAGGGTAGAGGGGGAGATTTCGGGGAGACTAGAAGGAGAGAGGCGACTGAACTCACCCAAGCAGTTCATCGCACCAGCCAAGAACATCCCCACGCGAGGCTATTCTTCCTTGTACTATTCATCATCAGCCCCTGTGGCAATCCACCACACCACAAACTGGATTAGGGTATTACACAACAATGGTGGCCTGAACCAGTATAAAATCTCGTGTCCCTTGTGTTGTTCCTGGTGTAGTTTAGATCCTTGCGAGGCGACGAGACGTGGGTAGGCAGGAGGTGTGATCTCCGCGTGCACCCCAGGGTTCGAACCTTGAGGGTCTGCCGGAACCCGAAATCCGATATGGGTCTTGTTGGCTTCTTCGGTGAGGATTGTTGCTTTCCTATCCTCATTTGATATTGACTATTTTATGTCTTCACAAAGATCTGCATGCCAGCACGGAGGTGCCTCCCGAGCCCTGTCCCGACGCATTCGTCTAGCGCTGGTGGGCTCAAAGGTGGCTCACTCGGTTGCTAGGGGCGAGCTCCCCCAGCAAGGGTCTTGCCGGGACCGTTGAGGCTGCCCCAGCAAGTGTCCTTGCCGGGGAAACCTGCTCTGTCCATCTGATCTTTGTGGCCTTGATCCTTGTCATTGCTTTCCTTGCCTTGTGGCTTCGGCTTCTATCCGGCTTCCCTTTCCTGCCCTATTATGCATTGCTGTGGCGGGAGGCTCTGACTGCCCGTGCACAAGTAAAGGGGTCAAAAGCAGAGCCCCTACTTGTGTACACCGACACTAGGGTACAGTCCTAAGCATGACCTATATGCCCTTCGCAAACACAGGACACAAGAAGCCAAGGCCTATAATGTTAAAAGGAAGATACCGACTGGAATCCTCAAGAACTGCAATCCACTCGACATACGCGTCCACTCGGATACCCCAATTCCAGTCGACGAGTATTATCTCACTCAGAAGGCAGGAATCCACTCAAAGGACAGAATACCTAGAGTCACCCCAGGATGGCAACGGTCAGGCATTCACTTCATCATCATAAAGACCATTTATTACGGGCGTTACTAGTAACGTTCAGGACTTAACTCTCATTGAACTCCTATGTAATTGAGGGCAAAGAAGGGCCAGCGCACTCTATATAAGCCACCCTTCCCCTCTGGCACAAGGGTTCGCACCCCCTGTAACTATTTCCACACTCCAGTTGAAGAGCCTCCGCGGCACTGAGACGTAGGGCTATTACCTCCTCCACGAGGGGCCTGAACTCGTAAACTTGTGTGCACAACCTCGCCGTAGCTAGGGACTGACCCTTCTCCTACATACAACTTACTTCTACTGTCAGACTCAGTCCGATGACACCCACTTCTCATAAAAATCCAAAAACATAAAAAATATTTTACCTTGTTTCTTTCCTAGTTTGCTTGCTTTGTCGCTATGTCTTAAGAAAACACTAAGTTGCGTGACTTTTAAAATACTAATAATAGAGATTTTATTAGTACTGCAATTGCTCCTCCCGCCACCAGTGCGGAGTCATATGATATTAATCCTGAATTGGTAAATCATTTTGTGAAAGAACAATTTTCTAGAAATTCTGACGAGTATGCTGCTTCCCATCCTAATACTTTCGTTGAATTATGTGATATGCAAAAGAAAAAAAGATGTGGATAATGATATTATAAATTTTAATTTATTTCCTTTCTCGCTAAGAGACCATGCTAAAACTTGGTTTTCATCCTTTCCCTGTAATAATATTGATTCTTGGGATAATTGTAAGGATGCTTTTGCCAAGTATTTTCCTCCTTCTAAGATTATCTCTCTTAGAAATAAAATAATGGATTTTCGGCAACTTGAGACCGAACATGAGAACATGTTGCACAATCTTGGGAGAGAGTGAAATTAATGATTAGAAATTGTCCCACTCATGGTTTAATCTTATGGATGATTATACAAAAATTCTATGCGGGACTAAACTTTGTTTCTAGAAATATTCCAAACTATACTATAGGTGGTACTTTTATGAAAATCACATTGGGATAATCTACAAAACACCGTGATAATATAATGGCAAATTACTCTCAGTGGCACACCGAACAAGCTCCAACCTGTAAGAAGGTAAACTCTGTCGAAGAAATTACTACTTTGAGTGATAAAATGGACGCTCTTATGAAAATGTTTGCTAGTAAAACTGCTGAAGTTGATCCTAATTATGTGCCACCATCTACTTTGATGAAAAAAACAATGATTCTATTGATGGTAATTTTTTCCCTAGAAATAATTTTCACAACAATGCTTATAGAGGTAATTTCAATCCTAGACCGTACCCCAGAAATTTTTCTAATAATTCCTGTGGTAATAATAATAATACTTATAATAATAGGATACCTACTATTCTTGAGAACCAAATTAAACAATTTATTATTTCTCAAAATATTTTCAATACTATGGTAGAAGAAAAACTGCTGTCAGGACCGCGACTCAATGCCACATGGATCTAGCACATAACACTTCATATCACTTTGCGGCCTCACGCATGGTATTCCCACGGGTGTCACCTTACCTTGCCCGGGACCGTTTGTGCCTTTTGGCACACGTATATGATAGTGTCGCTAGCATCCATATGACAAGGAGCCTGGGCTGACATGGCTAGTCATGAACCCAAAGTGGCACTAGCTTACAGGGACAGGCATACATGACCCAGCAACGAACGTGTCGGTCATCAGCGAGTGAATCTGGGCTGTAGCACTGGGCTAGCAGGACTCCAATAAACGGGGCTGTAGCGGGCTAACAGGACTCCGGTAGTCATCGCGTGACATTTCCCCGTAGGGACAGACATATGATCGAAGAAGGACATATGCGGGCCAGCCTAAGTGTTCCGGAGTAGTAGCAAGATACCATGGCTCAATGGAAGCACTAGGAGACATTTCCCGGTAAGAGAGGCTACCAACGATAAACAACTAGATAGTCAGATCCCACAAATACCAAGCATCTCAAACATACACACAATATGCTCGATATGTGCAAATACAACATGGCATCACAACTTGACTCTACAACTCAAGTACTTTATTTAAAGGCTCAGAGAGCCATACATATCATACACACAAGTACGGGTCACATGACCCAGCATTCAAGTCATACAAACATACAAGCCAACAGCGGAAGTAACTTGTCTGAGTACAGACAACTAGGAAATAAAAGAGGCTTGAGAAAGCCTGACTATACTACACGGTCCATCATGAGCTCGGGATCACCACCTGGGCTTCAGCCTCTCGTCGACATCGACGTCTGTGAAGAACCCATCAGAAGGGGTTGCAGCGTCTTCTATAAAACGTAAATTAAGCAACATGAGTACAAAAGTACTCAGCAAGACTTACCTCCGATCCTACATACATGCACATTATCAAGAAGGGATGGTGGGGTTATTGCAGCAAGCCAGCTTTGACTCTTGGCTAAGCTATCGTATGAGACTCCAACTTGAAATGGTTTTGCGCGCTCGAGTCCACTACATACCACTTCAATACACTATCGAGGATCCACCTCCCCCATCCTACAGAAGAGCCATCCTCGACACTCACGCTTATCTTGAGGCTTTTAGTAGTGTCCATTTACTTGTCTATGAACTGTATAGGCAACCAAGTAGTCCTTCACCACGGACGTGGCTATTCGAATAGATGATGTTGACCCTGCAGGGGTGTACTTCTTCATACATGTTTCCACCACTTAGTGTCTGCACACGACATGTGCTCGGCAGACTTCAAGCGAAAGCCGACATGGGCGTAGACCACGACCTACCTAAACACCTAAGTCTCTAGTCCAGGTTTATCGCCTATTCAGGTTCCATCCGCAGGGAGTCCGGCCGAGGTTTCCACATATGGCCCCGAACAATGTATACAGGGTTCCGAGACACCTAACGGGTGCCCGGCATACCCGGTCACGTACCTACCGCATCACAGCCCACCCCGCGGGTCAGCGCTGCCCACGACCTCTAGTAAGCTACAAACACCAGAAACTACTTACAACTCCTGGAAAGAGGACTAGGGTGGATAAGAAGCCGAGCGGGGTCATATTTCAGGGCCCAATGCATGGTAGTAGCTGAATCTTAAATCACATATACAGATCTCAGTGCTTAAGGACGGTTCCAATGAAACAACCCACCATGTACTCCTACATGGCCTCTCATCGATACCTTTACCAAATCGTGTTCAACACATCACTCTCATTACTGACATGATCATTTCACTCTAGCCCATCACCTAGATGAACCAGACCTGAAACGACTCTAAGCATAGGAGGCATAGAACGGTAGGAAACACATACACATGGCTCAATCAACTCCTACACATGCTAGTGGGTTTCATCTAGTTACTGTGGCAATGACAGGTCATGCAGAGGAAATGGGTTCAACTACTGTAGCACACAACAGTTTGAAACGCGTTGTCTTAATGCAGTAAAAGAGATTAGAGGCGAGAACATGGGATTGTATCGATATGATCAATTGGTTGGTTGCTTGCCTTGCGGGCCCGTGGACTGGCATTGCTCCTCGGTTGGATACTCACGATACTCTTCGGGGGCAGAACCTGCCGCAGAGAGCACCGATATACAAACATTACCAAACAATGTGCAACAATATTATGCATGCATGAGATATGGCAAAATGAGTGTATTGGGCTAATGCAACTAAGACCAGATGGGTTTGAACCAATTTGAATCAAAGATTCAAGTTCCAAGCTCATATATGGCCCTTAATAGTGCTGTATCTTATTCTGCACTAAACATCAGGTTGACTTGCTTAATCATGCATGAAACCAGTACAGGTGGATAGATTGGATTTTTCTGATCATTTTTCATATACAACACTTTGCATTTGGAGCTACAGATTAATTTCTACGAAATTTTGAAGTTCGTAGCATTTTTTGGAATTTCCTGTATAAGAATAAATCCAGTAATTGAGTTATTGCGTCAGCATTGCGTCAAGGTGACGTCAGTGGTCAACAGGGACGGTCTAGGTCAAACATGACCAGTGGGTCCCGCGTGTCAGCGTCATTAGGCTAACTAATTTAAATTAGTACTAACCCTAGGTTAATTAGCAGGGCTGGGCCCCACCTATCACTGACCCAGGGGGGGTCAAACTGGGCCCACCCGAGGTCAAAATGGGTCAACGGGGTCAAACTCGCCAGGGTTTAGCCGCCGGCGAGGCCAAACACGGTGGGGCACCTCGGGTTTCACCTACAGGGCACCGTTTGAGGCGCCGTTGGGCTCTACGGGTAGCTGGGGCGACGACACGTCCATTGGTGGCCGTGGCTGGGCTTGGGTGGCCGGAGTCAACAGCCGCGAGCTCGGTTGCGGCCGCCGGAGTTTGAGCGCGAGCGGGGACACGGTTGCGGTGGCCGTGGCGATTTGCGTTTAGCACCTACGTCGTCTACGTGGTGCGGTGAGTTCGATGGGCGCATGCTCGGGACCAAATGGTCGCCGGAGCATCACCGGCGACGAGCGCGGGCGGCGGCGCGTTCTGGTGCAGGCAAGGCGACGCGGAGAGGGGGAGCAGGAGTAGGGGCTCACGGTGGGTGCGACGAGCTGCTCAGCGGGTTCGGGGAAGGTCAGAAGCGAGCGGGGCGGCGGAGGCGATCTGGTCGTCAGGAGGTTGAAGACGAGCTCGATGAAGATGCTCGGGGCCCTCCTACGGGGCATGGCTCGGTGAGGCGGTCGAGGAAGAAGTGGCGGAGCTTCTGGGCGCGTCGGCGAGGCGTGCGGTGGCCGGTGGCTACGGGTTTCACGTCGGCACGAGCGCTGCAGTGTTGCTGTGTCCCTCCTCTGCCTACTGGCAGAGGTAGGTCATGACTGGCACAGGCCAGATGGGCCGGGCCAGCCAGGTAAGTGGCCTCCGGCCTTTCTCTCCCTCTTTTTTTTCATTTAATCTGCTTTTCTATTTTTCTGTAAATGTTTGGCTTTATTAAAAATACTAAAACGTTTCCAAAAATCCTGAAAATAATTGTGGGCTCTGTTGGGATTATTCCTAACAGCCCTCACTTAAATCTAGAATTATTTGGGCATTTGAATTATTTTATAGCATTTAAATGCCCAAATGCAAATAGGTAATGATTTAATCCAGTAACCTTATGTGTCCTAGAAAAATGTGAACCACTTTTGGCAGAGGTTCTGGATCAAGACAAAAATGATGGACATTTTTAGAAGGGCATTTCAGGTTCATTGAAATTATTTTTTAGTAAACCCTAGTTGGTTTCAAAGGGGGCTGGGGGTTCTGTCGTCCCCATTTCCAGTTTCTGATGAAAAATAGACATGATGCAACACTCTAATGCATGAACTAGCTAGGGTGTGACAACTAAATAAAGTTAATGATATGGCTAGAAACATGGATAGAGTTTCTCATGATGTGGAAACTTTTAAAACTAAAATTTTGCCACGTAACATGATATTAATGAAGAAAAGCGGTACTGAAGGAAAGATGGGTTCCCATGGCAGTTTGGAAACTCTCCCAGAAATGAGAAGTGAAAAGACTGCCACACTCTGAATTGATCTCTACTGGAACACCATGAAGTGATACTGTTCGAGAAATATATAAGTCAGTGAGCTGACCATCAGTGATACTCTCTCGAACAGGTAAGAAGTGATCTACGTTGGAGAGACGATCAATGACTACAAAGATAGCATTATTCCCTCTCTTGGTCCTGGGAAAGCCGGTGATGAAGTCCATACCAACTTTATCCCATTTCCATTCAGGAATAGCTAAAGGCTGAAGGGTGCCAGCAGGTCTCTGATGCTCCGCCTTAACGCCGTGACAAAAATCACAGTTAGCAATGCACTGATCAATTTCTCTCTTCATCCTAGTCCACCATAACCTCTGGCGTAGGTCCTTATACATCTTAGTACTACCGGGATGAATCGTGAGAGGAGATTCATGCGCCTCCATAAGAATCAATTTTTGCAGATGTTGATTCTTGGGAACCACCAAGCCATTCTCAAAGAAAACAATACCTCGATGATCCATAGAGAAACATCCACCGACTCCCTTCTTAATGTTTCTCTTGGTCCGGGAAATTCCTGTTTCCTACTTTTGAGCAGCGATAATCTGATCCTCAAGATCAGGTTTCGCCACCAAGGTAGAAAGGAATTCGTGAGGAGCAATGTGAAGGTTAAGCTTACATAATTCCTGATGGAGAAGTGGTTGGCCCTGCTGCAACGTGAGATTGTTGCAAAAGGACTTACGGCTTAGCGCATCAGCCATGACATTGGCTTTGCCTGGAGTGTAAGTAATCCCTAGATCATAATTTAAGATCACCTCCAACCAACATATTTTCCTAAGGTTCAAATCGGGTTGGGTGAAGATATACTTGAGACTCTGCTGATCAGTGTAGATCTCGCAATGTTTACCAAGAAGGTAATGTCGCCAGGTCTTATGTGCATAGACTACGGCTGCAAGCTCTAGATCATTTGTAGGATAATTCTCCTCAGGTGGATGCAACTATCGAGATGCATAGGCAATCACATGACGATCCTGCATAAGAATGCTGTCGGATATCGGGTTCCGAGAAAACCCTTAAGGTTCGAACTCTGGGGTGCGCACGAAGATCTTCTCCCTACCGATCCACGCCCCAAAGCCTCGCCGCGAATCTAAGCTACACGACGAACAACACGAGGGACACAAGGTTTATACTAGTTCGGGCCACCGTTGTGGTGTAATACCCTACTCTAGTGTGTGGTGGTGGATTGCCTCTGGGGCTGATGATGAACAGTACAAAGGGTGAACAGCCTCGCGAGGGGTGTTCTTGTGGTGGTGTGCTTGGAGAGGAATGGCTCCGTCTCTGTTGGCTCTAGGTGAGATCTCCCTCCTTTCTTCTACTGGGGTGGCTATCTCTATATATAGAGGCCTTGGTCCTCTTCCCAAATATTGAGCGGGAAGGGAGCCAACAATGACCATTTTGAAGGAGTACAGCTAGTACAAGTTATCCTGACTAAAGTTGTTCTTCGACTGCCAAAGGCACTGGCGATGACGCCGTCTTGGGCTCCATGGTGACCTCCATCCTGCTGTCCTACTGGTCTTGGTCTCGTTGCACTGATATGGTAACCTTTGCTTGACGCCTCGGTACTCTGCACCTGCGCTTTCTCCCTTTGCACCAAAGAGGAAACGAGGGCACTACACCGGCTGGCTCCCGCCTGGTCTCGGTCATCATGGCTTCCGTCACGAGCACCTCGCAAGTTACTCCTTGCCTTGATCTCTCCGCCTCCTCGCGAGCCTGCCTGGTGAGGCCGCCTCTGAGGATGCCTTGCGTCGTCCGCCCCGCGGGGCTTGGCTTGATGTAGACAGGCCATACTGGGCCACCCCTTGAGCCACGCTGCAGGCCGCAAGCAGGCAAGTCTGGGGACCCCTGTTCCAAGAACACCGACAGTAGCCCCCGGGCCCAAGGTGCGCTCGAACCTGGCTTAGCACCAAAGCCAAAGGGCAAGTGCGGAGCGCCATGGGCCCCAACATCCTACGGCCTTGGTCGCCGCATGGCAGTTGATTGGACGTGGGCGTCTCCCCTTCCCCATGCTGCCTCGGCAACTACCCGACTGACAAAAGGCTGGCCTGGGTTAAGCTTACCTTCATTGCTCCCATTCGCCTTGCTTCAGATCCCCTTTCTTGCTCTTACTCTCTTGCTTCCGAAATCTCCAGATCTGCCTCATTCTTCCACCTCTAGCGAGCGATGGCGCCCCGCAAAGCCGCGGCCGAGGCTCCACCGGCTTGGTACTTGCCGGCCCTAGATCCCCCAAACATGACGGAGAAGAATCTCACCGCCACGCGCCTGATGACGGTGGCGTAGGGCAAGGAGATGGGGAGACCGGGCTCCAGGCCGGCTCCGCCCAGCCGAAGGCCAAGGGGAGTACCTTCTACCCCTTCTTCATGAGCACCGTCATCCCCGACCTGGTGCCTCCTTTCTCCGAGTTCTTCTACGCCGTCCTCCGCCATTACAAGTTGCAAGCTCTACATCTCCATCCCAACTTTGTCCTCCTTCTGTTGATTTTCGCCTACTACTACGAGGTGCACGTCTGGGTGATGCCTTCCGTGGCCTTGCTACGCCACTTCTTCTCCTTTCGGGTCACCGGGAGCCATACCTTAGCGTGCGCCGGCTTTGTCGCGTACTCCAAAGCCAATGCAATCTCGAAGGCCGGGAAGAGCGTTGATGGCTTCTGAGTAAGTGGGTCATGATGGACGCCAAATGCACCCACTCTCGGTTGGTGCTGCCCATGGAGCAGCCCAAGGCTGACGAGGCGTGGTCTCGCGTGAAGCTTGACAACCGTCAGGCGAAGCTGGTGCTAGAGAAGATGAATGCCGACCTGAGGCCGGGCAACATGAAGGTGGCGAAGCTGACTGGGGCCACACTCCTGAGGGAGTTCCTGACGTAGTGGGTGGCTCCACTTCAGGCGCACTCGCACCCATTGTGGAGGCTTAGTGATGCGGACGACGATCTCCGCCTAAGCTCGGAGGCCCTGGATGATGAGGATCTGGCCGCAGCTCTCCGCTTCCTGGTTGGAGAGGACGTGGAAGGCCTGGAGGGCGCTCCTGTCCCTTTGTTCCTTCGCGAAGACTGGCAACGGGTGGTGGATGCCATGCCCACCTTCAATGGGAGCGGCCTGGTGCCGGTGGTGCCTCCTGAGGGCCAGGAGGCGGCGGCACCGGTGGAATTGTCTTTCGATGATTCCCGTGGAGGAGTGGAGGAAGACGAAGAAGAAGAGGAGCGCGACTCGGAGGAGACCATTGATGGGACGCGGGAGACTTCCACTTGGCGTAGGGCCAACATCCTCCTCACCCTGTCAGACGACGACAACGCCGACACCAGGCAAGGGGGAGAGGACCCGCGCGTGATCCCAAGGAAGGACAGGTCGGGACTGATCTCCCGAGGGGCTACCCCGGCCCAGGCACTGCTCGAAGCTAGCTCCAGCCCTTCTGGTGCACCCTCCTCTGCCTTTGGACCTCCCGAGGCTGCGCCCCGCAAGATGCTCTCGGGCTTTAAGCTCGGTAGGAGACCGCCAGAACACGCCACGATTGACTAGTAAGTGCTTGAACCCCGCTTTGCTCTTGTTTTTCCTGTCAGGTCTTAATGTCCTCCATCACTTGGGTAGGCTGCCGCCTGCGGCGAAGAGGCTGAAGGGGGACACGGTGGCTCCGCTTGGGGCAAGGTCAACCGTCGTGGCCACACCTTCGTCCTTGGGAACGGGAGGCGGTGGAGCACGCACCTCCCCTGCCCGGTTGTCCTCGCGAGGCCAGGAGGAGCGCCCTCGTGGGGTGCCAGCCCCCATGGCCCCGCTGACTCTGGAGGCATCAGCGCTTGATGCTATCGCTGAGGCTACCAAGGCTCAGGAGCTCCCAGTCTCCCAAGCCGTGATCACACTGCCGTCTTCTCCTCCTGCTCCACTGGTTCCTGACTCCTCAGCCTCCTCTGCCGCCTTGGACCGTGCTGCTGCTAAGCTAGGCCGGCTTCAGGAAGACCTCCAGGGCGCCAACCCCCGCCTGGTGGCCGGGCGCCTGGAGCTGATCTCTGGCTGGGTTCGCTCTGACACCTCCGTCCGAGCGGCGCTGAGCCAGGCTATGGCATCTTCCGAGGAGGAGAAGGAAGTCGCCACCCAGGCCATAACCACCCATGATGCAGCGTTGAAGGATGCTTCAATCGTCCAGGGCCATTGCAAGGGGCTCAAGGACGAGTTGCGGGGTCTGCGCGACGAGCTTGCCAATGAGGTTCGCGACCGCAAGGCAAGGGAGGAAGAGATGAAGGCTTGGGAGGCCGCCATCGGGGACCTGGACGCTGAGATGTCCGCTGATCACAGCCCAGAGAAGACTCTGGAGCAGAAGCTGAAGGCGGAGAGGACCGAGCTGGACGCCAAGGCGAAGGTCTTTGCCGAGGATCACGTGGCCTTCATGGATCTTGAGAAGAGATCTCGCAAGGTGCTGAAGTCACTTTACGATGATGGTATGGAGAAGCCGCTGGCCTAAGCCAAGGACGGCCCCGCCAAGCTGCTTCCCTTCTTTGTCGAAGCGCTTGAGGAGGTCGTGACCGGCATCGGCCCCATGGCCTAGGTTGAAGCTCGTGTCCTTTCTTCTGCGACGCTGACTCGGGTCCTCAGCCACTTTTATCTTCACGACCCCGGCACCAACCTTTAAGATATGCTGGAGCTTGTGGACGCCGAGCGCTCCACCACTACCGCTGAAGCCATGAAGGGCCGAGCGGAAGCCCTACTGGCAAAGTTCCACGCCTTCACCACTATGCCCAAGGCGGGTGCTACTGGTTCCACGGCCTCGGGAGGTGGTGCTGACAAGAGCAACTCCGCCATGGAGGCGGGGCTCTTGGCGAATGACGGCCCTGCTCAAGGGTGATCTCCTTGCGGCTTCTTTCCTGTTTCAACTCCTGCAACATGCACCATGCCTCGTGGAGGCATTTAAATTTGCGAGATTTTGCTGTTTCCTTCCTATTTGCTTTGTGTTCTACGTCGACAGGGCCCGGCCCCACGCATACCTCAGCCGCTGTTAGCCCCGACTGGATCACCAGGTCGGGACCAAGGAGTGAGGGGCTACGTGACATGTTAGGCTCCTAAGAGTCCCCCTTGACGTGCAAACAACAAATAGGGAGGGGTGTAGGAGTAGATCTGTCGTTCTACGTCGACAGGGCCCGGCCCCGCGCATACCTCAACCGCCATTAGCCTTGCGGAACTAAGGAGTGAGGGGCTACGTGACCAGTTAGGCTCCTGAGTCGTGATGCTCAGGAGTCCCCCTTTACGCTCAAATGGTCTTCATACCTTGGCTCCGCTCGGGGAGGGGCGCGCGACGACCAGGTCCGAGGGACCTGGCTGGGTGGCGTGCGCTCGGGCATGACCCGGGCACATCCCTCGTGTCCAGCCCCCTCGCGTGGCACTCCCGATGGGAGGCATTGTGATGAGGCTAGATACTGAGCTCTGGGCTCCCTGAGGTTGATACAGTCATGGGCTGCCCTCAGTTGTTTATCACTAGCGCGCAGCATAGCACTTCTATATGTGTACGGGCATAGCCGCTCCTTGGAAGTGTCGTCAGCCAGCGCGGATCATGGAGCTTCCACTGGTACGTGGGAGGGGGCCCACCTCCGGGAGGAGCCCCCGGTGCGTGTACAGCCCCGCCGTGACACGTGATTAGCACGGTAGGCCTAGACGAGGTGTATCTGGGCACTCTTCAGCCAGTGCGGGACTCACGAGGCCCTACCTCAAGGTGGGTTGCACGTGATCTTGAGCTTTGGGTGGCTCAGTGTTCCTACGGGGTGGTTAGATACAAATGCTCTACGTCCTCAGGTCCCGGCCCTCGAGCGATCTCAGCCGCCGCTGGTGAGGGAGTCCTGGATTAGGGGGTATCCGGACAGCCGGACTATGTACAATGTCCGGACTATTGAAGCGTGAAGATGCAAGACTCAAGACTTCGGCCCGTGTCCGGATGGGACTCTCCTTTGCGTGGGAGGCAAGCTTGGCGATCTGGATATTATATTTCCTTCCTTGTAACTGACTCCATGTAAACCCTATCCCTCTCCGGTGTCTATATAAACCGACGGGAGAGGTTGGTCCTTAGAAGGCCGATCACAATTACATTCATACCATCATAGGCTAGTTCCTAGGGTTTAGCCTCTACGATCTGGTGGTCGATCTACTCTTGTACTACCCATATCATCAATATTAATCAAGCAGGAAGTAGGGTTTTACCTCCATCGAGAGGGCCCGAACCTGGGTAAACATCTGTGTCCCTTACTTCTTGTTACCATCAGCCTTGACGCACAGATCGGGACCCCGTACCCGAGATCCGCCGGTTTTGACACCGACATTGGTGCTTTCATTGAGAGTTCCCTTGTGTCGTTGCTGTCAGGCTCGTTGGATCCTTCAATCATCATCAACGACGCTATCCAGGGTGAGACTTTCCTCCCCGGATAGATCTTCGTGTTCGGCAGCTTCACGCTGAGGGCCAATTCGCTTGGCCACCTGGAGCAGATCGATAGCTATGCCCCCGGCCATCAAATCTGGTTCGGAAACCTAAACTACACGGCGGATATCCGCGGAGACTTGATATTCGACGGATTCGGGCCAGCGCGAGAAGCACCGAACAGTCACGATGAGGACGGCTTAGACCTGCCGTCAGACGTTGCTCGGGATATCACCCCGGCAGAAGCCTCGGATCTAAATCCGGGGCAGGTTGCTTCGCCTAAGGACGGAGGGCTGGACCCCGCCCCTCAGGTCGTCCCCTCATTGGTGATTGAGCCGAACACAGGTCTCGCCTCTGAGGGAGCCTGTGACTCCGAACCCCCAGATTCATATCTGGACGTAGGTTCCAGTCCGCGCGCCTCCGAGCCCGCCGATCCTGGTTGGGCTCCGGTGATGGAGTTCTCCGCGGCGGACGTCTTTCAGTATTTGACCTTCGGCGACATGCTGGACTTGTTGAAGTCTCTCTCCTTGTCAGGAGACTCCGGGCCGAACTATGTCCGGCTCGAGTGGGAAGCAGACAATGACAGAATTCATTGCCCACCTACCACCCACTTCATTGCCATGATTGATGATCTAACCGACGTGCTTGACTTCGACTCCGAAGACATCGACGGTATGGACGACGATGTAGGAGAATTACAGGAGCCACCACTCACCGGGCGGTGGACGGCCACCTCCTCGTACGATATATATATGGTGGACACTCTGAAGGAAACAAATGGCGATGAGGCAACGGAGGATAACCCCTCGGAAATAAAAACAAAGCATGGGCATCATCAGCGCCGCTCCACACAGCAATACCGGCCCCGGAGACGAAAATAATCGGGATGGCGCCAAAGAAGAATATGAGCCTGACCAGCCCGCCTTCGAGCAGGCCGAACAGGAAGATGAGCAGGTCAGCCTAGAAGAACAGGCGATAGACGTATACCCGGAGGAGGACAACTACATGCCCCCCTCCGAAGACGAGATTAGCCTCAGCGACGACGAATTCGGCGTGCCTGAGGATCCCGTGGAGCAGGAGCGCTTCAAGCATAGGCTTATAGCCACTGCGAGGAGCCTGAAGAAGAAGCAGCAACTACTGCAAGCTGATCAAGATCTGCTAACAGAGAGATGGACTGAAGTCCTGGTACCCGAGGAATACGGACTCTAACGCCAAACGGCTGACCGACCACCCCGTGGCCGGTATAAAACGGGATATCAGCCCGGATACCTGTCACATCCCTAGCTTCTGGCATTGCACTATGATAGTGTCATGTGTGCATCATGTCTAAATTTTTCTTAAACTTGAAATGGGGACTAACAAACCCCAACACCCCTTTTTGAAATACTAGGTTCCAACAATTGGAATTTCAATGAACCCAAAATGCCCTTCATAAATTTTTACCATCTTTGGTCCTGGCTAAAACCTCTACCAAAAATGGTTTCATATTTTTGGAGGCTATTCTGGATTTTTGCACCAAGCCATAAGTATTTGCATTTGGGCAATTTAAATCCTATAAATATTTTAAAATTCCCAAATAATCCTGAAGGTATTTTTAGGCTGTTGAGAATATTTTCAAATGTGGCTTTGAATATTTTCAGGTTTTTCCTAAATGGAATAGTATTTCTACTATTTCAAAACACAGAACAGAAACAAATAAAAATTAAAATAGAAAGCACAGAGAGAGGGTTTTACCTGGCGCTCACCTGGCCAGGCCCAGCACGGCCCAGCCCACTGGCCTGTGCCAGTCGTCACCCACCTCTGCCAGTAGGCAGAGGAGGGACAGTGCACGGAGCGTGCGCGGGCGCCACGCCACCAGGCTGCCTGCCTGCGTCGCCCGGCCACCGCGACGCCTCGCGCCTTCTCCTCGGCGCCGCCTCGACCCCCTGGAACCCTCCCGCTCACTCCCTCGTCCCCATCTCCTCCCCTGGCTATCTCCCTCCCACGCGACCAAGCGCGTCCGTCGCCGTCGAGGAGCATCACCGTGGCCACAGCCACAGCCTCGCCTCGTGGTTGCGCCCAGAGGCTCCGCCTCGACCCCCTCTTCCTTTCCACCGAGCCACGAGGTCCCGGACGCGCTGCAACGCCGCCACCATCGCCGTTTCCGTCGTCGGCCACCGAAGCTCATCGCCGCCGATTCGGGAGCTACCGGACGTCCCCGACCTCGCCCCCGCGCTCCTTGGACTCGCTGTGAGCACCTGCATCTAACGCCCCTAACCCTGCTGCCTCTTGCTCGCCGTAGCCGTCGCCCCCTTGCTGCCCGCAGCACGCCGCCGGCCGAGCTCGCCATCAACGCAGCTCCGGTGACCATTTGGTCACCCCGGCGACTCCAACACGCTCATAGCACCCCGTAGAGCAGCCCCAGCGCATCATATGGCTCGCTTGCGAGCTACAACACCGATCCCGCGACCACCCGAACTCCGGCCGCCGCCTTGGAGCTCGCCATCGTCGGCTCCGGCCACCATAGGTCCAGCCACCACCACCACTGGACGCGCGCCAACGAGAGCTCTCCGACGAGACCAAGAACGGCCTCGTCCGTGCCCTGTGGGCGTTTTCCGAGCCGCGCCACCGTCTCAGGCCTCGCCGGCGTCGAGTCGCCGGTGGGTTTGACCCACTTTGACCACGACTGGGCCCCCCCTGTATCACTGACATGTGGGGCCGGCCTCTGACTAGAGTTAGTTTAGGTTTTAGTTAGTGCTAATTACCACTGTTAGAGGTTAATCATCTCGCTAACTAAACTCTGTATCACTGACATGTGGGCCCACGCCCACTGACACTTTTAGTTAGGATTAAATTAGCACTAATAGTCTCTGTTAATTAGTCTAGTCACTGACCAGTGGGTCCAAGCGTCAGGTTTGACCTGGGCCGCCCGTTGACTTGCTGACATCACAGTGACGCAATGCTGACGCATTTAATTCAATTATTGGAATTATTCTTATTTAGGAAAATCCAGAAAATTGCCTAAACTTCTAAAAATCATAGAAAATCAACCGTAACTCCAAATGAGATAAATTATATATGAAAAATGATCAGAAAAATCCAATCTATCCATCTGTACCATTTTCATGCATGTTAGAACAACTTAAAGCTTCTGTATACAACAATTTGAATTAATGGCATTTGAAATGTCATATATGGAGTTTGAATTTGAATCTTGGATTCAAACCAACTCCATTTAATCTGCTGCTAGTTGCATTATCCCAAAACACATTCTTATTGCCATGTCATAGAATGCATCATATTGTGCATTGCATTGATTGTGTTTCTTCTTTGTTTGTCGGTGCTTGTCCCCTCGCAGTAGACGTGTACCGACGATGTGATCGATGACACCGATGAAGAACTATACTATCTTCAGAAGTGCCAGGCAAGCAAAACCCCCTTGTTCATTCCGATATAACCCTACTCTCTCGCTCCTGCTCTCTTTTACTGCATTAGGACAACAACGATTCATCTGTTACTTGCTGTGGTAGCTGAACCCCTTTATCCTCTGCATGACCTGTCATTGCCACAGTAAATAGATGAAACCCACTAGCATGAGTAGGAGTTGTTTGAGCCCTATTGTGCCTACCCATTCATGCTTGTTTGTCATGCCTGCTACTGCTTAGAGTTGAGTCAGGTCTGATTCATCGGGGATGAATCAGAGGTGTGTGAACATGTCCTACTATGTGTGAGCTAAGTGTGTGAACACGATTTGGTAAAGGTAGCGGTTAGAGGCCATGTAGGAGTACATGGTGGGTTGTCTCATCGAAGCCGTCCTTTGGAACTGAGTTCTGTGTTTGTGATCCATGATTCAGCTACTACCATGCATTGGGCCCTGAAATATGACCCCGCTCGACTTCTTAATCACCCTTGTCCTCTGTCCAGGAGTTGCAAGTAGTTTGTGGTGTTTGTAGTATGCTGGAGGCCGTGCACAGCGCTGACCGGAGGGGTGGGCTGTGATGCGGTAGGCACGTGGCCGGGTATACCGGGCGCCCGTTTGGTGTCACGGAACCCTGTTCACATCGTTTGGGGCTGTGAGCGAAACCCCGGTCGGATCTCCTCATGGATGGCTCCTGAATAGGCGATAAACCTGGACTAGAGACTCAAGTGTTTAGGTAGGTCGTGGTCTACACCCACGTCGGCTTTCGCTTGAAGTCTGCCGAGCACATGTCGTGTGCAGACGCTAAGTGGTGGAAACATGTATGAAGAAGTACACCCCTGCAGGGTTAACATCATCTATTCGAATAGCCGTGTCCGCGGTAAAGGACTTCTGGGATACTTATATCAGTTCATAGACAAGTGAAAGTGGATACCCTAAAATACGCAAGATAAGCGTGAGTGCTATGGATGGCGTTCTCGTAGGGAGATGGGAGCGGATTCATAGTGGTGTATTGATATGGTGAATATGTGGACTAGTGTGCGCCACCTCAAAGAGTTACTTGCAGTCGTAGTTCAAGATAGCCACCGAGTCAAAGCTGGCTTGCTGCAGTTAAACCCCACCATCCCCTTTATTGATAATGATGCATCTGTAGTTAGTTCTGATGTAAGTCTTGCTGGGTACATTTGTACTCACGTTTGCCTATTTTATGTTTTTGCAGAGAGACTTCAGTCTCACTAGTAGTTTCGCGTGGACTTCGACGTTTAGCTTGTTACCTCAGCTACAATCTTGTGCCCTCGGCAGGATTTGGTAGATAGTCAGGCTTCTAAGCCTTTTTCATTTGTAGATGTCTGTACCCAGACATGTTAAGCTTCCGTTTGTGCTTTGAACTGTATGCTCTGAATGCTGGGTCGAGAGACCCATGTTTGTAATATCTCGCTCCTTGGAGCCTATTGAATAAATACTTGAGTTGTAGAGTCATGTTGTGATGCCATGTTGTATTTGCACATATCGAGCATATTGTGTGTATGTTATTGAAATGCTTGGTATGTGTGGCATCTGACTATCTAGTTGTTTATCCTTAGTAGCCTCTCTTAACGGGAAATGTCTCCTAGTGTTTCCACCGAGCCATAGTAGCTTGCTACTACTCCGGAACACTTAGGCTGGCCGGCATGTGTCCTTCTTCGTTCCTGTGTCTGTCCCCTCGGGGAAATGTCACGCGATGAATACCGGAGTCCTGTTAGCCCGCTGCAGCCCGGCTTACCGGAGTCCTGCTAGCCCAGTGCTACAGCCTGGATTCACTCGCTGATGACCGACACGTTCGATGCTGGGTCATGGATGCCTGTCCCTGTAAGGTTGTGCCACTTTGGGTTTATGACTAGCCATGTCAGCCCGGGCTCCTTATCATATGGATGCTAGCGACACTATCATATACGTGTGCCAAAAGGCGCAAACGGTCCTGGGCAAAGGTAAGGCGACACCCATGGAATATCGTGCGTGAGGCCGCTAAGTGATATGATGTGTTACATGCTAGACCGATGTGGCATTGAGTCGGGGTCCTGACAATACCAGCCCACACCCCCACGCCGATACACTACGGCTCAGGGTAACAGGCAAGACCTGCAAGATATTTTGGAAAATAAAGCAGGACAACCAAGATCAATTTACGGATCGCGGGGGCACGCCCCAGCGCGCGACGATGACCGTCGCGCCGGATACATCATCAACAAGTCCGGTCGGGCCAAACACAGCAACCCAAACTAATCCAACCTGCATAGCCACATAGCCTGGCACACCCCCTCTGCTTCACTGACGAAGGGTTCAAACTCGTAAATATCGAATCATATGATGGAACAACAGACCCCACAGTATGGATCGAAGATTTCCCTCTCTACATTCACATGGCCGGCGGAGATGATCTACACGCCATCAAGTATCTCCCCCTTAAGCTCAAAGGACCAGCCCGGCACTAGTTAAACAGCCTACTAGCAAATTCCATTGGCAGTTAGGAAAACCTGGAAGACGCATTCCTTGACAACTTCCAGGGCACATATGTGCGACCACCGGACGTTGATGACCTGAGCCACATTACTCAACAGCCCGGAGAGTCAGCCCGGAAATTCTGGACTAGGTTCCTCACTAAAAAGAACAAAATAGTCGACTGTCCGGACGCTGAAGCCCTGGCGGCTTTTAAGCATAATATCAGTGATGAGTGGCTCGCTCGACACCTCAGCCAGGACAAACCCAAGTCTATGGCACCTCTCACAACCCTAATGACCCGTTTTTGTGTGGGTGAGGATAGCTGGTTGGCTCGCAGCGGCACCACGCCACATTCCGACACTTCAGACGGCCGCGATGCTAACGGCAAGCCACGGTGCAACAGACATAAGAGACGGAACAACAGCGACAGCACTGAAGACACGGCAGTCAACGCCGGATTCAGCGGACCTAAGTCCGGACAGCGGAAAAAGCCGTTCAAAAGAAATAATCAGGGACCGTCCAGTCTGGACCGCATACTAAAGCGCTTGTGCCAAATTCATGGCACACCGGACAAACCAGCCAACCACACCAATAGAGACTGCTGGGTGTTAAAACAGATCGGCAAGATAAACGCCAAAAACAAGGAAAAGGGGCTGCACAGCGACGATGATGATGAGCCCCGGCGTCCGAATACGGGGGGACAAAAAAATCCCCCCCTGGTGAAAACGGTCAACATGATCTACGCCACCCACATCCCCAAGCAAGAACGGAAGCGGGCACTACGGGACGTCTATGCGATGGAGCCAGTCGCCGCCAAGTTCAATCCATGGTCAGCTTATCCGATCACCTTTGACCATAGGGATCACCCTACCAGCATCCGTCATGGCGGCTCAGCCGCATTGGTCTTAGACCCAATCATCGACGGATTCCACCTCACGCGTGTCCTTATGGACGGCGGCAGCAGCCTGAACCTGCTTTATCGGGACACTGTGCGCAAGACGGGCATTGATCCTTCAAGGATCAAGCCCACTAAAACTACCTTTAAAGGTGTTATTCCTGGAGTAGAGGCCCGCTGCACGGGCTCTATAACATTGGAAGTGGTCTTCGGATCCCCAGACAACTTCAGGAGCGAAGAGCTAATCTTTGACATCGTCCCTTTCTGCAGTGGCTACCATGCACTGCTCGGATGAACCGCATTCGCTAGATTCAATGCGGTGCCACACTATGCATATCTAAAGCTCAAGATGCCGGGACCGTGCGGGGTCATCACTGTCAACGGAAATATGGACCACTCCCTTCGAACAGAAGAGCATACGGCATCCCTCACGGCAGAAGTACAATGCGGCCTCCTCTGACAAACCAATCCGGCAACAGCTTCGAGCACTGTCAAACGAGTCCGGAGCACCCCGCAACAGGATCATCAGGAACGCCAAGAGCATGATTAGTAGTCTGGC